>NC_090386.1:100554834-100919313 GCF_036365525.1 Heterodontus francisci | reverse complement strand
TCGGGCCCCGGTTTATTCTCTCTCTCTCGGGCCCCGGTTTATTCTCTCTCTCGGGCCCCGGTTTATTCTCTCTCTCTCTCTCGGGCCCCGGTTTATTCTCTCTCTCTCTCTCGGGCCCCGGTTTATTCTCTCTCTCGGGCCCCGGTTTATTTTCTCTCTCTCTCTCGGGCCCCGGTTTATTTTCTCTCTCTCTCTCGGGCCCCGGTTTATTCTCTCTCTCGGGCCCCGGTTTATTCTCTCTCTCTCGGGCCCCGGTTTATTCTCTCTCTCGGGCCCCGGTTTATTCTCTCTCTCTCTCGGGCCCCGGTTTATTCACTCTCTCTCGGGCCCCGGTTTATTCTCTCTCTCTCTCTCTCGGGCCCCGGTTTATTCTCTCTCTCGGGCCCCGGTTTATTCTCTCTCTCTCTCTCGGGCCCCGGTTTATTCTCTCTCTCGGGCCCCGGTTTATTCTCTCTCTCTCTCTCGGGCCCCGGTTTATTCTCTCTCTCGGGCCCCGGTTTATTCTCTCTCTCTCTCTCGGGCCCCGGTTTATTTTCTCTCTCGGGCCCCGGTTTATTCTCTCTCTCTCGGGCCCCGGTTTATTCTCTCTCTCGGGCCCCGGTTTATTCTCTCTCTCTCTCTCGGGCCCCGGTTTATTCTCTCTCTCTCTCTCGGGCCCCGGTTTATTCTCTCTCTCGGGCCCCGGTTTATTTCTCTCTCTCTCTCGGGCCCCGGTTTATTTTCTCTCTCTCTCTCGGGCCCCGGTTTATTCTCTCTCTCGGGCCCCGGTTTATTCTCTCTCTCTCGGGCCCCGGTTTATTCTCTCTCTCGGGCCCCGGTTTATTCTCTCTCTCTCGGGCCCAGGTTTATTCTCTCTCTCTCTCTCGGGCCCCGGTTTATTCTCTCTCTCTCGGGCCCCGGTTTATTCTCTCTCTCTCTCGGGCCCCGGTTTATTCTCTCTCTCTCTCGGGCCCCGGTTTATTCTCTCTCTCTCGGGCCCCGGTTTATTCTCTCTCTCTCTCTCGGGCCCCGGTTTATTCTCTCTCTCTCTCTCGGGCCCCGGTTTATTCTCTCTCTCTCTCTCGGGCCCCGGTTTATTCTCTCTCTCTCGGGCCCCGGTTTATTTCTCTCTCTCTCTCGGGCCCCGGTTTATTCTCTCTCTCTCGGGCCCCGGTTTATTTTCTCTCTCGGGCCCCGGTTTATTCTCTCTCTCGGGCCCCGGTTTATTCTCTCTCTCTCTCTCGGGCCCCGGTTTATTCTCTCTCTCTCGGGCCCCGGTTTATTCTCTCTCTCTCGGGCCCCGGTTTATTCTCTCTCTCTCTCTCGGGCCCCGGTTTATTCTCTCTCTCGGGCCCCGGTTTATTCTCTCTCTCTCTCTCTCTCTCGGGCCCCGGTTTATTCTCTCTCTCTCTCTCGGGCCCCGGTTTATTCTCTCTCTCTCTCTCGGGCCCCGGTTTATTCTCTCTCTCGGGCCCCGGTTTATTCTCTCTCTCTCTCTGGGCCCCGGTTTATTCTCTCTCTCGGGCCCCGGTTTATTCTCTCTCTCTCTCTCGGGCCCCGGTTTATTTCTCTCTCTCGGGCCCCGGTTTATTCTCTCTCTCTCTCTCGGGCCCCGGTTTATTCTCTCTCTCGGGCCCCGGTTTATTCTCTCTCTCTCTCTCGGGCCCCGGTTTATTCTCTCTCTCTCTCTCGGGCCCCGGTTTATTCTCTCTCTCTCTCTCGGGCCCCGGTTTATTCTCTCTCTCGGGCCCCGGTTTATTCTCTCTCTCTCTCTCGGGCCCCGGTTTATTCTCTCTCTCTCGGGCCCCGGTTTATTCTCTCTCTCGGGCCCCGGTTTATTCTCTCTCTCTCGGGCCCCGGTTTATTCTCTCTCTCTCTCGGGCCCCGGTTTATTCTCTCTCTCTCGGGCCCCGGTTTATTCTCTCTCTCTCGGGCCCCGGTTTATTCTCTCTCTCTCGGGCCCCGGTTTATTCTCTCTCTCTCGGGCCCCGGTTTATTCTCTCTCTCTCTCTCTCGGGCCCCGGTTTATTCTCTCTCTCGGGCCCCGGTTTATTCTCTCTCTCTCTCTCGGGCCCCGGTTTATTCTCTCTCTCGGGCCCCGGTTTATTCTCTCTCTCTCTCTCGGGCCCCGGTTTATTCTCTCTCTCGGGCCCCGGTTTATTCTCTCTCTCTCTCTCGGGCCCCGGTTTATTTTCTCTCTCGGGCCCCGTTTATTCTCTCTCTCTCGGGCCCCGGTTTATTCTCTCTCTCGGGCCCCGGTTTATTCTCTCTCTCTCTCTCGGGCCCCGGTTTATTCTCTCTCTCTCTCTCGGGCCCCGGTTTATTCTCTCTCTCGGGCCCCGGTTTATTCTCTCTCTCTCTCGGGCCCCGGTTTATTTCTCTCTCTCTCTCGGGCCCCGGTTTATTCTCTCTCTCGGGCCCCGGTTTATTCTCTCTCTCTCGGGCCCCGGTTTATTCTCTCTCTCGGGCCCCGGTTTATTCTCTCTCTCTCGGGCCCCGGTTTATTCTCTCTCTCGGGCCCCGGTTTATTCTCTCTCTCTCTCGGGCCCCGGTTTATTCTCTCTCTCGGGCCCCGGTTTATTCTCTCTCTCTCGGGCCCCGGTTTATTCTCTCTCTCTCGGGCCCCGGTTTATTCTCTCTCTCTCTCTCTCGGGCCCCGGTTTATTCTCTCTCTCGGGCCCCGGTTTATTCTCTCTCTCTCTCTCGGGCCCGGTTTATTCTCTCTCTCGGGCCCCGGTTTATTCTCTCTCTCTCTCTCGGGCCCCGGTTTATTCTCTCTCTCTCTCTCGGGCCCCGGTTTATTTCTCTCTCTCGGGCCCCGGTTTATTCTCTCTCTCGGGCCCCGGTTTATTCTCTCTCTCTCTCGGGCCCCGGTTTATTCTCTCTCTCGGCCCCGGTTTATTCTCTCTCTCTCTCTCGGGCCCCGGTTTATTCTCTCTCTCTCTCGGGCCCCGGTTTATTCTCTCTCTCGGGCCCCGGTTTATTCTCTCTCTCGGGCCCCGGTTTATTCTCTCTCTCTCGGGCCCCGGTTTATTCTCTCTCTCTCTCGGGCCCCGGTTTATTCTCTCTCTCGGGCCCCGGTTTATTCTCTCTCTCGGGCCCCGGTTTATTTCTCTCTCTCGGGCCCCGGTTTATTCTCTCTCTCTCGGGCCCCGGTTTATTCTCTCTCTCGGGCCCCGGTTTATTCTCTCTCTCTCGGGCCCCGGTTTATTCTCTCTCTCTCTCTCGGGCCCCGGTTTATTCTCTCTCTCGGGCCCCGGTTTATTCTCTCTCTCTCTCGGGCCCCGGTTATTTTCTCTCTCTCTCGGGCCCCGGTTTATTCTCTCTCTCTCTCTCGGGCCCCGGTTTATTCTCTCTCTCTCTCGGGCCCCGGTTTATTCTCTCTCTCTCGGGCCCCGGTTTATTCTCTCTCTCTCTCGGGCCCCGGTTTATTCTCTCTCTCGGGCCCCGGTTTATTCTCTCTCTCTCGGGCCCGGTTTATTCTCTCTCTCGGGCCCCGGTTTATTCTCTCTCTCTCGGGCCCCGGTTTATTCTCTCTCTCTCTCTCTCGGGCCCCGGTTTATTCTCTCTCTCTCGGGCCCCGGTTTATTCTCTCTCTCTCTCTCGGGCCCCGGTTTATTCTCTCTCTCTCTCGGGCCCCGGTTTATTCTCTCTCTCTCGGGCCCGGTTTATTCTCTCTCTCTCTCGGGCCCCGGTTTATTCTCTCTCTCTCTCTCGGGCCCCGGTTTATTCTCTCTCTCTCTCTCGGGCCCCGGTTTATTCTCTCTCTCGGGCCCCGGTTATTCTCTCTCTCTCTCGGGCCCCGGTTTATTTCTCTCTCGGGCCCCGGTTTATTCTCTCTCTCGGGCCCGGTTTATTCTCTCTCTCGGGCCCCGGTTTATTCTCTCTCTCGGGCCCCGGTTTATTCTCTCTCTCTCTCTCGGGCCCCGGTTTATTCTCTCTCTCTCGGGCCCCGGTTTATTCTCTCTCTCTCGGGCCCCGGTTTATTCTCTCTCTCTCTCTCGGGCCCCGGTTTATTCTCTCTCTCGGGCCCCGGTTTATTCTCTCTCTCTCTCGGGCCCCGGTTTATTCTCTCTCTCTCGGGCCCCGGTTTATTCTCTCTCTCTCTCTCGGGCCCCGGTTTATTCTCTCTCTCGGGCCCCGGTTTATTCTCTCTCTCTCTCTTGGGCCCCGGTTTATTCTCTCTCTCGGGCCCCGGTTTATTCTCTCTCTCTCTCTCTCGGGCCCCGGTTTATTTCTCTCTCTCGGGCCCCGGTTTATTCTCTCTCTCTCTCTCGGGCCCCGGTTTATTCTCTCTCTCGGGCCCCGGTTTATTCTCTCTCTCTCTCTCTCGGGCCCCGGTTTATTCTCTCTCTCTCTCTCGGGCCCCGGTTTATTCTCTCTCTCTCTCGGGCCCCGGTTTATTCTCTCTCTCGGGCCCCGGTTTATTCTCTCTCTCTCTCTCGGGCCCCGGTTTATTCTCTCTCTCTCGGGCCCCGGTTTATTCTCTCTCTCGGGCCCCGTTTATTCTCTCTCTCTCTCTCGGGCCCCGGTTTATTCTCTCTCTCTCTCGGGCCCCGGTTTATTCTCTCTCTCTCGGGCCCCGGTTTATTCTCTCTCTCTCGGGCCCCGGTTTATTCTCTCTCTCTCGGGCCCCGGTTTATTCTCTCTCTCTCGGGCCCCGGTTTATTCTCTCTCTCTCTCTCTCGGGCCCCGGTTTATTCTCTCTCTCGGGCCCCGGTTTATTCTCTCTCTCTCTCGGGCCCCGGTTTATTCTCTCTCTCGGGCCCCGGTTTATTCTCTCTCTCTCTCTCGGGCCCCGGTTTATTCTCTCTCTCGGGCCCCGGTTTATTCTCTCTCTCTCTCTCGGGCCCCGGTTTATTCTCTCTCTCGGGCCCCGGTTTATTCTCTCTCTCTCGGGCCCCGGTTTATTCTCTCTCTCGGGCCCCGGTTTATTCTCTCTCTCTCTCGGGCCCCGGTTTATTCTCTCTCTCTCTCTCTCGGGCCCCGGTTTATTCTCTCTCTCGGGCCCCGGTTTATTCTCTCTCTCTCTCGGGCCCCGGTTTATTCTCTCTCTCTCTCGGGCCCCGGTTTATTCTCTCTCTCGGGCCCCGGTTTATTCTCTCTCTCTCGGGCCCCGGTTTATTCTCTCTCTCGGGCCCCGGTTTATTCTCTCTCTCTCTCGGGCCCCGGTTTATTCTCTCTCTCTCGGGCCCCGGTTTATTCTCTCTCTCTCTCTCGGGCCCCGGTTTATTCTCTCTCTCGGGCCCCGGTTTATTCTCTCTCTCTCTCTCGGGCCCCGGTTTATTCTCTCTCTCGGGCCCCGGTTTATTCTCTCTCTCTCTCGGGCCCCGGTTTATTCTCTCTCTCGGGCCCCGGTTTATTCTCTCTCTCGCCGTCTCTCGGGCCCCGGTTTATTCTCTCTCTCGGCCCGGTTTATTCTCTCTCTCGGGCCCCGGTTTATTCTCTCTCTCGGCCCGTTTATTCTCTCTCTCTCGGGCCCCGGTTTATTCTCTCTCTCGGCCCGTTCTTTCTCTCTCGGGCCCCGGTTTATTCTCTCTCTCTCTCTCGGGCCCCGGTTTATTCTCTCTCTCTCTCGGGCCCCGGTTTATTCTCTCTCTCGGGCCCCGGTTTATTTCTCTCTCTCTCGGGCCCCGGTTTATTCTCTCTCTCTCTCGGGCCCCGGTTTATTCTCTCTCTCGGGCCCCGGTTTATTCTCTCTCTCTCGGGCCCCGGTTTATTCTCTCTCTCGGGCCCCGGTTTATTCTCTCTCTCTCGGGCCCCGGTTTATTCTCTCTCTCGGGCCCCGGTTTATTCTCTCTCTCTCTCGGGCCCCGGTTTATTCTCTCTCTCTCGGGCCCCGGTTTATTCTCTCTCTCTCGGCCCCGGTTTATTCTCTCTCTCGGGCCCCGGTTTATTCTCTCTCTCTCTCTCGGGCCCCGGTTTATTCTCTCTCTCTCGGGCCCCGGTTTATTCTCTCTCTCTCTCTCGGGCCCCGGTTTATTCTCTCTCTCGGGCCCCGGTTTATTCTCTCTCTCTCTCGGGCCCCGGTTTATTCTCTCTCTCTCTCTCGGGCCCCGGTTTATTCTCTCTCTCGGGCCCCGGTTTATTCTCTCTCTCGGGCCCCGGTTTATTCTCTCTCTCTCTCGGGCCCCGGTTTATTCTCTCTCTCGGGCCCCGGTTTATTCTCTCTCTCTCTCTCGGGCCCCGGTTTATTCTCTCTCTCTCTCGGGCCCCGGTTTATTCTCTCTCTCTCGGGCCCCGGTTTATTCTCTCTCTCTCGGGCCCCGGTTATTCTCTCTCTCTCGGGCCCCGGTTTATTCTCTCTCTCTCTCGGGCCCCGGTTTATTCTCTCTCTCGGGCCCCGGTTTATTCTCTCTCTCTCGGGCCCCGGTTTATTCTCTCTCTCTCGGGCCCCGGTTTATTCTCTCTCTCTCGGGCCCCGGTTTATTCTCTCTCTCGGGCCCCGGTTTATTCTCTCTCTCTCGGGCCCCGGTTTATTCTCTCTCTCTCTCTCGGGCCCCGGTTTATTCTCTCTCTCGGGCCCCGGTTTATTCTCTCTCTCTCGGGCCCCGGTTTATTCTCTCTCTCTCTCGGGCCCCGGTTTATTCTCTCTCTCTCTCGGGCCCCGGTTTATTCTCTCTCTCTCGGGCCCCGGTTTATTCTCTCTCTCTCGGGCCCCGGTTTATTCTCTCTCTCTCTCGGGCCCCGGTTTATTCTCTCTCTCGGGCCCCGGTTTATTCTCTCTCTCTCTCGGGCCCCGGTTTATTCTCTCTCTCGGGCCCCGGTTTATTTCTCTCTCTCTCTCGGGCCCCGGTTTATTCTCTCTCTCTCGGGCCCCGGTTTATTCTCTCTCTCTCTCGGGCCCCGGTTTATTCTCTCTCTCGGGCCCCGGTTTATTCTCTCTCTCTCGGGCCCCGGTTTATTCTCTCTCTCGGGCCCCGGTTTATTCTCTCTCTCTCTCTCGGGCCCCGGTTTATTCTCTCTCTCTCTCGGGCCCCGGTTTATTTCTCTCTCTCTCGGGCCCCGGTTTATTCTCTCTCTCGGGCCCCGGTTTATTCTCTCTCTCTCGGGCCCCGGTTTATTCTCTCTCTCTCGGGCCCCGGTTTATTCTCTCTCTCTCGGGCCCCGGTTTATTCTCTCTCTCTCTCTCGGGCCCCGGTTTATTCTCTCTCTCGGGCCCCGGTTTATTCTCTCTCTCTCTCTCGGGCCCCGGTTTATTCTCTCTCTCTCTCGGGCCCCGGTTTATTTCTCTCTCTCGGGCCCCGGTTTATTCTCTCTCTCGGGCCCCGGTTTATTCTCTCTCTCTCTCGGGCCCCGGTTTATTCTCTCTCTCTCGGGCCCCGGTTTATTCTCTCTCTCGGGCCCCGGTTTATTCTCTCTCTCTCGGGCCCCGGTTTATTCTCTCTCTCGGGCCCCGGTTTATTTCTCTCTCTCTCGGGCCCCGGTTTATTCTCTCTCTCTCTCGGGCCCCGGTTTATTCTCTCTCTCGGGCCCCGGTTTATTCTCTCTCTCTCTCGGGCCCCGGTTTATTCTCTCTCTCGGGCCCCGGTTTATTCTCTCTCTCGGGCCCCGGTTTATTCTCTCTCTCGGGCCCCGGTTTATTCTCTCTCTCTCGGGCCCCGGTTTATTCTCTCTCTCTCGGGCCCCGGTTTATTCTCTCTCTCGGGCCCCGGTTTATTCTCTCTCTCGGGCCCCGGTTTATTCTCTCTCTCTCGGGCCCCGGTTTATTCTCTCTCTCTCTCGGGCCCCGGTTTATTCTCTCTCTCTCGGGCCCCGGTTTATTTTCTCTCTCTCGGGCCCCGGTTTATTCTCTCTCTCGGGCCCCGGTTTATTCTCTCTCTCTCGGGCCCCGGTTTATTCTCTCTCTCGGGCCCCGGTTTATTTCTCTCTCTCGGGCCCCGGTTTATTTCTCTCTCTCGGGCCCCGGTTTATTTCTCTCTCTCGGGCCCCGGTTTATTCTCTCTCTCTCTCTCGGGCCCCGGTTTATTCTCTCTCTCGGGCCCCGGTTTATTTTCTCTCTCTCGGGCCCCGGTTTATTCTCTCTCTCGGGCCCCGGTTTATTCTCTCTCTCTCGGCCCCGGTTTATTCTCTCTCTCGGCCCCGGTTTATTCTCTCTCTCTCTCGGGCCCCGGTTTATTCTCTCTCTCTCGGGCCCCGGTTTATTCTCTCTCTCTCTCGGGCCCCGGTTTATTCTCTCTCTCTCGGGCCCCGGTTATTTTCTCTCTCTCGGGCCCCGGTTTATTTCTCTCTCTCGGGCCCCGGTTTATTCTCTCTCTCTCGGGCCCCGGTTTATTCTCTCTCTCTCGGGCCCCGGTTTATTTCTCTCTCTCGGGCCCCGGTTTATTCTCTCTCTCGGGCCCCGGTTTATTCTCTCTCTCTCGGGCCCCGGTTTATTCTCTCTCTCGGGCCCGGTTTATTCTCTCTCTCTCTCGGGCCCCGGTTTATTCTCTCTCTCTCGGGCCCCGGTTTATTCTCTCTCTCTCTCGGGCCCCGGTTTATTCTCTCTCTCTCGGGCCCCGGTTTATTTCTCTCTCTCTCGGGCCCCGGTTTATTCTCTCTCTCGGGCCCCGGTTTATTCTCTCTCTCTCGGGCCCCGGTTTATTCTCTCTCTCTCGGGCCCCGGTTTATTTCTCTCTCTCGGGCCCCGGTTTATTTCTCTCTCTCGGGCCCCGGTTTATTCTCTCTCTCGGGCCCCGGTTTATTCTCTCTCTCGGGCCCCGGTTTATTCTCTCTCTCGGGCCCCGGTTTATTCTCTCTCTCTCGGGCCCCGGTTTATTCTCTCTCTCTCGGGCCCCGGTTTATTCTCTCTCTCTCTCGGGCCCCGGTTTATTCTCTCTCTCGGGCCCCGGTTTATTCTCTCTCTCTCTCGGGCCCCGGTTTATTCTCTCTCTCTCGGGCCCCGGTTTATTCTCTCTCTCTCGGGCCCCGGTTTATTCTCTCTCTCGGGCCCCGGTTTATTCTCTCTCTCTCGGGCCCCGGTTTATTCTCTCTCTCGGGCCCCGGTTTATTTCTCTCTCTCGGGCCCCGGTTTATTCTCTCTCTCTCTCGGGCCCCGGTTTATTCTCTCTCTCTCGGGCCCCGGTTTATTCTCTCTCTCGGGCCCGGTTTATTCTCTCTCTCGGGCCCCGGTTTATTCTCTCTCTCTCGGCCCCGGTTTATTCTCTCTCTCGGGCCCCGGTTTATTCTCTCTCTCGGGCCCGGTTATTCTCTCTCTCTCGGGCCCCGGTTTATTCTCTCTCTCTCTCGGGCCCGGTTTATTCTCTCTCTCTCGGGCCCGGTTTATTCTCTCTCTCTCGGCCCCGGTTTATTCTCTCTCTCGGGCCCCGGTTATTCTCTCTCTCTCGGGCCCCGGTTTATTCTCTCTCTCGGGCCCGGTTTATTCTCTCTCTCTGGGCCCCGGTTTATTCTCTCTCTCTGGCCCGGTTTATTCTCTCTCTCTCGGCCCGGTTTATTCTCTCTCTCGGGCCCGGTTTATTCTCTCTCTCTCGGGCCCCGGTTTATTCTCTCTCTCTCGGGCCCCGGTTTATTCTCTCTCTCTCGGGCCCCGGTTTATTCTCTCTCTCTCGGGCCCCGGTTTATTCTCTCTCTCGGGCCCGGTTATTCTCTCTCTCTCGGGCCCCGGTTTATTCTCTCTCTCTCGGGCCCCGGTTTATTCTCTCTCTCTCGGCCCCGGTTTATTCTCTCTCTCGGGCCCCGGTTTATTCTCTCTCTCTCTCGGGCCCCGGTTTATTCTCTCTCTCTCTCGGGCCCGGTTTATTCTCTCTCTCTGGGCCCCGGTTTATTCTCTCTCTCGGGCCCCGGTTTATTCTCTCTCTCTCGGGCCCCGGTTTATTCTCTCTCTCTCGGGCCCGGTTTATTCTCTCTCTCTCGGCCCGGTTTATTCTCTCTCTCTGGGCCCCGGTTTATTCTCTCTCTCTCGGGCCCGGTTTATTCTCTCTCTCTCGGGCCCCGGTTTATTCTCTCTCTCGGGCCCGGTTTATTCTCTCTCTCTCGGGCCCCGGTTATTCTCTCTCTCTCGGGCCCCGGTTTATTCTCTCTCTCTCTCTCGGGCCCCGGTTTATTCTCTCTCTCTCTCGGGCCCGGTTTATTCTCTCTCTCGGCCCCGGTTTATTCTCTCTCTCTCTCGGCCCCGGTTATTCTCTCTCTCGGCCCCGGTTTATTCTCTCTCTCTCGGGCCCGGTTTATTCTCTCTCTCTCGGGCCCCGGTTTATTCTCTCTCTCTCGGGCCCCGGTTTATTCTCTCTTCCGGGCCCCGGTTTATTCTCTCTCTCTCTCGGGCCCCGGTTTATTCTCTCTCTCTCGGGCCCCGGTTTATTCTCTCTCTCTCTCTCGGGCCCCGGTTTATTCTCTCTCTCTCTCGGGCCCCGGTTTATTCTCTCTCTCTTGGGCCCCGGTTTATTCTCTCTCTCGGCCCCGGTTTATTCTCTCTCTCTCGGGCCCCGGTTTATTCTCTCTCTCTCGGGCCCCGGTTTATTCTCTCTCTCTCGGGCCCCGGTTTATTCTCTCTCTCTCGGGCCCCGGTTTATTCTCTCTCTCTCGGGCCCCGGTTTATTCTCTCTCTCTTGGGCCCCGGTTTATTCTCTCTCTCTCGGGCCCCGGTTTATTCTCTCTCTCTCGGGCCCCGGTTTATTCTCTCTCTCTCGGGCCCCGGTTTATTCTCTCTCTCTCTCTCTCTCGGGCCCGGTTTATTCTCTCTCTCTCTCTCGGGCCCCGGTTTATTCTCTCTCTCTCTCGGGCCCCGGTTTATTCTCTCTCTCTCTCGGGCCCCGGTTTATTCTCTCTCTCGGGCCCGGTTTATTCTCTCTCTCTCTCGGGCCCCGGTTTATTCTCTCTCTCTCTCTCGGGCCCCGGTTTATTCTCTCTCTCTCTCGGGCCCCGGTTTATTCTCTCTCTCTCTCTCGGGCCCCGGTTTATTCTCTCTCTCTCGGGCCCCGGTTTATTCTCTCTCTCGGGCCCCGGTTTATTCTCTCTCTCTCTCTCGGGCCCCGGTTTATTCTCTCTCTCTCTCGGGCCCCGGTTTATTCTCTCTCTCGGGCCCGGTTTATTCTCTCTCTCTCGGGCCCCGGTTTATTCTCTCTCTCTCGGGCCCCGGTTTATTCTCTCTCTCGGCCCCGGTTTATTCTCTCTCTCTCTCTCGGGCCCCGGTTTATTCTCTCTCTCGGGCCCCGGTTTATTCTCTCTCTCTCTCGGGCCCCGGTTTATTCTCTCTCTCTCGGGCCCCGGTTTATTCTCTCTCTCTCTCGGGCCCCGGTTTATTCTCTCTCTCGGGCCCGTTTATTCTCTCTCTCTCTCGGGCCCCGGTTATTCTCTCTCTCTCGGGCCCGGTTTATTCTCTCTCTCTCTCGGGCCCCGGTTTATTCTCTCTCTCTCTCGGGCCCCGTTTATTCTCTCTCTCTCGGGCCCGTTTATTCTCTCTCTCTCTCGGGCCCCGGTTTATTCTCTCTCTCTCTCGGGCCCCGGTTTATTCTCTCTCTCTCGGGCCCCGGTTTATTCTCTCTCTCTCGGGCCCCGGTTTATTCTCTCTCTCTCTCGGGCCCCGGTTTATTCTCTCTCTCTCGGGCCCCGGTTTATTCTCTCTCTCTCGGGCCCCGGTTTATTCTCTCTCTCTCGGGCCCCGGTTTATTCTCTCTCTCTCGGGCCCCGGTTTATTCTCTCTCTCTCGGGCCCCGGTTTATTCTCTCTCTCTCGGGCCCCGGTTTATTCTCTCTCTCTCGGGCCCCGGTTTATTCTCTCTCTCTCGGGCCCCGGTTTATTCTCTCTCTCTCTCGGGCCCCGGTTTATTCTCTCTCTCTCGGGCCCCGGTTTATTCTCTCTCTCTCGGGCCCCGGTTTATTCTCTCTCTCTCTCGGGCCCCGGTTTATTCTCTCTCTCGGGCCCCGGTTTATTCTCTCTCTCGGGCCCCGGTTTATTCTCTCTCTCTCTCTCGGGCCCCGGTTTATTCTCTCTCTCTCTCGGGCCCCGGTTTATTCTCTCTCTCGGGCCCCGGTTTATTCTCTCTCTCGGGCCCCGGTTTATTCTCTCTCTCTCTCGGGCCCCGGTTTATTCTCTCTCGGGCCCCGGTTTATTCTCTCTCTCTCTCGGGCCCCGGTTTATTCTCTCTCTCTCGGGCCCCGGTTTATTCTCTCTCTCTCGGGCCCCGGTTTATTCTCTCTCTCTCTCTCGGGCCCCGGTTTATTCTCTCTCTCTCGGGCCCCGGTTTATTCTCTCTCTCTCGGGCCCCGGTTTATTTTCTCTCTCTCTCTCGGGCCCCGGTTTATTCTCTCTCTCTCGGGCCCCGGTTTATTTTCTCTCTCTCTCTCGGGCCCCGGTTTATTCTCTCTCTCTCGGGCCCGGTTTATTCTCTCTCTCTCGGGCCCCGGTTTATTTTCTCTCTCTCTCTCGGGCCCCGGTTTATTCTCTCTCTCTCGGGCCCCGGTTTATTCTCTCTCTCTCGGGCCCCGGTTTATTTTCTCTCTCTCTCTCGGGCCCCGGTTTATTCTCTCTCTCTCGGGCCCGGTTTATTCTCTCAGTTCACACCCACTTGCCTGTATATCCGGCACCGAGATCCGGGACTTTCTCAGCTGGAAGTTGTTCTGGATCAGTTTCCGGGTTATGATGACGGATGTTAATCCGGCCAATCAGCGCTCGTTGCCTAGGCGGAAGTGACCTTGCCGTTACCGGTGGCACGTTGCCCGGAGACCAAAGTGAGGCCTGGACCCCAGGCCCAGAGACACAGCCCGTGCGAGCAGACAGAATCCGAGCCCCGGCTCCAGGCCCCGCAATGGCGGTCCGCGCTTCCTTCGAAAACAACAACGAGATCGGCTGCTTCGCCAAACTCACCAACGCCTACTGCCTGGTGGCGATCGGCGGCTCCGAGAACTTCTACGGGTGAGAAGTAGGGAGGGCCGGGGGGTGCGGGGAGAGGGAGGGGAGGGAGAGGGCTGGGGCCTGGAGAACAAGCTGGGCCCGAGCCCGGGCCTGACGTAGGGAATCCCTTCATATTAATAGTAAAAGCAGGAGTTGGGCCCGTTCGGAAGCTCGCAGTTGTTTTGTAAAGTTAAGGTAGGGCAGGTCAGCCCCAGTGAGTGGAATGTCCAGCCTGGATTATGTGGGAGGTCATGGACACTCCATGTGTTCCAGACAAACACATCTGCAGGAAGCGTCACCGCTGCACAAGCTTGAGCTCCAGGTTTCGGAACTCGAGCAGCGGCTGGAGTCACTGTTGTAAAGCCTGGCTACCCGATCTGAACCTGACCAAACCCAACTACATGTGTCATAGTCGGGTCTATATTCTGTGTCCAGCGTTGGGCTTCGGGTCAGGTTCGGGTTGGCTGTGGTCGGGTTGGGCCAGGTCAGGGTTTAATTTTATATCCAAGCCAGGCTTTTATACTGTTGTGCATCCGCAAGGCAGAGGACTACGTGGATAGCAAGTTTATGGGAGGCGGTCACACGTTTAGGAGCATGCAGGCAGAGAGGGAATGAGTGACCACCAGGCAGGCAGTGCAGGAGTTCCCCGAGTCGATTTCACTTGCTAACCGGTTTTCCATTTTGGATACTGGTGAGGGCAATGGTTCCTTAGAGGAGTGCAGCAAGAGCTAAGTCTGTGGCACCATGGTGGCTCAGCTGCACAGGAGGGGAGGAAAAAGAGCGATAGGGGATTTATTAGTTAGGGGAACAGACAAGTGTTTCTGCAGCCGTAGACATGACTCCAGGATGGTGTGATGCCTCCCCAGTGCCAGGGTCCAGGATGTCGTAGAGTGACTGCAGGAGATTCTTCTGAGGGAGGGTGAACAGCCAGAGGCCGTGGTCCACTTTCGTACCAACAATATAGGTAGGAAGAGGGATGAGGTCCTGAAAGCAGAGTTTAAGGAGTTCGGAAAAAAGTTTAAAAGCAGGATCTCAAAAGCAGCAATCTCAGGATTACTCTCAGTGCCATGTGCTATTGAGCACAGGAATAGGAGGATTAAGCGATTTAACACATGGCTGGAGAATTGGTGCAGAAGGGAGGGCATCAGATTTGTGAGGCATTGGGATCTGTTCTGGGGTAGGTGGGACCTGTACAAGATGGACGGTTTGCATCTTAGCAGGACCGGGACTAATGTACTAGTGCTGTTGGGGAGGGTTTAAACTAAATTGTCAGGGGTAAAACAAGAAATGCTGGAAATACTCAGCAGGTCTGGCAGCATCTGTGGAGAGAGAAGCAGAGTTAATGTTTCAGGTCAGTGACCCTTCATCAGAACTGACAAATGTTAGAAATGAAATAGGTTTTGAGCAAATAAAGTGGGGGTGGGGCAAAAGAGAACAAAGGGCAAGGTGTTGTCAGGGGGTTGGGAATTCAGAGAGAGCTCAGATTGGAGGAAAGCAGAACAGGTAACGGAGTAAACCAGTACTAAGCAAAATTGGAAGGCAGACGAGACAAAGCCAAACATCAAACTGGTTCTTAATGAGGAATAATGTTAAGAGCACTCTGTCTGAATGCACGCAGCTTTCGCAACAAGGTAGATGATTTGAAGGCACAAATAAAGGTAAATGGGTATGATTTAATTGCCATTTCGGAGATGTGGTTACAGGGTGACCAGGACTGGGAACTGAATAGGCAGGGATATTTGTCCTTTAGGAGGGATAGGTGGAGGGGAAAAGGAGGTGGGGTAGCGCTGTTAATAAGGGACGAGATTAGTACGTTAGTGAGAGAGGATCTTAGATCGAAGGAGCAAGATGTAGAATCAGTTTGGGTGCAGCTAAGAAACAGCAAGGGGCAGCAATCATTGTTGGGAGTTGCTTATAGGCCACCAAACTGTATTAGTAATGTTGGGTATGGCATAAATCAAGAAATTAGAGCTGCATATTATCTTTGGCCTCCTTATCTCGAGAGACAATGGGTAAGCGCCTGGAGGTGGTCAGTGGTGTGTGGAGCAGCGCCTGGAGTGGCTATAAAGGCCAATTCTAGAGTGACAGGCTCTTCCACAGCTGCTGCAGAGAAATTTGTTTGTCGGGGCTGTTACACAGTTGGCTCTCCCCTTGCGCCTCTGTCTTTTTTCCTGCCAACTGCTAAGTCTCTTCGACTCGCCACGCTTTAGCCCCGCCTTTATGGCTGCCCGCCAGCTCTGGCGAACGCTGGCAACTGACTCCCACGACTTGTGATCAATGTCACAGGGTTTCATGTCGGGTTTGCAGACATCTTTAAAGCGGAGACATGGACGGCCGGTGGGTCTGATACCAGTGGCGAGCTCGCTGTACGATGTGTCTTTGGGGATCCTGCCATGTACCATGCGGCTCACATGGCCAAGCCATCTCAAGCGCCGCTGACTCAGTACTGTGTATATAGCATGGGCAATACAGTAATAATGCACGACTTCAATTTACATACCAATTGGGTAAACCTAATTAGCCCTACTGCTGTGGTGGATGAATTCTTGGAATGTGTACGAGATGGGTTTCTGGAGTAGTATGTTGCACCAATTAGGGATCTGGCTATAATAGATTTAGTATTATGCAATGGGAAAGGGCTAATTAATAAACTTGCTGTAAAAGAGCCATTAGAAAATAGTGACCACAGTATGATCGAATTCTACATTAAGTTTGAAAGAGATATAGTTCATTCTGAAATTTGGTTCTTAAATCTGAACAAAGGAAACTATGAAGGCATGGGGGCAAGTTGGCTATGGTGGATTGGGAAAACACAATAAAATAAAAGCAAAATACTGCAGATACTGGAAATCTGAAGTAAAAACAAGAAATGCTGGAAATACTCAGCCAGTCTGGCAGCATCTGTGGCGAGAGAAGCAGAGTTAACGTTCAGGTCAGTGACCCTTCATCAGAACTGGCAAAGATTAGAAATGTGATAGGTTTTAAGCAAATAAAGCAGGGGTGGGGCAAGAGATAACAAAAGGCAAGGTGTTGATAGGACAGGGTCACAGAGAATAACTGACCAGAAAGTCATGGAGCAAAGGCAAACGGTATGTTAATGGTGTGTTGAAAGACAAAACATTAGTGCAGAGAGGGTGTTAATGGACAGAAAAATGGATAGCCCTGGGCCCAAAGCACAAACATGAAAAAAACAATGGATGGGCACATGGTGAGAAACATGAATGATGGAACAAACTGAAATAAAATAAAAAGAAAAAAGAAAAAAAAACTGAAAATAAAAAGGGGGGCCCATCATGCTCTGAAATTATTGAACTCAATGTTCAGTCCAGCAAGATTTTTTTTTGTCATGTTTGTGCTTTGGGCCAGGGCTGTTCATTTTTCTGTCCAGTAACACCCTCTCTGCACTAACACTTTGTCTTTCAACACACCATTAACATACCGTTTGCCTTTGCTCCATGACTTTCTGGTCAGTTATTCTGTGACCCTGTCCTATCAATACCTTTTACTTTTGTTCTCTCTTTCCCCATCCCTGCTTTATTTGCTTAAAACTTATTACATTTCTAACCTTTGCCAGTTCTGATGAAGGGTCACTGACCTGAAACTTTTACTCTGCTTCTCTCTCCACAGATGCTGCCAGACCTGCTGAGTATTTCCAGCACTTTCTTGTTTTTATTTGGGAAAATACATTAACAGATTTGACGGTATACAAGGGACTTGCAAAAATGAGGAACTGAAAGTAATTAGTATCAATAAAGAGGTAGCACTTGAAAAATTAATTGGATGGAAAGTTGATAAATCCCAGAGCTACATCCCAGTGTATTGAAGGAGGTGGCTTTCGAGATAGTGGATGTATTAGTGATTATCTTTCAAAATTCTGTAGATTCTGGAAGGGTTCCTGCAGACTGGAAAGTAGCAAATGTAACCCCACTATTTAAGAAGGGAGCGAGAGAGAAAACTGAGAACTACAGACCTGTTAATTTGACGTCAGTAGTAGGAAAAATGTTAGAATCTATTATAAAGGATGCGATAACTGGATATTTGGGAAATAATATGATTGGGCAGAGTTTAATATGGATTTGTGAAAGAGAAATCATGTTTGACAAACCTGTTGGCATTTTACTGAGGATGTTACTTGTAGCATAGATAAAGGAGAACCAGTGGATGTGGTGTATTTGGATTTTCAGAAGGCTTTTGATGAGGTCCCACACAGGAGTTTAGTAAACGAAATTATAGCACATGGGCTTGGAGGTAATATACTGCAATGGTTTGAGAATTGATTAACAGGTTATGAGGACAGATTGCAGAAACTGGGCCTGTATTCTCTAGAGTTTCGAAGAATGAGAGGTGATCTCATTGAAACATAACATTTTTACAGGACGTGACAAGGTAGATGTGGATAGGATGCTTCCGCTGGCTGGTGAGTCTAGAACAAGGGAACTCCATGTCGGAGTAAAGGGCAGGCCGCCTAGGACAGAGATGAGGTGAAATTTCTTTACTCAGGGTTGTGAATCTTTGGAATTCTCTACCCCAGAGAGCTGTGGAAGCTCAGTCATTGAGTATGTTTAAAGTAGAGATTGATAGATTTCTAAATACCAATGACAGGGAATATGAAGATAGTGTGGGGGAAAAAGGCATTGAAGTGGATGATCAACCATGATCATATTGAATGATGGGGCAGGCTCGATGGGCTGAATGGCCTCCTCCTGCTCCTATGTTCCTAAATCAGTGTCCTCCTGTTCTGGAACCTTTTGGCCAATAGGAACAGTTTCTCCTGATCTATTCTCTCCAGACCCCTCATGATTTTGAACACCTCTATCAGATCTCTCAATCTTTCTAAGGAGAACAGTCCCAGCTTCTCCAGTCTATCCACATAACTGAAATTCCTCATGCCTGGAACCATTCTTGTGAATTTTGTTTGCACCCTCTCTCATGCCTTAACATTCCTCCTGAAGTGTGGTTCCCAGAACTGGACACAAAATACTCCAGTTGAGACTGAACCAGTGTTTTATACAGGTTTATCATAACATCCTTGTTTTTGTACTCTATCACCCTGTATATAAAGCCCACATCCCATATGTTTTATTACCTGCTCTCTCAACCTGCCCTGCAATCTTCAATGATTTGTGCACATATACCCCCAGGTCACTCTGTTCCTGCACCCCGTTTAGAATTGTAGGCGGCACAGTGGCGCAGTGGTTAGCACTGCAGCCTCACAGCTCCAGGGACCCGGGTTCAATTCCGGGTACTGCCTGTGTGGAGTTTGCAAGTTCTCCCTGTGTCTGCGTGGGTTTTCTCCGGGTGCTCCGGTTTCCTCCCACAAGCCAAAAGACTTGCAGGTTGATAGGTAAATTGGCCATTATAAATTGTCACTAGTATAGGTAGGTGGCAGGGAAATACAGGGACAGGTGGGGGACAGGTGGGGATGTTTGGTAGGAAAATGGGATTAGTGTAGGATTAGTATAAGTGGGTGGTTGATGTTCGGCACAGACTCGGTGGGCCGAAGGGCCTGTTTCAGTGCTGTATCTCTAATCTAATCCTTTTATTTTGTTTCTCCTCGTTCTTCCTACAAAATTAATTACTTCACACTTTTCGGCATTAAATTTCATCTGCCACTTGTTTGCCCATTCCACCAGCCTGTCTCTGTCTGCTTGAAGTTTATCACTATCCTCCTCACAGTTCACAATACTTCCAAGTTTTGTGTCATCTGCAAATTTTGCAATTATGCCCTGTGCACCCAAATCTAAGTCATGAATATATATCAAGAAAAGTAGAGGTCCTAACACCAACCCCTGGGGAGCCCCACTATATAACTTCCTCCAGTCTGAAAAATAACCGTTCACCACTACTCAGTTTCCTGTCACTCAGCCAATTTTGTATCCATGCAACTACTGACCCTTTTATTCCAAGGGCTCAAACTTTGCTAACAAGTCTGTCATGTGGTACTTTATCAAATGCCTTTTGGAAGTTTGTGTACACTACATCAACCTCATTACCTTCATCACCCCTCTCCGTCACCTTATCAAATAATTCAAACAAGTTAAACACGATTTGCCATAAACAAATCTCTGCTGGCTTTCCTTAATTAATCCACATTGGTCCACGTGACTGTTAATTTGTCCTGCTTTGTCGTTTCTAAAAGCTTTCCCAGCATTGAGGTTAAACTGATTGGCCTGTAGTTGCTAGGTTTATCCTTACACCCTTTTTTGAACAAGGGTGTAACATTTGTAATTCTGCAGTCCACTGGTACCACCCCTGTATCTAAGGAGGATTGGAAGATTATGGCCAGTGCTTCTGCAATTTCAACCCTTGCTGCTATCAGTATCTTTGCATCTCATCTGGTCCTGGTGACTTATCAGATAGGCTGGCTGTACTTAAAATTGATACGTCACCAGGACCAAAAGAGATGCATCCGAGGATACTGAGGGAAGTAAGGGAGAAAACTGCAGAGGCAGTGGCCATAATCTTCCAATCCTCCTTAGATACAGGGGTGGTGCTGGTAACTCTCAAGGATCCTCACATTCTTCTTAAAGTGTGCTGATCAGAACTGGGTAACAACGACCTAGATAGGACTAGGAAGGAGTTATGCATAGAGAATGTGAGCAGCTAGGGGCTAAATTGAAAAGCAGAATCTCTAAAGTAATAATCTCTGGATTATTTACCTGAGCCATGAGCAAATTGGAGTAGGGTAAATAAGATTAGAGAGTTAAATATGTAGCTCAAAGATTGATGTGGAAGAAATGGGTTTCAATTCATGGGCACTGGCACTAGTACTGAGGAAAGTGGGAGCTGTACCATTGGGATGGTCTTCACCTGAACCGTGCTGGGACCAGTGTCTAAATACTTCTTAAATGTTGTGAGAATTCCTGCCTCTACCACCCGTTCAGGTAGTGTGTTCCAGATTCCAAGCACCCTCTAGGTAAAAACATTTTTCCTTAAATCTCCTCTAAACCTCCTGTCCCTTACCTTAAATCTATGCCCTCTGGTTATTGACCCCTCCGCTAAGGGAAAAAGTTTCTTCCTATCTGCCCTGTCTCTGCCCCTCATAAGTTTGTATCCCTCAATCAGGTCCCCCTTCAGCCTGCTCTGCTCTAAGGAAAATAACTCCAGCCTATCCAGTCTCTCTTCAAAGCTGAAATGCTCAAGCCCAGGCAACATCCTGGTGAATCTCCTCTGCACCCTCTCCAGTGCAATCACATCCTTCCTATAGTGTGGCGACCAGAACTGTACACAGTACTCCAGCATTGGCCTAACTAGCGTTTTGTGCAACTCCATCATATCCTCCCTGCTCTTATATTCTGTGCCTCGGCTAATAAAGGCAAGTATCCCGTATGCCTTCATAACCACATTATCTACCTGTGCTGCTGTTTTCAATGCTCTATGGACAGGTACACCAAGGTCCCTCTGTACTTCCTATGGTCTTACCATCCATTGTATATTCCCTTGACTTGACTTGTTAGTACTCCCAAAATGCACTTCACGGGGACCTGGACAGGCTAAATGAATGTGCAAGAACATGGCAGATGGATTATAATGTGAATAGGTATGAAGTGATTCACTTTGGTAGAAAATACAGAAAGGCAGAATATTTCTGAAATGGTGAGAGGTTGGGAAGTGTTGATGTACAAAGGGACCTGGGTGTCCTTATTCATGAGTCACTAAAAGCTAGCACACAGGTGCAGCAAACAATTAGGAAGGCAAATGCTATGTTGGCCTTCATCGAAAAGGGATTTGAGTAATGAGTAAAGATGTCTTGCTGCAATTGTATAGAGCCTTGCTGAAACTGCACCTGGAGTACTGTGTACATTTTGGTCGTCTCTTCTCAGGAAGGATATACATGCCATAGGGGGAGTGCAAAGGACATTCACCAGACTAATCCCTGGGATGGTGGGATTGTCTTATGAGGAGAGATTGAGATGTGGGTAGGATGTTTGGTGAATTGAGAACCAGGGGGCGTAGACTCAGAATAAGGGGTAGGCCATTTAAAACTGAGATGAGGAGAAATTTCTTCACACAAAGGGTGGTGAATCTTTGGAATCCTCTACCCCAGAGGGCTGTGGAAGCTCAATCATCGAACAATCTGGATACTAATGACATCAAGTGATATGGGGATAGCGTGGTAGCGATGAGGTAGATGATCAGCCATGATCTAATTGAATGGTGGAGCAGGCTCGATGGGCTGAATGGCCTACTCCTGTTCCTATGTTCCAAACTGGACACAATACTCCAGTTGTGGCCTAACCAGAGCTTTATAAAGGTTCGGCATAACTTCCCTGCATTTGTACTCAATACCTCTAGTTATGAAGCCCAAGATCCCATATGCTTTGCTAGCTACTCAACATGTTCTGCCACCTTCAAAGAAATTGGCCCATGAGCCCCCAATGACCCTCTGTCACTGTACACTTAAATTCCATCTGCCACTCATCTGCCCATTCTGCTAGTCTATATGTGTTTTGTTGCAGTTGATTGATGATATCCTCACTGTCTGCCACAACTCCAGGTTTGATAAACTTTGAAATTTTACTCTGTATTCCAACATCCAAGTCACTTATATATTTGAAAAAGCACTGGTCCTAGCACTGATCCTTGGGGAACACCAGTGTCTAAGATCCTCCAGTCTGAAACCAATTTTTTGTCTATCCAAGCTGACACTGACCCTCCTATTCCATGAGCCTCAATTTTTGTTAACCAGCCTTTTATGTGGTACTTGTCAAAGGCTTTCTTAAAATCTATTTCTGTCTATTTCCCAAAACAGCCTCTCAATTACTGACTAATTCGGGTCAGTTTTTACTGACAGCCATCAATCAAAGGAAACTTTCATCCAATGACTCAAAGATTGGTGGCACAATAAGCAGTACAGATGCGAACATAAAATTACAGCGACATCGATAGATTGAGTGGGAAAAACTTGGGCACTTGTCTGCAATACAACTAAGTGTGAGGCCATCTATTGTAGACCAGAATAAGGATAGATTAAGTATATTTTAAATAGTGAAAAGCTAGGAACAGTGACATCCAAAGAGATTTAGAAGTCCATGTTCACAGATCAATAGAATATAATAGTCAAAAAATCAAAAATGCTAATGGAATGTGAGTGTTTATCTCCAGAGGGCTAGAGTATAAAGCAGCAGAAGTCATACTTCAGCTATAGAAAGCCCTGGTTAGACCACATCTGGAGCACTGTGTACATTTCTGGACACCGCATCTTAGGAAGATATATTGTCCTTGGAAGGAGTCCAGCACAGATTCACCAGATGTTACTTGGTCTCCAAGGTTTAGATTATGAGGAGAGATTACATACACTAGGCTTGTATTCCCTGGAATTTATAAAGTAATGGGGTGATTCGGTTGAGGTTTTTTTAAGAAGCTTGAAAGGGATTGATAAGGTAGGTTGGGAGAAACTTCCGCTGGTCAGGGGGAGTCTACGACAAGGGCACATAACCTTAAAATCAGAGTCAGGCCGTTCAGGAGAGAAGTTAGGAACCACTTCTTCATGCAAAGGTAGAAGTGTAGAACACTCTGCCACAAAAAGCGGTAGATGCTAGCTCAGTTAATCATTTTACATCTGAGATTGATATGTTAGTCAAGGGTATAAAAGGATATAGAGCCAAGTTAAGCAGATGGAGAGAAGGCACAGGTCAAAAAAAGAAACGGAAATGAACTAGCCAGGCATATAAAACAGATTATGTGAGCTTTTACAAATTATGAAAAAAGGAGTAGCTAAAATGAACCATCTCCCTTGATGTTCAATGGCATTACCATTGCTGAATTACCCCCACTATCAACATCCTGGGGGTCACCATTAACCAGAAACTGAACTGAATCAGCCACATAAATGCTGTGGCTACAAGAGCAGATAGAGGCTGGGAATTCTGCAGTGAGTAACTCGCCTCCTGACTCCCCAATGCCTGTCCACCATCTACAAGGCCCAAGTGAGGAGTGTGATGGAATACTCTCCACTTGCCTGGACGGGTGCAGCTCCAATAGCACTCGAGAAGCTCGGCACCATCCAGGGCAAAGCAGCCCACTTGATTGGCACACCATCTACAAACATTCACTCCCTCCTCCACCGATCCACATTGTGACCCAAACCCAGACTCAATCTCCACTCCCTCCTCTGACGCACAGTGGCAGCAGTGTGTACCATCTACAACATGCACTGCAGCAACTTGCAAAGGTTAGTTCAATGGCACCAAACCCACGATCTCTACCAACTAGAAGAACAAGGGCAGCAGATGCATGGGAACACCACCACCCGCAGGTTCCCCTCCAAGCCACACACCATCCTGACTTGGAACTATATCGCCGTTCCTTCACTGTCCCTGGGTCAAAATCCTGGAACTCCCTTCCTAACAAAACTGCGGGTGTACCTACACCCCAAGGACTACAGCGATTCAAGAAGGCAGCTCACCACCACCTTCTCAAGGGCAATTAGGGATGGGCAATAAATGCTGGCATAGCCAGTGACGCCCACATCCCATGAACGAAAAAAAATTAAATGTTGGTTGCTAAGAAGCAGAGACAGGAAAAATTATCATGGGGAACAAGGAAATGGCAGAGACATTGAACAGATATTTTGTCTGTCTTCAGAGTAGAAGACACACATTACATACCAGAAATAGAGGGTAACCAAGAGGCTAATAAGTGAGGAACTTAAAGTAATTTAATATCATAGAAAAAATACTGGAGAAATTTAAGGGACTGAAAGTTGACAAGTCCCAGGACCTGATGGCCTGCATCCTAGGGTTCTAAAAGACGTAGAGATAGTGGATGCGCTGGTTATGATTTTCCAAATTTCCCTAAATTCTAGAACAATCCCAATGGATTGGAAATTGGCAAATGTCACGCTGCTATCCAAGAAAGGTGGGAAAGAGAAAAGAGAAAACTACAGGCCAGTTAGCCTGATAGCAATCGTCGGGAAAGTGCTGGAATCTATTATTCAGGAAGTCTTAATACTCTGACAAAATCTTTATGAAAGGGAAATCGTTCTTTGACAAATTAATTAGAGATTTTTGAGGATATAACTAGGAGGGTAGATAAGAGGGAACCAGTAGATGCAGTGTATTTAGATTTCTAAAAGGCATTCAATAAGGTACCACACAAAAGGCTAATACACAGGATAAGGGCACATGGAGTTGGGGGAAATATCATGGCTAGAGAATTGGTTAATGGGCAGGAAGCTAAGAATAGGGATAAATGGGGCATTTTCAGCTTGGTAGGCTGTAACTAGTAGATTTCTGCAAGGGTCAGTGCTGGGACCTCAACTATTTACAATCTATATGAATTGACTCAAACCAAGAGCAATGTATCTTAGGTTTGCTAATTATACAAAGCGAGGTAGGAATGTAAGCTATGAGGAGGACACAAAGAGGCTAAAAAGAGATGTATAGACAGGTTAAGTGAGTGGGCAACAAGGTGTCAGATGGTGAATAATGTGGGGAATTGAATGGTTATTCACTTTGGTCATGAGAATAGAAAAGCAGAATATATTTTAAAAGGCGTGAAACTTCTAAATGTTGATGCTCAGAGATTTGCATTTATTAGTACAAGGAACACAGAGTTAGCATGCAGGAACAGCAAGCAATTAGAATTATAATTAGAACATTACAGCGCAGTACAGGCCCTTCGGCCCTCGATGTTGCGCCGACCTGTGAAACCATCTGACCTACACTATTCCATTTTCATCCATATGTCTATCCAATGACCACTTAAATGCCCTTAAAGTTGGCGAGTCTACTACTGTTGCAGGCAGGGCGTTCCACGCCCCTACTACTCTCTGAGTAAAGAAACTACCTCTGACATCTGTCCTATATCTATCACCCCTCAACTTAAAGCTATGTCCCCTCGTGTTTGCCATCACCATCTGAGGAAAAAGACTCTCACTATCCACCCTATCTAACCCTCTGATTATCTTATATGTCTCTATTAAGTCACCTCTCCTCCTCCTTCTCTCCAACGAAAACAACCTCAAGTCCCTCAGCCTTTCCTCGTAAGACCTTCCCTCCATACCTGGCAACATCCTAGTAAATATCCTCTGCACCCTTTCCATAGCTTCCACATATTGCCATCCCTTTATCACAAGCACCCAATATTTCTTCTTGTATACTTCGTCCTACATTATGGTTACTCTTAGGGGGCCTGTAGACCACTCCCACTAGTGACTTCTTTCCCCTACTATTCCTCATTTCCACCCAAACCAATTCTACACCGATTCTACAGAGTACAAGAGTAAAGCGGAAGGCCAATGGCGTGTTGGCCTTTATTGCAAGGGGATTAGAGTACAGTATTAAGAAAGTCTTGTTACAGTTGTACGGGGCTTTGGGAAAACCACGCCTGGAGTACTGGCACAGTTCTGGTCTCCATATCTAAAGAAGGATATATTTGCATTGGAGGTGGTATAGCGAATCAACATCACAAAAAATAGATTATTTGGTCACTATCACATTGCTGTTTGTTGCACAAACTGGCTGCCACGTTTCCTACATTACAACAGTGACTACACTTCAAAAGTACTTGTTGGTTGCAAAAGTGCTTTGAAACATCCGGTTGTCATGAAAGGCGCTATATAAATGCAAGTCTTTTCTTTTGCTACTGTTCTAATCAGTCATATCATAGAATCACAGAATTGTTACAGTGCAGAAGGAGGCCATTCGGCCCATCGTGTCCACACCGGCTCTCTGAAAGAGCAATTCCCTCAGTTCCATTCCCCTGCCTTCTCCCCGTAACCCTGCACATTCTTCCTTTTCATATAACTGTCTAATTTCCTTTTGAATGCTTCATTTGAACCTGCCTCCACCACACTCTCAGGCAGTGCATTCCAGACCTTAACCACTCGCTGTGTGAAAAAGTTTTTCCTCATGTTGCTTTTGCTTCTCTTACCAAATACTTTAAATCTGTGCCCTCTCATTCTCGATCCTTTCACAAGTGGGAACAGTTTCTCTCTATCTACTCTGTCTGGACCCCTCATGATTTTGAATACCTCTATCAAATCACCTCTCCGCCTTCTCTTCTCCAAGGAAAACAGTCCTAACTTCTCCAATCTATCTTCATAACAACTTTCTCATCCCTGGAACCATTCTCGTGAATCTTTTCTGTACTCTCCAATGCCCTTGCGTCTTTCCTAAAGTGCGGCACCCAGAACTGGATGTAATACTCCAGCTGAGGCTGAACTAGAGTCTTTGAAGATGAGAATGAGAATTTTTAAATTGTTGTCGAATGGGAGCCAATTTTGGTCAGCAAACACAAGGTGACAGATGAAAGGGACTTAGTGCAAGTTGGAATAAGGGAAGCAGAACTTTGGATGAGCTCAAGTTTATGGATGATGGAAAATAGGCCAGTTAGGAGATTGGCAGTACAAGCTCGAGGGGCTGAATGGCATCCTTCTGTTACTACGTTCTTATCAGTTTGAGCTGAGTTTGACCCCAAAATATGGAAGGTAAAGATTGTTGTCTAAGTCTCTGCATCATCCAGATCCCTTCGAATCCTTCTTGGCCTTGCCTGCCCCTTCTTGGGTATGTAACAGGGATTGAGTGCAGAGATGGCCTCGAGCTAAGTGGGAACCATTTCACCCCCTCATTGCAAAACTATTAACTACCCTGCAGCCATAGGCAGTGACTGAGTGCCTCTTGGCTCAAGTGCTTGTTTCAAGAGCTCCCTCATTAGATATTTTAAAATATTTACCAAACAGTGGTGTGTTTCAACAAATTGCTTCCTCTGATCGGAGCGCGCAGTGCAGAGTGTGCCTGTGACCTATTGTGGGTGTCTCCATGGTGCAGTGTGAGTCATTCAGTAATCTGACTGCTCACTCAGTCCAAACATTGCGCTGTCATTTCACATTATGGTGATGATTTGAGAGACTGTATTTTATCCTCCTGTTATTACTGCATCTCACAGGATAATCTCTCTAGATAATGTGGAGGATTAAATGGGTTTATGTTTTCCTGTGCACATTCCCCCAGTAGTGCCGTCAAATGCTGGAGTGCAGTTGTGCACATGTTGAACCTAGACAGCAGCATCATACTATTTAACCACAGGGGCATCACAGCTGAATTGAGAGGCTATGGACCAAGTGCTGGAAAATGGGATTAGAATAGATAGGCTTGATGGCTGGTGCGGACACGATGGACCGAAGGGCCTGTTTCTGTGCTGTATAACTCTATAACTCTATGACTCTATACAAGAGATTACTAGCTAAAACTGAGATTCATGCCACTGGAGGCAATTTCATGCATGAGCAGGAAACTGATTGGGAAGCAGGGAACAGAGTTGGGGTAAAAATGGTGTTCTCAGATTGGTGGAAAGTGACTAGCGATGTCTCCTAAGGTTTGGTGCTGCGCCTCTACTTGTCCCTCTACAGATAAATGACTTAGATTTAGGAATAGAGTGAGTTATATCCATCTAAGCTAGGATATTCTGATGAGCACAGAATTGCAGAGAGGTATGGCAAAAAGCGAGTGGGTGTAAGAATGGCAGATGCAGTTTACTAAAGTATGAGCATGTGTACCCCAGGTGTAAGGCGAGCAGGTGGAATTACAGTCTAATACAGAGTGGCAGTAGGACGGTTAAATGAACAGAGTCCAGATATATTAGTCTTTAAAACTTGCCTCGCAGGGAGAAAAAGTGATCAAATCATCCAAGGTGTTTCATAAAGTATAGAATTTAAAAGGAAGAACCATACTGCTACAGTGTTGTGTTTAGTTTTAAAAGGTTATGGAATCGTAAAATGGTTACAACACAGGAGGAGGCCATTTGGCCTGTTGTGTGTGCTAGCTCTCTGCAAGAGCAACTCACCTAGTCCTGCTCCCCCCACCTTTTCCCAGTAGCCCTGCAAATATTTTCTCTTCAGATAATTATCCAATTCTCTTTTGAAAGTCTCGATTGAATCTGCCTCCACAACACTCAGTGCATTCCAGATCCTAATGACTCGCTGCATTAAAAAAAAGTTTTTCCTCATGTCGCTGTTGCTTCTTTTGCCAATCACCTTAAAACAGTGTCCTCTGGCTCTGGATCTTCCAGCAATGGAAACAGTTTCTCTCTATCTACCCTATCCAGACCCTCATGATTTTGAACACCTCCATCAAATCTCTTTAATCTTCTCTTCTACAAGGAGAACAGACCCAGCTTCTTCAATCTATCCACATAACTGAAATTATGTACCATTCTTTAGATTGTCCAGTCCATGTACAGTTCACCAGGAGGGTAACTGCAATAAAGGAATTGTGTTATGAGTAAAGAATCTGTGAACTTGGATATTCCCTGGATGTGAATTTAAGGAGTGATCTGATTGCATGTTTAAAGTAACTGGCAGGGTCAGTAGTGGGGTCCAGGACAGCTGTTTCACATACAGTTGAGAATATGGAACATCTTGCCAAAGACCACAGATGCAAAAGTAATGGCGATGTTTAACAAGATGTGAATGAATCTGGAAAAAAGATAGGAAATTGGGATTAGAAATAGAGCTCCAGGGTTAACAAATGGAGGAACAGCCTGGATGGGCCGAGTGGCTGATTCCAGAAAGCAGAGCGAAGGCAGGCTGAATCTGCCTGTATTTCAAAAACCTAAAGCGCATATTGAAGAGTTTAAACTGGACTGTAAAAGTACAGTATTGACATTTAAAGTTTGTTCTGCTGCACTGATAGACCATAAACTGTCATAAAAACACCATGTCGTTTTTTGGGACGTGAAATCAAGGATAACACTGATGCCATATCCCAAACTCTCAGTTATTCTTGATAATACTGTGGTGTATTGATTTTGGATCAGTACCTGTGCGCTGACACCCTCCCCTCAATGCTTGGGCCTCCACTCCCTGTTTCCAACCTGCAATTCCTAGTCATAGGTTACATTATTTTATTTCCTGCAAGACACCCATCGATTACAAAATCCGACAGGACATTTACCCTTTGCAATGGGAACTATAGTGGAAACGGGCACTTCTGCCTGATTTACAATGCCTGTTGCCATTGAATCACCATCCTTGAGCTCAGCAATGACTAACAGACTGACTACATTAGTTAAATTCAGGTTTATTTACATGGTTTTGTAGGTTTTTGTAACTGGTGTTTTGGGGGTTGTATTCTGCAATTCCACTGAAAATGTTCAGGCTTATAGAACTGATTAGTTACCTCAAAGAGAATAACTTTCCTTCTGTCCTTGTCCGCTAGAGCGTTAGGCTGTCGCTGCGGCCTCCGTCTAGTGTATTTGCTTCACGTCATTATAGCGTGCCAAGTTTACATAAGGTAGTTTCCATTTTTGAGCGTGAGCATCTGAATTTATAATCAAAATATAAGGAGAGAATATTTATCTTAAAACTGGGACTGAATTATACCTAGACTTCGTCACAGAATTGTTACAGTGCAGAAGGAGGCCATTCAGCCCATCGTGTCTACACCGGCTCTCTGAGCAGTTCACCTTCTGCCATTTCCCCGTAACCCTGCACATTCTTCCTTTTCATATAACTGTCTAATTCCCTTTTGAATGCTTCATTTGAACCTGCCTCCACCACATTCTCAGGCAGTGCATTCCAGACCTTAACCACTCGCTGCGTGAAAATTTTTTTCCTCATGTCACTTCTTTTGTTTCTTTTCCCAATCACTTTAAATTTCTGCTATCCTGTTCTCGATCCTTTCACAAGCGGGAACAGTGTCATCCTATCTACTCTGTCCAGACCCTTTATGATTTTGAATACCTCTATCAAATCTCCTCTCAGCCTTCTTTTCTCCAAGGAAAACAGTCCTAACTGCGGCGGCTGGAGACACTATGGAGCATCCGTGAGGCTGAGATCATCTTGGATAGCACGTACAGGGAGGTGGTCACACTGCAGGTAAAGACTGCTCAGGCAGAAAGGGAATGGGTGACCGCCAGGCAGAGTAGAAGAACTAGGCAGGTAGTGCTGGAGTCCCCTGGGTCCATCTCCCTCTCCAACAGATATTCCGCTTTGGATACTGTCGGGGAAGATACCTTCTCAGGTGAATGCAGCAAGAGCCAAGACTGTGGCACCACGGGTGGCTCAGTTGTGCAGGAGGGGAGGAAAAAGAGTGGGAAAGCTATAGTGATATGGGATTCTATCGTAAGGGGTACAGATAGGCGTTTCTGTGGCCGCAAACGTGACTCCAGGATGGTATGTGGATGTCACGGAGCGGCTGCAGCACATTCTGAAGGGAAGGGTGAACAGTCAGAGGTCGTGGTTCACATTGGTACCAACAACATAGGTAGAAAGAGGGATGAGGTCCTGCAACAAGAATTTAGGGAGCTAGGTAGCAGATTAAAAAGCAGGACCTCAAAAGTTGTAATCTCTGGATTACTCCTGGTGCCACGTGCTAGTGAGTATAGGAATAGGAGGATAGAGCAGATGAATGCATGGCTGAGGAGATGGTGCAGGAGGGAGGACTTTAGTTTCCTGGATCACTGGGTCTGCTTCTAGTGGAGGTGGAACCTGTACAAGTTGGACGGGTTGCACCTGAACAGGACCAACATCCTTGCTGGGAAGTTTGCTAGTGTTGTTGGTGGGGGGTGGGTGGCGGTGGTGGCATTTAAACTAATTTGGCAGGGGGATGGGATACAGAGTGGAGGTACAGTAGGGGGTGATGCACAGCCAAATATAGAAGAGAAATTAAGTCAGTCTGGAAGGCAGAGCAAATATAGACCTGCTCAGATACAAGTGAATAATGCAAGGCTGGATTGCACCTATTTTAACGCAAGGAGTCTTAAATAGAAGCATAGAAAATAGGAGCAGGAGTTGACCTGTTCCGCCATTCAAAAAAGATCACGGCTGATCCTCTAATTCAGTAACCTGTTCCCGCTTTCTCCCCATATCCCTTGATCCCTTTGGCATTAAGAAATATATATCTATCTCCTTCTTGAATATATTTAATGACTTGGCCTCCACTGCCTTTTGCAGTAGAGAATTCCACAGGTTCACCACCCTCTGAGTGAAGAAATTTCTCCTCATCTCGGTTCTAAATGGCAGACCCCGTATCCTGAGACTGTGACCCCTGGTTGTGGACTCCCCAGCCATCGGGAACATCCTGCCTGCATCGAGCCTGTTTAGTCCTGTTAGAATTTTATAGGTTTCTATGAGATCCCCTCTCATTCTTCTAAACTCTAGTGAATATAGGCCTAGTTGACCCAATCTTTCCTCATACGTCAATCCTGCCATCCCAGGAATCAGCCTAGTAAATCTTCTTTGCACTCCCGCCATGGTAAGAACATCCTTCCTCAGATAAGGAGACCAAAACTGCACACAGTACTCCAGATGTGGTCTCACCAAGGCCTTGTGTAACTGCAGTAAGACATCCTTGCTCCTGTACTCATCCTCTTGCAATGAAGGCCAACATACCATTTGCCTTCCTAACTGCTTGCTGCACCTGAATGCTTGCTTTCAGCGACTGGTGTACAAGGACGCCCAGGTCTCATTGCACCTCCCTATTTCCCAATCTAAGACCATTCAGATAATCTGCCTTTCTGTTTTTACAACCAAAGAGGATAACCTCACATTTATCCACATTATAGTGCATCTGCCATGCATTTGCCCACTCACCCAACTTGTCCAAATCACATTGGAACCTCTTTGCATCCTCCTCACAGCTCACATTCCCCCCCCAGCTTTGTGTCGTCTGCAAGCTTGGAATTGTTACATTTAGTTCCCTCACCCAAGTCGTTAATATATATTGTGAATAGCTGGGGCGCCTTCCTCACTGCCTGCCACCCGGAAAAAGACCCATTTATTCCTACTCTCTGTTTCCTGTCTGTCAACCAATTCTTAATCCATGCCAGTATATTACCCCCAATCCCATGTGCTTTAATTTTGCACACTAACCTCTTATGTGGGACCTTATCAAAAGCCTTCTGAAAATCCAAATACACCACATCCACTGGTTCTCCCTTATCTATTCTACTAGTTACATCTTCAAAAAACTCCAGTAGATTTGTTAAGCATGATTTCCCTTTCGTAAACCCATGCTGACTTTGTCCAATCCCGTTTATACTTTCCAGGTGTTCTGCTATCACATCCTTAATAATAAACTCTAGCATTTTCCCCTCTACTAATGTAAGGCTAACTGGTCTGTAATTCCCTGTTTTTTCTCTCCCTTTTTTTAAATAGTGGGGTTACATTTGCCACCCTCCAATCTGTAGAAATTGCTCCAGAGTCTATAGAATTTTGGAAGATGACCACCAATACATCCACTATTTCCAGGGCCACTTCCTTTAGTACTCTGGGATGTAGATTATCAGGGCCTGAGGATTTGTCAGCCTTTAACCCGATTAATTTCCCTAACATTTTTTTTTTACTAATACTGATTTCCTTCAGTTCCTCCCTCTCATTAGACCCTTGGTTCCCTAACATTTCTGGGAGGTTATTTGTGTCCTCCTTTGTGAAGACAGAACCAAAGTATATGTTTAATTGTTCTGCCATTTCTTTGTTCCCTGTTATAATTTCCCCTGTTTCTGACTGTAAGGGACCTACATTTGTCTTCACTAATCTTTTTCTCTTCCCATATTTATAGAAGCTTTTACAGTCAGTTTTTATGTTTCCTGCAAGTTTATTCTCATACTCCATTTCCCCCTGCTTAATCAACCTTTGTCCTCCTTTGCTGAATTCTAAACTGCTCCCAATCCTCAGACTTTCTGCCTTTTCTGGCAATTTTGTATGCCTCCTCTTTGGATCTAACACTAACCCGAATTTCTTTTGTAAGCCACGGTTGAGCCACCTTTCCAGTTTTATTTTTGAGCCAGACAGGAATGAATAATTGTTGTAATTCATGCACACGTTCTTTAAATATTATCCATTGCCTTTCCACCATCAACCCTTTTTAGCAAAGTTCCCCAGTCTACCATAGCCAACTCGCGCCTCATACAAAGAACAGTACAGCACAGGAACAGGCCATTCGGCCCTCCAAGCCTGCGCCGATCTTGATGCCTGCCTATACGAAAACCTTCTGCACTTCTGGGGACCGTATCCCTCTATTCCCATCCTATTCATGTATTTGTCAAGATGCCTCTTAAACGTCTCTATGGTACCTGTTTCCACCACCTCCCCCGGCAACAGGTTCCAGGCACTCACCACCCTCTGTGTAAAGAACTTGCCTCGCACATCCCCTCTAAACTTTGCCCCCCTCACCTTAAACCTATGTCCCCTAGTAACTGACTCTTCCACCCTGGGAAAAAGCTTCTGACTATCCACTCTGTCCATGCCGCTTATAACTTTGTAAACCTCTATCATGTCGCCCCTCCACCTCCGTCGTTCCAGTGAAAACAATCCAGGTTTATCCAACCTCTCCTCATAGCTAATGCCCTCCAGACCAGGCAACATCCTGGTAAACCTCTTCTATACTCTCTCCAAAGCCTCCACGTCCTTCTGGTAGTGTGACGACCAGAATTGCACGCAATATTCTCAATGTGGCCTAACTAAAGTTCTGTACAGCTACAGCATGACTTGCCAATTTTTATACTCTATGCCCCGACCGATGAAGGCAAGCATGCCGTATGCCTTCTTGACTACCTTATCTACCTGCGTTGCCACTTTCAGTGACCTGTGGACCTGTACGCCCAGATCTCTCTGCCTGTCAATACTCCTAAGGGTTCTGCCATTTACTGTATACTTCCCACCTGCATTAGATCTTCCAAAATGCATTACCTCACATTTGTCCGAATTAAACTCCATCTGCCATTTCTCCGCCCAGGTCTCCAACCGATCTATATCCTGCTGTATCTTCTGACAATCCTTATCACTCTCCGCAACTCCACCAACCTTTGTGTCGTCCGCAAACTTACTAATCAGACCAGCTACATTTTCCTCCAAATCATTTATATATACTACAAACAGCAAAGGTCCCAGCACTGATCCCTGCGGAACACCACTAGTCACATCCCTCCATTCAGAAAAGCACCCTTCCACTGCTACCCTCTGTCTTCTATGACCGAGCCAGTTCTGTATCCATCTTGCCAGCTCCCCTCTGATCCCGTGTGACTTCACCTTTTGTATCAGTCTGCCATGCGGGACCTTGTCAAAGGCTTTACTAAAGTCCATATAGATAACATCCACTGCCCTTCCTTCATCAATCATCTTCGTCACTTCCTCAAAAAACTCAATCAAATTAGTGAGACACGACCTCCCCTTCACAAAACCATGCTGCCTCTCGCTAATAAGTTCGTTTGTTTCCAAATGGGAGTAAATCCTGTCCCGAAGAATCCTCTCTAATAATTTCCCTACCACTGATGTAAGGCTCACCAGCCTATAATTTCCTGGATTATCCTTGCTACCCTTCTTAAACAAAGGAACAACATTGGCTATTCACCAGTCCTCTGGGACCTCACCTGTAGCCAATGAAGATGCAAAGATTTCTGTCAAGGCCTCAGCAATTTCTTTCCTTGCTTCCCTCAGTATTCTGGGGTAGATCCCATCAGGCCCTGGGGACTTATCTACCTTAATGCTTTGCAAGACACCCAACACCTCCTCCTTTTTGATAATGAGATGACTGAGACTATCTACACTCCCTTCCCTAGGCTCATCATCCACCAAGTCCTACTTTTTGGTGAATACTGATGCAAAGTACTCATTTAGTACCTCGCCCATTTCCTCTGGCTCCACGCATAGATTCCCTTCTCTGTCCTTGAGTGGGCCAACCCTTTCCCTGGTTATCCTCTTGCTCTTTATATGCGTATAAAAGGCCTTGGGATTTTCCTTCGTAGTTTCCTTTATTTAGATTCAGGACCCTAGTTTCGGTTTCAACTACTTCACTCTCCATCTTAACGAAGAATTCGATCTTGTTATGGTTGCTGCTCCCCAAGGGACCCCGCACAACAAGATTTTTAATTAATCCTTTCTCATTGCACAATACCCAGTCTAGGATAGCCTGTTCTCTAGTTGGTTCCTCAACGTATTGGTCTAAAAAAACCATCACGTACACACTCCAGGAAATCCTCCTCCTCAGTATTATTGCTAATTTGGTTTGACCATTGTCTTTTCAACATTGTTACTGATCTTAGCTTTATTTTGCACTACGGCCCCATTTGTTTCGCGCCCTTGTTTTCTCTGCCTTCCACCGTTGCTTCTTACCTTTCTGTCTTTCATTTCTATCCTTCTTTCCCCCTCCTCTGTCTCCCTGCTCAGGTTCCCATCCCCCTGTCATTCTAGTTTAAACCCTCCCTGACTGCACTTGCAACGAGGAAATTGATCCCGGTCCTGTCCAGATGCAACCCGTCCAGCTTTTACTGGTCCCACCTTCCCCAGAACCGGTCCCAATGTCCTTGGAATCTGAATCCTTCCTCCCACGCCATTTCTCCAGCCACGTGTTCATCTGATATATCCTGCTATTTCTGTTCTCGCTAGCACATGGCACTGTTATGTACCACGACATTTGGCTGCTCGCCCTCCCCTCCCAGAATGCCCTGCAGTCGCTCAGAGACATCCTTGACCCTAGCATCAGGGAGGCAACATACCATCCTGGAGTCTCTTTTGCGGCCGCAGAAACGCCTGTCTTTTCCCCTTACAATTGAGTCCCCTATCACTGTAGCCCTGCCACTCCTCCTCCCCTCCTGTGCAGCAGAGCCACTCCTGGTGCCATGAACTTGGCTATTGCCGCTTTCCCCTGCGCCATAGGAACATAGGAAGATAGGAACAGGAGTAGGCCATTCAGCCCCTCGAGTCTGTCCTGCCATTCAATGAGATCATGGCTGATCCGCGGCCTAACTCCATATACCTGCCTTTGGCCCATATCCCTTAATATCTTTGCTTAACAAAAATCTATCCATCTCAGATTTAAAATTAACAACTGTTGTAGCTTCAACTGTTTGTGGGAGAGAGTTCCAAACCTCTACCACCCTTTGCGTGAAGAAGTGCTTCCTAACATCGCTCCTGAATGGTCTGGCCCTAATTTTTAGACTATGCCCCCTAGTTTTAGAATCTCCAACCAGTGGAAATAGTTTATCTTTATCCAGCCTGTCTTTTCTTGTTAATATCTTGAAGACTTCAATCAGATCACCCCTTAACCTTCTAAATTCTAGCAAAAACAGGCCTAATTTGTGTAATCTCTCCTCGTAACTTAATCCCTGTAGTCCAGGTATCATTCTTGTAAAGCTACGTTGCACTCCCTCCAAGACCAAAATATCCTTCCTCAGGTGTGGTGCCCAGAACTGCTCACAGTACTCCAAGTGGGGTCTAACCAGGGTTTTGTACAGCTGCAGCATAACCTTTGTGTCTTTCTACTCTAGTCCTCTAGAGGTTAGCATTCCATTAGCCATTTTGATTATTTTCTGCACTTGCTCGTGGCATTTTAAAGATCTATGCACCTGAACCCCCAGGTCTCTTTGGACATCCACTGTACTTAACCTCTTCCCATTTAGAAAGTACCCTGCTCTATCCTTTTTTTGGTCCAAAATGGATAACCTCACTTGCCCACATTGAAATCCAATCTGCCACAGTTTTGCCCACTCACCTAGTCTGTCAATATCTCTTCGCAATTTTATGCTACCATCTAGACTGTCTACAATGCCGCCATCTCCCCCAACAGTATCCAAACCGATATATCTGTTAGAGAGGGGGAAGCCACAGGGGACTCCCGCACGACCTGCCTTCCGCTACTCTGCCTGGTGGTCACCCATTCCCTTTCTGCCTTTGCAGCATTTGCCTGCAGTGTGACCACCTCGCTAAAGGTGCTATCCACGATGATCTCAGCATCGCGGATGCTCGATAATGAATCCATCCGCAGCTCCAGCTCTGTAATCAGGGAAGCGTCCCTGATTTCCCACATAGTGTAAGAGGAGCATATCACAAGTAAGGCAGATGAATTGAGGGCATTGGTTAACACATAGGAATGTGTTACATGGTGGAGGGAAGGGCAGGACTGGTAGTTCAATATTCCAGATTAAAGAATCTACAGGGTATGAAAGAGGAGGTGGTATTGCACTGTTGATCAAGGAGTCAATTACTGCAGTAAGGAGGGATGATAGCTTAGAAGGCTCCTCAAATGAGGCCAAATGGGTAGAACTTAAAAACAAAAAGGGGGCAATCACTTGGCTGGGGATGTACTACCGACCTCCAAACAGTCAGGGAGAGATAGAGGAGCAGATATGTAGGCAAATCTGTAAAAATAATAGGGTAATAATAGTAGGGGATTTCAACTTCCCCAATATTAACTGGGATAGTCTTAGTGCAAAAGGCTTAAAGGGGGCGGAATTCTTAAAGTGATTACAGGAGAGCTTTTTGAGCCTGCACGTAGAAAGTCCTACAAGAGAAGGGTGGGTACTGGCCCTATCCCTAGGGAAGGAAGCTGGACAAGTGGTAGAAGTGTCAGTGGGGGTGCATTTTGGGGATAGCGACCATAACTCTGTAATATTTAAGGTAGTTATGGAAAAGGACAAAGACAGGTCAGAAATAAAGGTACTGAGTTGGGGGAAGGCTGATTTCAATATGATAAAACAGGATCTGGCCAAAGTGGACTGAGAGCAGCTACTTGTAGGAAAGTCTACATCAGACCAGTGGGAGTCATTCAAAAAGGAAATAGCGAGAGTTCAAGGCCAACATGTTCCCGTAAAGGTGAAGGGTAGGACCAATAAGTTCAGGGAACCCTGGATTTCAAGGGATATAGAGGATTGGATAAGGAAAAAAAAAGGAGGCTTATGGTAGATTCAGGGGCTCAAAACAGCCGAGGCCCTAGAGGAGTATAGAATGTGTAGGGGGGGTACTTAAAGTAATTAGGAGGGCGAAGATGGGGCATGAAAAAACATTGGCGGGCAAGATAAAGGAAAATCCCGAGGCGTTTTAGAAGTATATTAAGGGCAAGAGGATAACCAGGGAAAGAGTGGGGCCCATTGGGGAACAAAGTGGCAATCTGTGTGTGGATCCGGAGGACGTAGGTGAGGTTTTAAATGATTATTGTTCATCTGTGTTCACTGTGGAGAAAGACAATGTTGGTGTAGAAATCAGGGAGGGGGATTGTGATATACTTGAAAAAATTAGCATTGAAAGGGAGGAGATATTAGCTGTTTTAGCAGGATTAAAAGTGGATAAATCCCCAGGCCCAGATGAGATGTATCCCAGGCTGTTATGTGAGACAAGGGAGGAGATAGCAGGGGCCCTGACACAAATTTTCAAATCCCCTCTGGCCACAGGAGAGGTGCCAGAGGACTGGAGGACAGCGAATGTGGTACCATTATTGAAGGGTAGCAAGGATAGACCTGATAATTACAGACCAGTGAGTCTAACGTCAGTGGTCGGGAAACTATTGGAAAAAATTCTGAGGGACAGGATTATTCTCCACTTGGAGAGGCAGGGATTAATCAAGGATAGTCAGCATGGCTTTGTCAGGGGGAGATCGTGTCTAACAACCCTGATTGAATTTTTCAAGGAGATGACTAGATGTATAGATGAGGGTAAAGCAGTTGATGTAGTCTACATGGACTTCAGTCAGGCTTTTGATAAGGTCCCGCATGGGAGATTGGTTAAGAAGGTAAGAACCCATGGGATCCAGGGCAATTTGGCAAATTGGATCCAAAATAGGCTTCGTGGCAGGAGGCAGAGGGTGATGGTCGAGGGTTGTTTTTACAATTGGAAACCTGTGACCAGTGGTGTACCACAGGGATCGGTGCTGGGACCCTTGCTGTTTGTAGTGAACATTCATAATTTATATGTGAATATAGGAGGTCAGTAAGTTCACAGATGACATGAAAATTGGTGTCGTAAATAGTGAAGAGGAAAGCCTTAGATTACAGGATGATATAAATTGGCTGGTAAGATGGGCAGAGCAGCGGCAAATGGAATTTAATCCTGAGAAGTGTGAGGTGATGCATTTTGGGAGGACTGACAAGGCAAGGGAATATGCAATGGATGGTAGGACCCTAGGAAGTACAGAGGGTCAGAGGGACCTTGGTGTACTTGTCCATAGATCACTGAAGGCAGCAGCACAGGTAGATAAGGTGTTTAGGAAGGCATATGGGATACATGCCTTTATTAGCCGAGGCACAGAATATAAGAGCAGTGAGGTAATCATGGAACGATATAAAATGCCAGTTAGGCCACAGCGGGAGTACTGTGTACAGTTCCGGTCGTCACACTATAGGAAGGATGTGATTGCACTGGAGAGGGTGCAGAGGAGATTCACCAGGATGTTGCCTGGGCTGGAGCATTTCAGCTATGAAGAGAGACTGGATAGGCTAGGGTTGTTTTCCTTAGAGCAGAAAAGGCTGAGGGGAGACCTGATAGAGGTATACAAAATTATGAGGGGCATTGGTAGTGTAGATAGGAAGAAACTTTTTCCCTTAGCGGAGGGGTCAATAACCAGGGGGCATAGATTTAAGGTGAGGCGCATGAGGTTTAGAGGGGATTTGAGGAAACAAAATTTCGCCCAGAGGGTGGTTGGAATCTGGAACACATTACCTGAAGGGGTGGTAGAGAAAGGAACCCTCAACATTTAAGAAGTATTTAGATGAGCACTTGAAACGCCGTAGCATACAAGGCTACGGGCCAAGTGTTGGAAAGTGGCATTAGAATAGATAGGTGCTTGATGGACGCGATGGGCCGAAGGGCCTGTTTCTATGCTGTATGACTCTGACTCTAACTTCTCCAATCTATCTTCTTAACTGTCTATTAGCCCCCCCACCCTCAAATCCCACTTCACCTCAATTTCCCTCCACTAGGAACTTCGAAATATGTCACTAATGCAGATTAATTCCTCAAATTGCTGTCAGATCCAGTGTCGTCATAACTGATCAAGTCGTGGTGTTTTTCTTTGCTCATCTGAGGGTGCTGTTCCATTCAACCCCTCAAGACCCATTCTCCGTGTATGTACCCAAGCTGTGAATGTTGGCAGTCTATTTGTGTGGGGCCGTCCTCGTTGGACATTAACGCTCTTTGCAGTCAGAATCTCTGGTTAATGTTTGGAAGAGGGAACCCTAACTGATTATCCAGAGCCCCCTCCCCTTCCACCCCTCCATCACTCAAGCTGCTATCACTTACCAGCTGTCAAGTGTTGCTAAAGCTGAGATATCTACCTGAACACAGATGAGAGGAGACCCCACATGGCTTCATGTACAGCAGATAATACTGACCACTTGGAAGAGCTTTTATAAACACCGCTGTAATACATAGCTTGGCCATTATACTGGCCCTCTGTGGACATTGTCATAATGGGTGATTTTGTCGAGTGTTTGGTTGCAGACTTGGACCTATGATTCTTCACCTCCAACAGAGATTAGGGTGGAGGAGATGCAGACGGATTTAGCGAGGAGTACCAGGTCCAAGGAAGCTGAAGACTCGACCACCAATGGTTGATGGGTGAAGGGAAGTGGGTGCACGGAAAATCAGAGTCCAAAGATCGAGGTGGAGGCTGGAGAGGAGAGTGGGGTTCGGAGCCTGTGTCGGGGTGGGAGGTTACAGAGGCTAGCAGTAGCAGTCTTGGTGATGGATGGAACCTGGGGTTTGACGTTCAGCTCTGGGTAATACAGGGTGCCCAAGGTTTCACATGGCCTGACCATGTAAAACATTGGCTGAAAGAGTTCCCTTTGTATGATGCTATTACTGTGTGTGTTTTGTAGTCTGTGTGTTGGTCAGAATAATGTGTTAATCAGTCTGCTGGGGGCTTGCTGCTATCAAACTGTGTTGTGTTTTCAGTGTCTTTGAAGGGGAGTTATCTGAGACTATTCCTGTGGTCCACGCCTCCATTGCAGGATGCAGAATCATTGGAAGAATGTGTGTTGGTAAGCTCTTTTTTAAATATGTACGAGTCAGGTTATTACAAAGTATTTCCAGAATGGAAACAGGCCATTCAACTCAACTGGTCTAGACCAGAGTTTATGCTCCACGAGAGCTTCCTCCCACCCTAATTCATCTCATCCTATCAATATAATCCTCCTTTTCCTTTCTCCCTCATTTTTATCCAGCTTCCGCCTAAATGCATCTATGCTATTCACCTTAACCACTCCCTGTGGTAGCGAGTTCCACATTCTCACCATGCTCCAGGTAAAGAGGTTTCTCCTCAATTCCTGATTGGATCTATTTGTAAGTATCTTGTATTTATGGACCCTGGTTTTGGGCTTCCCCCACAAGTGGAAACACCTTCTCTATGTCTACCCTATCAGCCCCTTCATAATCTTAAAAACCTCTATCAGGTCACCCCTCAGACCCCTCTTTTCTAAGCCTGGAACTCACTGCCTATGAGGGTTGTTGAAGCAGTGATGATGAATGATTCCAAAACGAAATTGGATGGACCTTTGAGGAAAATCAACTTGGAGGGCCGTGGGGATAGAACGGGGGCTTGGGACTGACTGAATTGCTCTACAGAGATCTGGCATGGACTCGATGGGCTGCATGGCTGCATCTTGTGTCATAATGAATGACTCTATAAAGAAAAGAGCCCCAGCCTATTCAGTCTTTCCTTATGAGTATAACCTTTCAGCAGTGTTTTTGTACAATATAATGAAGTATCACTGTCTGTGAGAAACATTCATTTTCTGTCTCTTTATTTATCTCTTTGATCAGCTCCACAAGTTGTCACTTTGGTACTAATGGTGATCCCTCTGCCCTGAAGGAAACTGTGCTAATATCTGCTGGTTATAATGCCAGGTTTGCTCAGGTGGTAGTGCTCATGCCTCAGTGTTGTGCATTTGATTCCCACCAGAACTTGAGCTCATAATCTAGATGTCCTCAGTTGAGAGATTTGTGCTGTCGGAGGTTCTGTCGTTGCTTGATTGTATGTCCCGGTCAACATTCCTCCTTCACTCTTTCTGACTGGTCAGATACAGGCTGATGGGTTTACTATCTAACACTCGCTATACTGCTGACAGTAATTCACTGTGTGAAGCCCTGTAATAGGTATCACCATGTGATTAAGCCCTACATAAATACAAGTATCTTTAGGTTTCAATGTGGGTAAACTCTGCCTCTACCATTAATGAGAGATGACTCTCGATATGTAAACTGTTATAATGTAGGAAGTGCGGCAGTTGATTTGCACACTGCAAGCTCCCATAAACAGCAATATGAGGGATGTTGGCTTGCCACTGAGCTAAGTGGCTGGAGGCTGGTTCAATAGGTACATCGTCCACCTAAGCTTCTCGTAGCCACCACAGGCAGTCAGCTGGCTATCAGTGAGGCCTACTCATGTAGTTTTGGATGTCTGCATTTTGAATTGCTGTCCTATTGCTCACCATTGTTCAAGTATTTGTAAATGGAATGCAGTAAAACTGTAATCAGGTCTTTAAGTGCATCAACGTACTTAAAGTGTACATGGGAATGTCAAGTTTCACCCACTCTGTGCCTTGCATTTTAAAAGCAGCATTTCTGCTCGGTATCACTGGTAGAAATTGTCAATGGTGCTTTTATTGCAATGTTGTAAAGAGGCACTGGTATTGCCTTCATCGCACAGTACCATGAAGGGTCAGCATGAAGAGAGGCCCAGTGATTGGAGGCTCACTCACCCTAGCCTGCTGTCGCGCACTTCCACACAATTCCCCTCAGTCTGCTTCAAGGTGGGAGATGGCCTCAAGGAAGGGAAAGGAAAAAATTAAGAAATTATCTGGTTTAAAAAAAAAGCTCTTGAAAAGCAAAATTGTCAGATCTGCTGAGTGTGGTGCTGGTGGGTGTGCCAGGCTTGCTGGATGGTGCCAGGTTGTCTTGGTGCCATGATATGCATCCAGAGCTACACATTTATGTTTCTGTGCAACCAGACTCCAATAATTTGATATTGTGCATGGTATGGGGCAGGTGCGATCAACTCAAAGCTTGCCCCTGCCGAAACTAGGTTAACTGCTGTAGGATCAGGCCAGCATTTAAACTATTCAGCTCATTTTATGCCTTGGGGGTGGTGAGGGGTGAATTTTGGATAGATAGAAGGAAAGAACCTGTTTTAGTCTGGTGTTTTTAAAAATTACAATGGAACCTAGAATATTTCAAAAATTCTTGTTGACTATAAAACCCTTGTCTTTTAAAATACCCTTGCTTTGCACCCAGTCTTATCTGCTTACTACATCTCCAATATTGCTGCTTTAGCAATCCTTTCTGAATTAGTAAATTGCCAGTGAAATTCTTTAATCCTTAAGCCAAATAGGTTTTGTACAACCTACGGTGCTCAGACCTACCTGAAATGCTGCTGATGAGGTGGGAGGAGGCTCATGTGGAGCATAAAGACTGGCAATTATCTGTTAGACTGAATGGCCTGTTCCTGTGTTGTGAATTTTATGACATGAAGTCCATCCTTTTTTTTTTGAAGCATTTCAGTTAGTTTGGACCTCAATCAAGACTTTGAATTTAAAGGATCAAATCAATGACAATTCATTGATCGAGGGGAAGCAGAGTGATGCTCAGAGTCTGCAATAGGCTCAGATCGATGGTTGAATGTACCTGCAACACAAGCATGAAGGCCTATTGCTAGACAAAGCAATAATTCATGTTGAGGATATTGCGCATTTCTGCACTGTCTGTCTTTACACTTCTATCCAGTATGTCCCCCAGACAGTGAGTGTCACAGTCCTTCCCAGCCAGAGTCTTGAAGGATGCTATGCATCAGAAGCATTAACAATCTGATGATGTTTTTATGTATTTGGTGGGTTGGGCATGAAAAATTGCAGGTTCAAATAGCACTTTCAAAAAAGCCTGAAATTGGATCTACTTACCCCTGCCAGGCAAGCTGTGGAATTGAGGTCACCTTCTCCTGGGTTTTATCCCACGTCAAGCAGCTGCTCAGTCTGCTGCTGTGTTTTACCTTAAATAATTGATGAGTAACCTTAGACTCCAACCTGCCGGTCTGTCTGAAGGCTGATAAAACTGCAAACTGTGCCAGTGAACGAGGAACAGGTATTTATTTTCCTTCTGAATGTTAGTGGGGGTATTCAATTAATAGTTTTAAGAAGTTTTTTTAACATGCAGTTGAGGGTACCAGTCCCATCCCCTGCTCTTTTCCCCATAGTCCTGCAGATTTTTCCTTTTTAAGAGTGTATCCAATTCTCTTTTAATCTTTATGCTTTCAAAATTATGGTGTGTTTTCTGTAAGATCACATTTTACCCAATCCCCTTCCAAAATCTGACACCAAGGTTGTGTTCCCCCTGCAGTGAAACATCTCTGTGGCAATCATGGGATTGTTCTTTACTGTGTGGCTCTGCTTCTATCCTGCCTATGCCTAGCTACTGTATAATTTATTCCTGCCGACTGCAGCACTATGAACTGGAGCTGATGGAAGTGACAGCCATGAATATTTTATCAGTTCAGTTTACAAGGCTCAGTGGCTGACTGGGAAGGTATGTCGAGAAGCTGCATGGAAGTTTTCCTCCCAGCTGTGATCAGAATTAGGTTCCATGCTTTCTCTTTTCAACATGTCACTTTTATAAAAATCATCATTTAATGTGTACTAATTTTTTAAGAGTACTTATCCATGGTGGGGAGATTTAAATTTTCCAATCCTCACGAGCCTGTGAGTGGGCAACAGGAATCAGTAAAATTGTAACACCCTGTTCTGCCGACACTGACTAAACCATGTGTCTTCAACACTTGCTATGCTTCAGCTTCATCAGCTGCTCTACAATAGTACCCCCACAAACGTCCTGTAGAATCTGCGGTGTCGTGCTGATTGAAAGGGGCCTTTTTCTGGACCATATTGCTGCGAGTTTGGGTCTGTACGCCGCTGCCTCATTGTGAGCGTTCAGCTCCTTCTATATGTTGCAACTGAGGTGGGAGGAATGCACTGTTTATTCTAGTTCCACTTCTCTCACAGGTCACAACATATTGCATTTTTCCCAGTTACCTAAACAGTCAATCATAGACTCTACTTTTATCCCAGAATAAAACACACCAATCAGGTTTCTTTAATAAACAACCAAATTATCAGTTTATTATAAAACAAGGCTTAACCAGCAACGAAACAAAGCATTAGCACACAGATTGTAATATGAAAGTTCCCTTTTTACTTTAGCCCCACACACACACACACCGGTTAACCAAATAATAGAGATTTACTCGTTAGAGCTCTATTATGAAAAAAAGCAGGGAAAAAGAATACTTTGGCCCAGTACTTGCTAATTCTTGGAGAAAAAAGGAGATATGGAAAGATATCAGATGTCTCTTTTCTGGTTTGGCGTCTCAAATACGCAGAGACGGCTGTCACTGGGATCTTCCTAGAAAGGTTCTTTTCATAGAAACATAGAAAACAGGAGCAGCACTAGGCCATTCGGCCCATCTAGCCTGCTCTACATTCATTATGATCAAAGAACAGTACAGCACAGGAACAGGCCATTCGGCCCTCCAAGCCTGCGCCGATCTTGATGCCTGCCTAAACGAAAACTTTCTGCACTTCCAGGGACCGTATCCCTCTATTCCCATCCTATTCATATATTTGTCAAGATGCCTCTTAAACGTCGCTATCGTACCTGCTTCCACCACCTCCCCTGGCAGCAAGTTCCAGGCACTCACCACCCTCTGTGTAAAGAACTTGCCTCGCACATCCCCTCTAAACTTTGCCCCTCTCACCTTAAACCTATGTCCCCTAGTAACTGACTCTTCCACCCTGGGAAAAAGCTTCTGACTATCCACTCTGTCCATGCCACTCATAACTTTGTAAACCTCTATCATGTCGCCCCTCCACCTCCGTCGTTCCAGTGAAACCAATCCGAGTTTATCCAACCTCTCCTCATAGCTAATGCCCTCCAGACCAGGCAACATCCTGGTAAACCTCTTCTGTACCCTCTCCAAAGCCTCCACGTCCTTCTGGTAGTGTGGCGACCAGAATTGCACGCAATATTCTAAGTGTGGCCTAACTAAGGTTCTGTGCAGCTGTGGCATGACTTGCCAATTTTTATACTCTATGCCCCGACCAATGAAGGCAAGCATGCCGTATGCCTTCTTGACTACCTTATCCACCTGCGTTGCCACTTTCAGTGACCTGTGGACCTGTACGCACAGATCTCTCTGCCTGTCAATACTCCTAAGGGTTCTGCCATTTACTGTATACATCCCACCTGCATTAGATCTTCCAAAATGCATTACCTTGTATTTGTCCGGATTAAACTCCATCTGCCATTTCTCTGCCCAAGTCTCCAACCGATCTATATCCTGCTGTATCGTCTGGCAATCCTCATCACTATCCGCAACTCCACCAACCTTTGTGTCGTCCGCAAACTTACTAATCAGACCAGCTACATTTTCCTCCAAATCATTTATATATACTACAAAGAGCAAAGGTCCCAGCACTGATCCCTGCAGAACACCACTAGTCACATCCCTCCATTCAGAAAAGCACCCTTCCACTGCTACCCTCTGTCTTCTATGACTGAGCCAGTTCTGTATCCATCTTGCCAGCTCAACTCTGATCCCGTGTGACTTCACCTTTTGTACCAGTATGCCATGAGGGACCTTGTCAAAGGCTTTACTGAAGTCCATATAGATAATAGCCACTGCCCTTCCTTCATCAATCATCTTTGTCACTTCCTCAAAAAACTCAATCAAATTAGTGAGACACGACCTCCCCTTCACAAAACCATGCTGCCTCTCGCTAATACGTTCGTTTGTTTCCAAATGGGAGTAAATCCAGTCCTGAAGAATCCTCTCTAATAATTTCCCTACCACTGATGTAAGGCTCACCAGCCTATAATTTCCTGGATTATCCTTGCTACCCTTCTTAAACAAAGGAACAACATTGGCTATTCTCCAGTCCTCTGGGACCTCACCTGTAGCCAATGAAGATGCAAAGATTTCTGTCAAGGCCTCAGCAATTTCTTTCCTTGCTTCCCTCAGTATTCTGGGGTAGATCCCATCAGGCCCTGGGGACTTATCTACCTTAATGCTTTGCAAGACACCCAACACCTCCTCCTTTTTGATAATGAGATGACTGAGACTATCTACACTCCCTTCCCGAGGCTCATCATCCACCAAGTCCTACTTTTTGGTGAATACTGATGCAAAGTACTCATTTAGTACCTCGCCCATTTCCCCTGGCTCCACACATAGATTCCCTTCTCTGTCCTTGAGTGGGCCAACCCTTTCCCTGGTTACCCTCTTTTTATATATGAACAAAGAAAATTACAGCACAGGAACATGCCCTTCAGCCCTCCAAGCCTACGCTGATCCAAATCCTCTATCTAAACCTGTCGCCTATTTTCGAAGGGTCTGTATCTCTTTACTTCCTGCCCATTCATGTATCTGTCTAGATACATCTTAAAAGACGCTATCGTGCCCGCGTCTACCACCTCCGCTGGCAATGCGTTCCATGCACCCACCACCCTCTGCGTAAAGAACTTTCCACGCATATCCCCCTCTAAACTTTTCCCCTTTCACTTTGAACTCATGTCCCCTTGTAATTGAATCCCCCACTCTGGGAAAAAGCTTCTTGCTATCCACCCTGTCTATACCTCTCATGATTTTGTACACCTCAATCAGGTCCCCCCTCAACCTCCGTCTTTCTAATGAAAATAATCCTAATCTATTCAACCTCTCTTCATAGCTAGCGCCCTCCATACCAGGCAACATCCTGGTGAACCTCCTCTGCACCCTCTCCAAAGCATCTACATCCTTTTGGTAATGTGGTGACCAGAACTGCACGCAGTATTCCAAATGTGGCCGAACCAAAGTCCTATACAACTGTAACATGACCTGCCAATTCTTGTACTCAATACCCCGTCCGATGAAGGAAAGCATGCCGTATGCCTTCTTGACCACTCTATTGACCTGCGTTGCCACCTTCAGGGAACAATGGACCTGAACACCCAAATCTCTCTGTACATCAATTTTCCCTGGGACTTTTCCATTTACTGTATAGTTACAGTATAAAAAGCCTTGAGATTATCCTTAATCCTCACCACTGACCACCTCCATGTGCTTACCCATTGTCTCTCGAGATAAGGAGGCCAAAGAAGAAGATCCTTAATCCTGTTTGCCAATGACTTTTCATTACCCCTTTTAGCCCTCCTGACTCCCTTGCTTAAATTCATTTCTACTGTCTTTATATTCCTCAAGGGATTCGTCTGTTCCTAGCCTTCCAGCCCTTACGAATGTTTCCTTTTTCTTTTTGACTAGGCTCACAATATCCCACGTTATCCAAGGTTCCCGAAACTTGACAAACTTATCCTTCTTCCTCACAGGAACATGCTGGTTCTGGATTCTAATCAACTGACATTTGAAAGACTCCCACATGTCAGATGTCGATTTACCCTCAAACAGCCTCCCCCAATCTAAATTCTTCAGTTCCTGCCTAATATTGTTATAATTAGCCTTCCCCCAATTTAGCACCTTCACCCGAGGACTACTCTTATCCTTATCCACAAGTACCGTAAAACTTATGGAATTATGTTCACTGTTCCCGAAATGCTCCCCTACTGAAACTTCGACCACCTGGCCAGGCTCATTCCCCAATACCAGGTCCAGTACGGCCCCATTCCTAGTTGGACTATCTACATATTGTTTCAAGAAGCCCTCCTGGATGCTCCTCACAAATTATGCCCCATCCAAGCCCCTAGCACTAAGTGAGTCCCAGTCAATATTGGGGAAGTTAAAGTCACCCACCACTACAACCCTGTTACATTTACATCTTTCCAAAATCTGTCCACATATCTGCTCCTCTACCTCCCGCTGGCTGTTGGGAGGCCTGTAGAAAACCCCCAACATCGTGACTGCACCCTTCCTATTCCTGAGCTCCACCCATATTGCCTCGCTGCATGATCCCTCTGAGGTGTCCTCCCCCAGTACAGCTGTGATATTCTCCTTAACCAGTAATGCAACTCCCCCACCCCTTTTACATCCCCCTCTATCCCGCCTGAAGCTTCTAAATCCTGGAACATTTAGCTGCCAATCCTGTCCTTCCCTCAACCAAGTCTCTGTAATAGCAACAATATCATAGTTCCAAGTACTAATCCAAGCTCTAAGTTCATCTGCCTTACCTGTTATACTTCTCGCATTGAAACAAATGCACTTCAGACCACCAGTCCCGCTGTGCTCTGCAACATCTCCCTGCCTGCTCTTCCTCTTAGTCTTACTGGCCTTATTTACTAGTTCCCCCTCATTTATTTCACTTGCTGTCCTACTGCTCTCTTCCCACCCCCTTGCCACACTAGTTTAAACCCTCCCGAGTGACGTTAGCAAACCTCGAAGCCAAGATAGTTGTGCCCCTCCAGTTTAGATGCAACCCGTCCTTCTTGTACAGGTCCCATCTGTCCCTGAAGAGATCCCAATGGTCCAGATATCTGAAACCCTCCCTTCTACACCAGCTGTTCAGCCACGTGTTTAGCTGCACTATCTTCCTATTTCTAGCCTCACTGGCACGTGGCACAGGGAGTAATCCCGAGATTACAACCCTAGAGGTCCTGTCTTTTAACTTTCTACCTAACTCCCTAAACTCCCCCTGAAGGACCTAGTCGCTCTTCCTGCCTCCGTCATTGGTACCGATGTGTACCACAACGTCTGGCTGTTCACCCTCCCCCTTCAGAATGCCCCCTGTCCGTTCAGGGACATCTTTGACCCTGGCACCAGGGAGGCAACATACCATCCTGGAGTCTCTTTCACATCCACAGAAGCGTCTATCTGTGCCCCTGACTATAGAGTCCCCGATAACTATTGCCCTTCTGCGCTTTGTCCCACCCTGCTGAACAACAGTGCCAGCCATGGTGCCACTGCTCTGGCTGCTGTTGTTTTACTCTGGTAGGCCATTCCCCCCCCAACAGTATCCAAAACGGTATAATAAAAGCAAAATACCGCGGATGCTGGAAATCTGAAACAAAAACAAGAAATGCTGTAATCACTCAGCAGGTCTGGCAGCATCTGTGGAAAGAGAAGCAGAGTTAACGTTTCGGGTCAGTGATACCTGTTGGAGAGGGGGATAGCCACAGGGGATTCCTGCACTGACTGCCTGCCCCTTCTAGCGGTCACCCATCTATCTGCCTGCACCTTGGGTGTAACCACTTCTCTAAAACTCCTGTCTATGACACTCTCTGCCACCTGCATGCTCTTAAGTGCATCCAGTTGCCGCTCCAACCGATCTGTGAGGAGCTGCAACTGGGTACACTTCCTGCTGATGTAGTCGTCCGGAATGCTGGAAGCGTCACGGACCTCCCACATCTCACAGGTGAAGCACTTCACCCCTCTAACTGACATTTGTAGCACTAGTTAATAAATTAATTTAAGATAAATAAATACTTATTAAATCCTTATTAAATTGTTATAACTATGGTCCCTAGTGCTAGATTCCTACTATAAATATTAAATGCTAACTAAATACAGTAATCTCCTCCCTCTGGTTTAGTTACTCTACTTATTAATTAGGGTTTTAATCAATTTTTATCAATGTTTTATTTTCAAATTCAGTAAAAAAAAATCCCTACCAGCCAATCAGGTCACAACTTTCCTGTGACATCACTTTCAGTTTTTTTTTACCAGAGGTAAGTTTTTTATACTTACTCCGCCCTCCGAGTCTTCTCCCAGTCAGCTGTGTTCTTTGGAAGCTCTGGGCTCCCCTCAGTCTGAGGACAGGTAGGAAATGAAAGGAGCTGCTCGCTCTCTCCTTACCAAACTTCCACTGTAGCACTCTAGTGCAAACAAAGTCAGCACTGTAAGATGGCTCACTTTTATACTGACTGGCTCTAGCCCCCTGAAAACTGGTTTAAGCCAATTCTCTAATTAACAAGGTGCAGCTGCAAGCAGAACCTGAGTGAACCCTGTTTAAAGCTGGTCTAAAACTCACCTTCTCCAACCCTAACAGCAACTGTTAAGTTGATCTGCTAAATAAAAGACAGATTAGATTTGGCTGATCATCCAGCTCAGTAACCTGTTCCCACTTTCTCCCCATACCCTTTGATCCCTTTAGACCCAAGAGCAAATCTTATTCCTTCTTGAAAACATAAAATGTTTTGGCCTCAGCTGCTTTCTGTGGGAGCAAATTCCACAGGCTCACCACTCTCTGGGTAAAGTGATTTCTCCTCATCTCAGTCCTGAAAGGTTTACCCCGTATACTTAGACTATGACCCCTGGTTCTAGACTCCCCCACCATCGGGAACATCCTTCCTGCATCTACCCTGTCAAGTCCTGTTAGAATTTTGTAGGTTTCTATGAGATCCCCCCTCACTCTTCTGAACTCCAGCGAATATAATCCTAACCGACTCGATCTCTCTTCATATGTCAGTCCTGCCATCCCAGGAATCAGTCTGGTAAACTTCGCTGCACTCCCTCTATAGCAAGAACATCCTTCCTCAGATAAGGAGACCAAAACTGCACACAATATTCCAGGTGTAGCCTCACCAAGGCCCTGTATAATTGCAGCAAGACATCCCTGCTCCTGTACTCGAATCCTCTCGCTATGAAGGCCAACATACCATTTGCCTTTTTTACCGTCTGTTGGACCTGCATGCTTACCTTCAGCGACTAGTGTACGAGAACACCCAGGTCTCACTGCATATTCCCCTCTCTCAGTTTATAGCCGTTCAGATAATCTGCCTTCCTGTTTTTGCTACCAAAGTGGATAACCTCACATTTATCCACATTATACTGCATCTGCCATGCATTAGCCCACTCACTCAATTTGTCCAAATCACCCTGAAGCCTCTCTGCATCCTCCTCACAACTCGCTCTCCCACCCAGTTTTGTGTCATCTGCAAATGTGGAGATATTACATTTAGTTCCCTCATCTAAATCATTAATGTATTTTGTGAATAGCTGGGGTCCTAACACCGATCCCTGCGGTACCCCACTAGTCACTGCCTGCCATTTGGAAAAAGATCCATTTATCCCTACTCTTTGTTTCCTGTCTGCCAACCAATTTTCTATCCATCACAATACACTACCCCCAATCCCATGCGCTTTAATTTTACAAGCTAATCTCTTATGTGGGACTTTGTCGAAAGCCTTTTGAAAGTTCAAATAAACCACATCCACTGACTCCCCCTCATCAACTCTACTAGTTACATCCTCGAAGAATTCTAATAGATTAGTCAAGCATGATTTCCCTTTCGTAAATCCATGCTGACTCTGTCTGATTCTACCACTGTTCTCCAAGTGCTCTGCTATAAAATCTTTGATAATGGACTCTAGAATTTTCCCCACTACCAACATCAGGCTGACTGGTCTATAATTCCCTGCTTTCTCTCTACCTCCCTTTTTAAATAGTGGGGTTACATTAGCGACCCTCCAATCTGTAGGAACTGTTCCAGAGTCTATAGAATCTTGGAAGATGACCACCAATGCATCCACTATTTCTAGGGCCCCTTGCTTAAGTACTCTGGGATGCAGACCATCAGGCCCTGGGGATTTATCGGCCTTCAATCCCATCAATTTCCCCAACACCATTTCTCTACTGAGACTGATTTCCTTCAGTTCCTCTCTCTCACTAAGCCCTGTGTTCCTCAACATTTCTGGTATGATATTTGTGTCCTCCTTTGTGAAGACAGAACCAAAGTATGCATTTAGTTGGTCAGCCATTTCTTTGTTCCCTATAATAAATTCCCCTGTTTCTGACTGTTAGGGACCTACATTTGTCTTCACCAATCTTTTTCTCTTCACATACCTATAGAAACTTTTACAGTCAGTTTTTATGTTCCCCGCAAGCTTGCTCTCAGAGTTATACAACACAGAAACAGGCCCTTCGGCCCATCATGTCTGTGCCGGCCATCAAGCACCTACCTATTCTAATCCCATTTTCCAGCACTTTGCCCGTAGCCTTGTATGCTACAGCGTTTCAAGTGCTCATCTAAATACTTTTTAAATGTTGAGGTTTCCTGCCTCTACCACTACTTCAGGCAGTGCGTTCCAGATTCCAACCACCCTCTGGGTGAAAAAAATTTTCCTCAAATCCCCTCTACACCTCCTGCACCTTACCTTAAATCTAAGCCCCCTGGTTATTGACCTCTCCATTACGGGAAAAAGTTTCTTCCTATCTAACCTATCAATGCCCCATATAATTTTGTATACCTCAATCATATTTCCCCTCAGCCTTCTCTGCTCCAAGGAAAACAAGCCTAGCCTTTTCTGTCTCGCTTCATAGCTGAAATGCTCCAGCGCCAGGCAACATCCTGGTGAATCTCCTCTGCACCCTCTCCAGTGCAATCACATCCTTCCTATAGTGTGGTGCCCAGAACTGTACACAGTACTCCAGCTGTGGCCTAACTAGTGTTTTATACAGCTCCATCATAACCTCCCTGCTCTTCTATGCCTCAGCTAATAACGGCAAGTATCCCATATGCCTTCCTAACCACCTTATCTACCTGTGCTGCTGCCTTCAGTGATCTATGGACAAGTACACCAAGGTCCCTCTGACTATCTGTACTTCCGAGGGTCTGACCATCCATTGTATATTCCCTTGCCTTGTTAGTCCTCCCAAAATGCATCACCTCACACTTCTCAGGATTAAATTACATTTGCCACTGTTCCACTCATCTTACCAGCCCATCTATATTGTCCTGTTGACTAAGGCTTTCCTCCTCGCTATTTACGACACCACCAGTTTTCGTGTCATCTGCGAACTTGCTTATCATACCTCCTGTATTCACGTCTAAATCATTAATGTACACTACAAACAGCAAGGGTCCCACCACCGATCCCTGCAGTACACCACTGGTCAGAGGCTTCCACTCGTGAAAACAACCCTTGAGCATTACCATTCAAGGCTATGGGCCAGGTGCTGGCAAATGGGATTAGGTAGACAGGTCTGGTGTCTTTAATGCATCGGTGCAGACTCATTGGGCCGAAGGGCCTCTTCTGCACTGTATTATTCTGTGATTCTGTGAATTTGCCAAATTGCCCTGGATCCCATCGGCTCTTATCATCTTAACCAATCTCCCATGCGGGACCTTATCAGAAGCCTTAATGAAGTCCATGTAGACTACATCAACTGCTTTACCCTTATCTGCACATTTCGTCACCGCCTCAAAAAATTCAATCAAATTAGTCAGACACAAACTGCCCCTGACAAAGCCATGCTGACTATCCCTGATTAATCCCTGCCTCTCCAAGTGGAGATCAATTCTGTCCCTGCTACCCTTCTTAAATAATGGTGCCACATTCACTGTCCTCCTCTGGTACCTCTCCTGTGGCCAGAGGGGATTTGAAAATTTGTGTCAGAGGCCCTGTTATCTTCTCCCTTGCCTCACATAACAGCCGGGATACATCTCATCAGGGCCTGAGGATTTATCCAGTGTTAAGCCTGCTAAAACAGCTAATACCTCCTCCCTTTCAATGCTAATATGTTCAAGTATATCACAATCCCCCTCCCTGATCTCTACACCGACATCATCCTTCTCCATAGTGAACACAGATGAAAATTAATCATTTAAAACCTCACCTTTGTCTTCCGGCTCTACACACAGATTGCCACTTTGGTCCCTAATGGGCCCTACTCTTTCCCTGGTTATCCTCTTGCCCTTAATATACTTATAACACGCCTTGGGATTTTCCTTTATCTTGCCTGCCAGTGTTTTTTCATGTCCCCTCTTTGCTCTCCTAATTACTTTTTAAAGTACCCCCCTACACCTTCTATACTCCTCTAGGGCCTCTGCTGTTTTCAGCCCCTGAATCTGCCGTAAGCCGCCTCTTTTTTTTTCCAATCCTCTATATCCCTTGACATTCAGGGTTCCTTGGACTTGTTGGTCCTACCCTTCACCTTAATGGGTACATGTTGGCTCAGAACTCTCACTATTTCCTCTTTGACTCCCACTGATCTGATGTCGACTTTCCTACCCCCCACATAGTCATCTATGTTGTTTATATAAATGACAAACAATAGGGGACCCAGCACAGATCCCTGTGGTATGCCACTGGACACTGGCTTCCAGTCACTAAAACAGCCGTCTGTCGTCACTCTCTGTCTCCTACAGCTAAGCCAATTTTGAATCCACCTTATCAAGTTACCCTGTATCCCATGTGCATTTGCTTTCTTGATAAGCATCCCATGTGGGACCTTGTCAAAGGCTTTGCTGAAATCCATGTAAACTACATCAACTGCACTACCCTCATCTACACACATGGTCACATGCTCAAAAAATTCAATCAAATTTGTTAGGTATGACCTCCCACTGACAAAGCCATGCTGACTGTTCCTAAACAAATTTTGCCTCACCAAGTGGAGATAGATTCTCTCCTTCAGAATTTTCTCCAATAGTTTCCCTACCACTGACATGAGACTCACTGGTCTATAGTTCCCTGGCTTATCGCTACAACCTTTCTTAAATAGTGGAACCACATTAGCTGTTCTCCAGTCCTCTGGCACTTCCCCCATGGCCAGAGAGGAATTAAAAATTAGGGTCAGAGCCCCTGCAATCTCCACCCTCGCCTCCCACAGCATCCTGGGACACAAATTGTCCGGACCTGGAGATTTGTCTACTTTTAAGCCTTCCAAAACCTCCAATACCTTGTCACTCCCTATGACAATTTACTCAAGAACCTCACGGTCTCTCCCTCCAAGATCCATATCTACATCCTCATTCTCTTGGGTGAAGACAGATGTGAAGTATTCGTTCAACACCCTACCAATATCCCCTGGCTCCACCCACAGATTTCCCCCTTGGTCCCTAATGGGTCCTACTCTTTCCCTCGTTATCCTCTTCCCATTGATGTACTTGTAGAATATCTTGGGATTTTCCCTACTTTTACCAGCCAGAGCTATCTCATATCCCCTCTTTGTTCCCCTGATTGCTTTCTTAAGCGCCATCCTACACTTTCTGTACTCCATTAATGCTTCCGTTGATTTGCTCTCCTTGTATTTGCTAAAAGCCTCTCTTTTCCTTCTCATCGTACCCTGAATGTTTCTGGTCATCCATGGTTCTCTGGGCTTGTTGCTCCACCTGTTACCCCAGAGGGAACATGTTGGGCCTGTACCCTCCCCATTTCCTTTTTGAATGCCCCCCATTGCTCTTCTGTAGATTTCCCGACAAGTAACTCTTTCCAGTCTACCTTGGCCAGATCCTGCCTTATTTTACTAAAATTCGCTCTCCCCCAATCCAAACCCTTTTTTTGCAACTTGTCTATTTCTTTCTCCATAACAAGCTTAAATTGTACCATGTTGTGGTCTCTATCACCAAAATGCTCCCCCACCAACACATCAACCACCTGTCCCCAGTTGGATCCTCTACATATTGAGCTAAAAAGTTCTCCTGTATACATTTTAAGAACTCCACTCCATCTAAGCCCTTAACACGATGACTATCCCAATTAATGTTGGGAAAGTTGAAATCACTTAATATAATGACCCTATTATTTTTACACACCTCTGCGAATTGCGCACATATTTGCTCCTCAATTTCCCGCTGACTATCTGGGGGTCTATAATAAACACCTAGCAATGTGGCTGTCCCATTTTTTTAATTCCTAAACTCTACCCTTAAAGAGGGGCATCCATTGTTCATGGTATTTCTCCTGTAGCTGGCGAAGGGAGAACAGCATGTCAATGGTGGATCTCTCTGCTCGAAAGCCGCACTGTGCCTCAGGGTAGACACGCTCAGCCAGCTTCTGGAGCCTGTTTAAAGCGACTCGAGCGAAGACTTTCCCTACTATGCTGAGCAGGGAGATTCCACGGTAGTTGTTGCAGTCACTGCGGTCACCCTTGTTCTTATAGAGGGTGATGAGATTGGCATCGCGCATGTCCTGTGGTACTGCTCCCTCATCCCAGCACAGGCAAAGCAGTTCATGGAGTGCTGAGAGTATAGCAGGCTTGGCACACTTGATTATTTCTGGGGTAATGCCGTCCTTTCCAGGGGCTTTTCCACTGGTTAGAGAATCAATGGCGTTACTGAGCTCCGATTTTGTTGGCTGTTCGTCCAGCTCATCCATGACTGGCAGAGACTGGGCTGCATTGAGGGCGGTATCAGTGACATCATTTTCCCTGGAGTACAGTTCTAGGTAGTGCTCCACCCAGCGGTCCATTTGCTTGCTTGGGTCAGTGATCGTTTTCCCTGATTTAGATTTGAGGGGGGTGATCTTCTTGATGGTTGGCCCAAAAGCTCTCTTCATGCCATCATACATTCCTCTGATGTTTCTGATGTCGGAGGCCAGCTGAATACGACTGCATAGGTGTTGCCAGTAGTCGTTTGCACAGCACCTGACTGTTATTTGCGCAGTGCTTCTGGCTGCTTTAAGTGCTAAGGATGTTAACTCACTAGGGACTTTCTTGTAGTTCAGCAGTGCAGTGCGCTTGGCAGCTATGACTGGTTCCATCTCTTCAAAGTGAGATTGAAACCAGTCTGCATTCTGCTTCACGTTTGCCAAAGGTGGTCATTGCTGAGTCATCGGTGGCATCTCTGATGTGGGCCCACTTGGTCGCTGCATCCCCTGCAGGAGTGTTTTGAATGAGTACAGCTCCAACAATACTCAAGAAACTCGACATCATCCAGGTCAAGCAGCCCGCTTGCTTGGCACCCCATCGACAAACATTCACTCCCTCCACTACTGACGCATAGTAGCAGCAGTGTGTACCATCTAAAAGATGCACTGCAGGAACACACCAAGGCTCCTTAGACAGCACCTTCCAAACCCGCAACCTCTACCACCTTGAACGGCAGGGGCAGCAGATCTATGGGAACACCACCACCTGTAAATTCCCCTCTGAACCGCATATCATACTGACCTGGAATTATATCACCGTTCCTTCACTGTCACTGGGTCAAAATTGTGGAACTCTTCCTAACGGCGCTGTGGGTGTATCTACCTCACATGGACTGCGACAGTTCAAGGGGCAGCTCACCACTACCTTCTCAAGGGCAATTAGGGATGAGCAATAAATGCTGGCCTAGTCAGCGATGCCCACATCCCACGAGCAAATAAAAAAAGAGGTTGTACTGGAGAAATTAATTGGGCTGAAGGTTGATCAGATATTCTACATCCCAGAGTGTTGAAAGAGATAGCTATGGAGATAGTGGATGCATTGGTGATCATCCAGAATTCTATAGATTCTGAAACGGTTCCTGCCGATTGAAAGTAGCAAATGTCACCCCACTATTTACGAAGGGAGGGAGAGAGAAAACAGGGAACTACAGACCTGTTAGCCTTACATCAGTAGTAGGGCAAATGCTAGAATCTATTCTAAAGGATGTGATACTTGGATAATAATGATCTGATTGGGCATAGTCAACACGGATTTATGAATGGGAAATCATGTTTGACACACCTGTTGGAGTTTTTTGAGGATGTTAATAACAGAATTGATAAAGGGGAGTCGGTGGATGTGGTATACTTGGATTTTCAGAAGGCTTTTGATGAAGTTCCCCACAGGAGATTGGTTAGCAAAATTAAGGCACATTGGATAGGAGGTAATATACTGGCATAGATTAAGGATTGGTTAACAGGCAGAAAACAGAGAGTAGGAATAAACGGGTCATTCTTGTGTTGGCAGGCTGTGACGAGTGGGGTACCACAGGGGTCAGTGCTTGGGCCCCAGCGGTTCACAATATATATCAATGATTTAGATGTGGGGACCAAATGTAGTATTTCCAAGTTTGCGGATGACGCAAAACTAGGTGAGAATGTGTTGTGAGGAAGATGCAAAGCGGCCTCAAGGGGATTTAAACAGACATAGTGAGTGGGCAAGAACATGGCAGATAGAATATAATGTGGAAAAATGAGGTTATCCACTTTGGTAGGAGGAATAGATGCACAGAGTATTTCTTAAATGGTAAGAAATTAGAAAATGTAGATGTACAAAGGGACCTGGGCGTCCTTGTCAATAAGTCACTGAAAGCTAAGATGCAGGTGCAGCAAGAAATTAAGAAGGCTAATGGTATGTTGGCCTTTATTGCAGGAGAATTTGAGTACAGGAGTAGTGAAGTTTTGCTTCAGTTGTATAGAACCTTGGTTAGACCACACCTGGAGTACTGTGTGCAGTTTTGGTCCCCTTACCTTAGGAGGGATATTCTTGTCATAGAGGGAGTGCACCGAAGGTTCACCAGACTTGTTCCCGGGATGGTGGGACTGTCCTATGAAGAGAGATTGGGGAAACTGGGCCTGTATTCTCGAGTTTCGAAGTATGAGAAGTGATCTCATTGAAACCTACAAAATACTTAAAGGGATAGACAGGGTAGATGCAGGTAAGATGTTTCCCCTGGTTGGGGAGACTAGAGCCAGGGGACACAATTTCAAAATAAGGGGAGAGCCACTTAGGACTGATTTGAGGAGAAATTTCTTTACTCAGAGGGTTGTGAATCTTTGGAATTCTCTACCCCAGAGGGCTGTGGAAGCTCAGTCATTGAGTATGTTTAAAGCAGAGATTGACCGATTTCTAAATACCAATGATATAAAGAGATATGAGGATAGTGTGGGAAAAAGGCATTGAAGTGGATGATCAGCCATGATTGTATTGAATAGCGGAACAGGCTTGATGGGCTGAATGGCCTACTCCTGCTCCTATGTTACAGTGACTGCTCTCATCAACTGACATCAGAGCTTTCTGTTGAACACTGTTTATCGGTACCTGGGAAGAAGAGCACAGAATGTGCTGTGGGTCATGGGGTTCCACGGAAGGATATAATCGCCGGAATAGACATACAATGATGGAACCAACGCGAGTAATTAACATGCTTGATCTCATCCCTGCCAGCCTACCTGCTGTAGATGTTTCTTCAGGATAGCATTAGAGTACCCGCTGCATAATCCTTGTAAAAACTGTCTAATTTTCATAACACTGTCCCCCGTCAGATAGTGTGGCACTGCCACTGCAGACCAACAGATCCAGCAGCCTAAACGTCCGCATCCGCGAAGTACTCTGGGCCATCAGCAGCATGTCGTCATAATCTGTAACCTCCTGACCCATCAAATCCTTCATGTCATCTGTTATCAAGCAAGGAACTCAGTGGGGGATTATAGAAGACCACGCTAGGCATTACTTCGGATGAAGTACCAATGATGGGAAATGAAGGCTACATAAACATCCGAAAGCCCAGCACGTGAGCGGGCTAAAATGTTGATGAGCAGGATAGGTAGAAGCAACTCATCGCAAAATTGTGCTGAAGTTTGAAAGTAGAGGGTGGATAGGAGATGCTCCAGGCATGGGTGAGAGCTTTTGTAAGGAATGAGGTGAGTGATGTTTGATAAATGCAAGTTGTTGCGATAGAGATGGCAGTAAATGATCTTTAAGATGGAAAGGCAATGTCAGGAGCACAGGCATTGCGAGCGAGGAGTGAACAGCTGGGAAGTCAATTTCATCGGGAGTTTCGGTGGAGCAGGGACTGCTGGGTAAGTAGAAACCTATATATTTGGGCTGTTTCTGAACCCGAGACACTACCCTTGTAGTGTCTCCCGCCCGCCGCCCTCCTCTTACCAAAAAAAAGGACTCTGTTGTGTGTAGGTCAGGTAAGGCTTTTTCTATTTCTCTTCTTGTTTTATCGTGTGATTGGTTAAAAACTTGGGAATTTAGAATAGTGGGAATGGAGGTTAAGGCAGTTGAATGTTCCTCCTGCAGAATGTGGGAGGTAAGGGTCGCCAAGGGTGTCCCTGCTGACTGCATCTGCGGGAAGTGCACCCAGCTCCAGCTCCTCGAGGACCGCGTTAGGGAACTGGAGCTGGAGGAACTTCGGATCATTCGGGAGGCGGAGGGGATTATTGAGAGGTTATCGGGAGGCAGTCACACCTCAGGTAAAAGAAGAAGGTAGATGGGTTACCGTCAGGGGAAGGAGAGGGAACCAGCAGGCAGTGCAGGGATCCCCTGTGGCCGTTTCCCTCAACAACAGGTATACCGTTTTGGATACAGTTGGGGGAGACGACTTACCAGGGGTAGGCAATGGGATACAGGTCTCTGGCGCAGAGTCTGTCCCTGTTGCTCAGAAGGGAAGGGGGAAGAGGAGCAGAGCATTAGTCATTGGGGACTGCATAGTTAGGGGAACAGATAGGAGGTTTTGTGGGAACGAGAGAGACTCACGGTTGGTGTGTTGCCTCCCAGGTGCCAGGGTACGTGATGTCTCGGATCGTGTTTTTGGGATCCTCAAGGGGGAGGGGGAGCAGCCCCAAGTCGTGGTCCACATAGGCACCAACGACATAGGTAGGAAGACAGATGGGGATTTAAGGCAGAAATTCAGGGAGCTAGGGTGGAAGCTTAGAGCGAGAACAAACAGAGTTGTTATCCCGTGCCACGTGCTAGCGAAGTGAGGAATAGGGAGAGAGAGGAGTTGAACACGTGGCTGCAGGGATGGTGTAGGAGGGAGGGTTTTGGTTTCCTGGATAATTGGGGCTCTTTCTGGGGTAGGTGGGACCTCTACAAACAGGATGGTCTTCACCTGAACCAGAGGGGTACCTGGGGGGGAGATTTGCCAGTGCTCTTCGGGGGGGTTTAAACTAATTCAGCAGGAGGATGGGAACCTAAATTGTAGTTCCAGTGTGCAGGATGTTGAGAGTAGTGAGGTCAGGGATAAGGTTATCAGGACACAAGAGGGCACTGGCAAGCAAGAGCTTGGTTTAAAATGTGTCTACTTCAACGCCAGGAGCATCCGGAATAAGGTGGGTGAGCTTGCAGCATGGGTTGGTACCTGGGATCTCAATGTTGTGGCCATTTCAGAGATATGGGTAGAGCAGGGACAGGAATGGATGTTGCGGGTTCCGGGATTTAGATGTTTCACTAAGAACAGAGAAGATGGTAAAAGAGGGGGAGGTGTGGCATTGTTAATCAAGGAAAGTATTACAGCGGCAGAAAGGACGTTTGAGGACTCGTCTACAGAGGTAGTCTGGGCCGAGGTTAGAAACAGGAGAGGAGAGGTCACCCTGTTGGGAGTTTTCTATAGACCTCCAAATAGTTCCAGAGATTTAGAGGAAAGGATAGCAAAGATGATTCTTGACAGGAGCGAGAGTAACAGGGTAGTGGTTATGGGGGACTTTAACTTTCCAAATATTGACTGGAAATACTATAGTTCGAGTACTTTAGATGAGTCTGTTTTTGTCCAGTGTGTGCAGGAGGGTTTTCTGACACAGTATGTAGACAGGCCAACTAGGGGCGATGCCACATTGGATTTGGTACTGGGTAATGAACTCGGCCAGGTGTTAGATTTAGAAGTTGGTGAGCACTTTGGTGATAGTGATCACAATTCGGTTAGGTTTACCTTAGCGATGGGCAGGGACAGGCATATACAGCAGGGCAAAAATTATAGCTGGGGGAAAGGAAATTATGATGCGATTAGGCAAGATTTAGGATGCGTAGGATGGGGAAGGAAACTGCAGGGGATGGGCACAATCGAAATGTGGAGCTTATTCAAGGAGCAGCTACTGCGTGTCCTTGATAAGTATGTACCTGTCAGGCAGGGAGGAAGTTGTCGAGCGAGGGAGCCGTGGTTTACTAAAGAAGTTGAAGAGCTTGTCAAGAGGATGAGACGTGAAGGCTCAGTTAGGGCGCTTGAGAGTTACAAGCTAGCCAGGAAAGATCTAAAGGGAGAGATAAGAAGAGCAAGGAGAGGACACGAGAAGTCATTGGCGGATAGGATCAAAGAAAACCCTAAGGCTTTCTATAGGTATATCAGGAATAAAAGAATGACTAGAGATAGGTTAGGGCCAATCAAGGATAGTAGTGGGAAGTTGTGTGTGGAATCGGAGGAGATAGGGGAAGTGTTAAATGAATATTTTTCGTCAGTATTTACAGTGGAGAAAGAAAATGTTGTCGAGGAGAATACTGAGATACAGACTACTAGGCTAGATGGGATTGAGGTTCACAAGGAGGAGGTGTTAGCAATTTTGGAAAGTGTGAAAATAGATAAGTCCCCTGGGCCAGATGGGATTTATCCTAGGATTCTCTGGGAAGCCAGGGAGGAGATTGCAGAGCCTTTGTCCTTGATTTTTATGTCGTCATTGTCGACAGGAATAGTGCCAGAAGACTGGAGGATAGCAAATGTTGTCCCCTTGTTCAAGAAGGGGAGTAGAGACAGCCCTGGTAATTATAGACCTGTGAGCCTTACTTCAGTTGTGGGTAAAATGTTGGAAAAGGTTATAAGAGATAGGATTTATAATCATCTTGAAAAGAATAAGTTCATTAGCGATAGTCAGCACGGTTTTGTGAAGGGTAGGTCGTGCCTCACAAACCTTATTGAGTTTTTTGGCAAGGTGACCAAACAGGTGGATGAGGGTAAAGCCGTGGATGTGGTCTATATGGATTTCAGTAAGGCGTTTGATAAAGTTCCCCACGGTAGGCTATTGCAGAAAATACAGAAGTATGGGATTGAAGGTGAATTAGTGCTTTGGATCAGAAATTGGCTAGCTGAAAGAAGACAGAGGGTGGTGGTTGATGGTAAATGTTCATCCTGGAGTATAGTTTCTAGTGGTGTACCGCAAGGATCTGTTTTGGGGCCACTGCTGTTTGTCATTTTTATAAATGACCTGGATGAGGGTGTAGAAGGGTGGGTTAGTAAATTTGCGGATGACACGAAGGTCGGTGGAGTTGTGGATAGTGCCGAAGGATGTTGTAGGTTACAGAGGGACATAGATAGGCTGCAGAGCTGGGCTGAGAGATGGCAAATGGAGTTTAATGCGGAAAAGTGCGAGGTGATTCACTTCGGAAGGAGTAACAGGATTGCAGAATACTGGGCTAATGGGAAGATTCTTGGTAGTGTAGATGAGCAGAGAGATCTTGGTGTCCGGGTACATAAATCCCTGAAAGTTGCCACCCAGGTTAATAGAGCTGTTAAGAAGGCATATGGTGTGTTAGCTTTTATTAGTAGGGGGATCGAATTTAGGAGCCACGAGGTCATGCTGCAGCTGTACAGAACTCTTGTGCGGCCGCACCTGGAGTATTGCGTGCAGTTCTGGTCACCGCATTACAGGAAGGATGTGGAAGCTTTGGAAAAGGTGCAGAGGAGATTTACTAGGATGTTGTCTGGTATGGAGGGAAGGTCTTACGAGGAAAGGCTGAGGGACTTGAGGTTGTTTTCGTTAGAGAGAAGGAGGAGAAGAGGTGACTTAATCGAGACATATAAGATAATCAGAGGGTTGGACAGGGTGGATAGTGAGAGCCTTTTTCCTCGGATGGTGATGGCAAACACGAGGGGACATAGCTTTAAGTTGAGGGGTGATAGATATCGGACAGATGTCAGAGGTAGTTTCTTTACACAGAGAGTAGTAGCGGCGTGGAACGCCCTGCCTGCAACAGTAGTAGACTCGCCAACTTTAAGGGCATTTAAGTGGTCATTGGATAGACATATGGATGAAAATGGAATAGTGTAGGTCAGATGGTTTCACAGGTCGGCGCAACATCGAGGGCTGAAGGGCCTGTACTGCGCTGTAATGTTCTAGTGGAAATACAGCTCACTGAGCTAGCAAATGGTCTGGTTGAAGTGGAGTCAGTGATCAAGGAGGGAGGTGGCGTTGGCGGTGAGCGTACAGAGTTTGTACTGGGGCGAAAGGAAAAGGATCTGATCCTTTCAGTGTTTAGCTGGAGGAAATTACCGTTCATCCAAGACTGGATGTTCAAAAATCAGTCTGATAGCAAAGAGGACCTGGAGTAAACCAAGGGAGCAGATTGACGGAGCTGGGTGTCATCAACATGTGTGTGGAAGCTGACCCTCTATCTGCAGATTACGATTGTCAGGGACCAGGAGGCGAGGTAGCCGAGGATGGATCCTTGTGGGATTTCCACAGTAATGATGCAGGTCCCAGGAGAGAAATCTCGGGAGTCGAGGGTGAGGCGGAGCAGGCCCGAAAGAGGAGTTGAGGCCTGGGACAGATCAGCCATGATCTTATTGAATGGCGGGGCAGGCTTGAGGGGCTGAATGGCCTACTCCTCCTCCTATTTCTTATTGCTGTGGCAATGATTGGCTAGATATGATTAGAACCAAGTGATGTACTGCCTGCAAGATGCTCTGCAGCTGAATTAAATGTATATTCACCTCCTTTGCTTTCCATGGGTCAATATCCTGGAATTCCCTAACACATTGTAGAAGCACCATCAGCACAGGGGCTGCAGAAGCTCAAGGAGAAGGCCCACAATCACCTCAGAGAAGCACGCTGCAATTTCTCTGCCTTTCACCCCCATGCCCCCACCCTCCCATACCTCTTCCCCGCCCTCTTCCCCTACCACACTACTTTGGAGCATCCCATCCTTACAGCTTGTCTAAGTGAGATTGCCTGATTAGTGCTGAATCCTGGGCATTGGAAGTGCTATGACTGTTTGTTTTAAACTGTCAGTCTTAATTTATTTAATCCTAATCTTCAGCGAGGAAGAGACTTTAATCCCCATTGAGCTTGCTTTGAACCCAGGTTTGAAAAGTGAAGGGAGTGAATTATTTATTTCAGTACCCAGGGACACCACACAGATCTGTCTGTAACTGTGTGAATCAGGTTTGTCCTCATATGATGTCTGTTACCATTTTAAAATGGAACTAATGATTTATATTGAAGGGTTTTTTTTCCTGGCAAGCCAGAAACTAAACTAGTGCCTATTTATAATTGTGCAGTAACACCAAACCTGGCTATTGTGCTGTTGATCACACCAAGAAATGGTTCTTACTTGAACCTGTTCAGGGTAAACGGTGCATTATTCAGTCTTGGCCTAATCAGTGCACTTGTCTTCTCCAGGTAACCGACATGGATTAATGGTCCCTAATAACACAACAGATCAAGAGTTGCAGCATATCCGCAATTGCCTTCCAGACTCCGTGGCCATCCAGAGAGTTGAGGAACGTCTTTCTGCACTCGGCAACGTTATCGCCTGTAATGACTATGTAGCCCTGGTGCACCCGGACCTTGACAGGGTATGCGTGGTTTATTTGGGGTTATTTTGTGGGGCGTTTTTATTGAAAAGTGCACAGTGAAGGATGCCTTGATTGATAGATCAGACAGGCAGGGCCTTGGTTTAATGTTTCATCAACAGCACAGCCCTTCTGACAGTCTCAGTTAGGTTACGTGCTCAAGTTCTGGAGTAAGACTGGAACCCTCCTGTCCCTAAGGTGTGAATGAAGCTAAATGAGCCATGTTCTAAAACCAGAACTGGAGTCTACAGAGAACCAAGTTCCCTTCAAATCTGTTTCCTCCTTATATTGCAGAACCACCTCAAGTAGCAACCATGTACCTTTGTCATACGAACATATGAATTAGGAGCAGGAGTAGGCCACTCGGCCCTTTGAACCTGCTCCGCCATTCAATAAGATCATGGCTGATCGGATTGTAACCTAAATTCCACATTCCCGCCTACTCCCAATAACCTTTCACCCGCTTGCTTATCAAGAATCCCACACGGAAGAGTGTCTGCAGAGACTCATCTACAGGCTTGCGGCTGCCTGCAACGAATTTGACCTAACCATCAGTTTCAAGAAAACTAACATCGTGGGACAGGACATCAGAAATGCTCCATCCATCAATATCGGCGACCACACTCTGGAAGTGGTTCAAGAGTTCACCAACCTGGGCTCAACCATCACCAGTAACCTGTCTCTTGATGCAGAAATCAACAAGCACATGGGAAAGGATCTGCTGCTGTGTCCAGACTGGGCAAGAGGGTGTGGGAAAATGGCGCACTGACACGGAACACAAAAGTCCGAGTGTTTCAAGCCTGTGTCCTCAGTACCTTGTTCTACGGCAGCAAGGCCTGGACAACGTATGCCAGCCAAGAGCAGCGTCTCAACGCATTCCATCTTCGCTGTCTCTGGAGAATCCTTGGAATTAGGTGGTAGGACCGTATCTCCAATGCAGAAGTCCTTAAGGCAGCCAACATACCAAGAATGTATGCCCTACTGAGCCAGCGGCACTTGAGATGGCTTGGCCATGTGAGCCGCATGAAAGATGGAAGGATCCCCAAGGACGTATTGTACAGCGAGCTCGTCACTGGTATCAGACCCACCGGCAGTCCCTGTCTCCGCTTTAAAGACGTTTGCAAATGTGACATGAAGTTCTGCGACATTGACCACAAGTCGTCGGAGCCAGTTGCCAGTGATCACCAGAGCTGGCGGACAGCCATAAAGGCGGGGCTGAAGATAGGTGAGTCGAAGAGACTCAGCAGTTGGCAGGAAAAGAGACAGAAATGCAAGGAGAGAGCCAACTGTGTAACAGCCCCGACAACCAACTTCACCTGCAGCGCCTGTAGAAGAGTCTGTCACTCTAGAATTGGTCTTCATAGCCACTCCAGGCGCTGCTCCAAAAAACACTGACCACCTCTATGTGAATACCCATTGTCTCTCGAGAGGAAGGAAGGAAGGAACTCCAGATGTGGTCTCACCAATGCCCTGTATAACTGAAGCATAACATCCTTACTTTTGTATTCAATTCTCCTCACAATAAATGATATTCTATTAGCTTTCCTAATTACTTGCTGAACCTGCATACTAACCTTTTGTGATTCATGCACTAGGACACCCAGATCCCTCTGCGTCTCGGAGCTCTGCACTTTCTCACCATTTAGATAATATGCTTTTTTACTCTTGCCAAAATGGACAATTTCACATTTTCCCATATTATACTCCATTTGCCAGATCTTATCCCACTCACTTATCCTATTTATATCCCTTTGTAGCTTCCTTATGTCCTCTTCACAACTTACTTTCCTACCTATCTTTCTGTCGTCATTTATATAAATTGTAAAACGTTGAGGCCCCAGCACTGATCCCTGCGTCACACAACTCAATACATCTTGCCAACCAGAAAATGAACTATTTATTTAGTTATTTTTATTCCTTTGTGGATGTGGGCGTCACTGGCAAGACCAGCGTTTGTTGCCCTCCAATTGCCGTTGACAACTGAGTGGCTTGCTCAGCCATTTCAAAGGGCAGTTAAGAGTCAACCACATTGCTGTGGGTATGGAGTCACATGCAGGCCGGACCGGGTAAGGATGGTCGATTTCCTTCCCTAAAGTACGTTATTGAGCCAGATGGGTTTTTACAACAATCGATAGTTTCACGGCACTGTTACTGAGACTAGCTTTCAATTCCAGATTTTTATGAATTAATTGAATTTCGATTCCACCAGCTGTCATGGTGGGATTTGAACCAGTGTCTCCAGTGCATTGCCTGGGTTTCTGGATTACTAATTCAGTGACATGACCACTACGCCACTGGTGGCAATTTATGCCTACTCTCTGTTTTCTGTTAGCAATCTTCCCATAGTGTGGTGGCCAGAACTGTACATAGTACTCCAGCTGTGTCTAACTCGCGTTTTATACAGCTCCAATATAACCTCCCTGCTCTTATATTCTATGCCTCGGCTAATAAAGGCAAGTATCCCATGTGCTTTCCTAACCACCTTATCTACCTGTGCTGCTGCCTTCAGTGATCTATGGACAAGTACACCAAGGTCCCTCTGACCCTCTGTACTTCCTATGGTCCTAGCATCCATTGTATATTCCCTTGCCTTGTTAGTCCTCCCAAAATGCATCACCTCCCACTTCTCAGGATTAAATTCCATTTGCCACAGCTCCGCCCATGTTACCAGCCCATCTATATCGTCCTGTAATCTGAGGCTTTCCTCTTCACTATTTGCGACACCACCAATTTTGGTGTCCTCTGCGAACTTACTGATCATACCTCCTATATTCAAGTCTAAATCATTAATGTATACTACAAACAGCAAGGGTCCCAGCACTGATCCCTGTGGTACACCACTGGTCACAGGCTTCCACTCGCAAAGCCAGTTTTGGATCCAATTTGGCAAATTGCCCTGGATCCCATGGGCTCTTACCTTCTTAACCAATCTCTCATGCGGGACCTTATCAAAAGCCTTACTGAAGTCCATGCAGACTACATCAACTGTTTTACCCTCACCTACACATTTCGTCACGGCCTCAAAATATTCAATCAAGTTAGACACGATCTGCCCCTGACAAAGCCATGCCGACTATCCCTGATTAATCCTTGCTTCTCCAAGTAGAGATTAATCCTGTTCCTCAGAATTTTTTCCAATATTTTCCTAACCACTGATGTTAGACTCACTGGCCTGTAATTACCTGGTTTATCCCTCCTACCCTTCTTGAATAATGGTACCGCATTCGCTGTCCTCCAGTCCTCTGGTACGTCTCCTGTGGCCAGAGAGGATTTGAAAATTTGTGTCAAAGCCCCTGCTATTTCCTCCCTTGCCTCACATAACAGCCTGGGATACATCTTATCAGGGCCTGGGGATTTATCCACTTTTAAGCCCTGCTAAAACAGCTAATACTTCCTCCCTTTCAATGCCAATATGTTCAAGTATATCACAATCCCCCTCCCTGATCTCTACACCTACATCGTCCTTCTCCTTCCACAGATGAAAAGTAATCATTTAAGTCTCTGGGTCAGGAAATGGAAGGGAGGGAGGAACTCAAGAAAATTATAATCACCAGGGAAGTGGTACTGAACAAATTGTTGGAGCTGCAGGTTGACAAGTCTCTGGGTCCTGATGGACGTCATCCTAGGGTCCGAAAAGAAGTGGCTAGTGAGATAGTTGATGCGTTGGTTTTAATTTTCCAAAATCCCCTCGATTCGGGGAAGGTTCCATTAGAATAGAAAACAGCCTTTATTCAAAAAGGGAGGGAGACAGAAAGCAGGAAACTGGAGGCCAGTTGACAACATCTGACATAGGGAAAATGTTAGAAGCTATTAAAGACGTTATGGCAGGGCACTTGGAAAAATTCAAGGTAATACGCTAAAGTCAACATGGTTTTCTGAAAGAGACTTATTGGAGTTCTTTGAAGAGGTAACATGCTGTGGATAAAGGGGAACTGGTGGATGTACTGTACTTAGATTTCCAGAAGGCATTTGATAAGGTACCACATCAAAGTTTATTGCAGAAAATAAAAGCTCATGGTGTAGGAGGTAATATATTGGCATGGATTGAAGATTGCTAACAGAAAACAGAGAGTAGGCATAAATTGCCACCAGTGGCGTAGTGGTCATGTCACTGAATTAGTAATCCAGAAACCCAGGCAATGCCCTGGAGACACTGATTCAAATCCCACGATGACAGCTGGTGGAATCTAAATTCAATTAATTCATAAAAATCTGGAATTGAAAGCTAGTCTCAGTAACAGTGCCATGAAGATTGTTGTAAAAACCCATCTGGCTCAAAAATGTACTTTAGGGAAGGAAATCGACCATCCTTACCCGGCCATCCTTATCCTCCGGCTCCCCACGCACATTATCACTTTGGTCCCTAATGGGCCCTACTCTTACCCTGGTTATCCCCTTGCCCTTAATATACTTATAAAATGCCTTAGTTTTTCCTTTATCTTGCTCACCAGTGTTTTTTCATGTCCTCTCTTCGCTCTCCTAATTACTTTTTTACGTACCCCCCTACACTTTCTATACTCCTCTAGTGTCTCTGCTGTTTTCAGCGCTCTGAATCTGCCATAAGCCTCCTTTTTTTTCCTGATCCAATCGTCTATATCCATGGACATCCAGGGTTCCCTGGACTTGTTGGTCCTACCCTGCACCTTAATGGGTACATGTTGGCTCTGAACTCTCACCATTTCCTTTTTGAATGATTCCTACTGATCTGATGTCGACTTTCCTACAAGTAGCTGCTCCCAGTCCACTTTGGCCAGATCCTGTTTTATCATATTGAAATCGGCCTTCCCCCAACTCAATACCTTTATTTCCGGTCCATCTTTGTGCTTTTCCATAACTACCTTAAATCTTAGAGTTATAGTCACTATCCCTGAAATGCTCCCCCACCGACACTTCTACCACTTGTCCGGCTTCATTCCCTAGGATTAGGTCCAGTACTGCCCCTTCTCTTGTAGCACTATCTACGTACTGGCTCTCCTATATGCATTTTAAGAATTCCGCCCCCTTTAAGCCTTTTGCACTCAGACTATCCCAGTTGATATTGGGGAAGTTGAAATACCCTACTATTATTACCCTATTATTTTTACACCTACATATCTGCTCCTCTATCTCTCCCTGACAGTTTGGAGGCCCGCAGTACACTCCCAGCCAACCGATTGCCCCCTTTTTGTTTTTAGGTTCTACCCATATGGCCTCATTTGAGGAACCTTCTAAGATATCATCCCTCCTTACTGCAGTAATTGACTCCTTGATCAACAGTGCAATGCCACCTCCTCTTTTACCCCCTCATGCCTGAAGATTCTATACCCTGGAATATTGAGCTGCCAGTCCTGCCCCTCCCCCAACCATGTCTCAGTGATAGCAATAATAATATAATGCCATGTGTTAATCAACACCCTCAATTCATCTGCCTTACTAGTAAGACTCCGTGCATTAAAATAGATGCAATCCGGCATTGCATTTTTCACTTGTGCCTTAACAAGTCTATATTTGCTCTGCCTTTCAGACTGACTCAGTTTCTCTTCTATGTTTGACTGTGCATCACCCCTACTGTACCTCCACTCTGTATCCCATCCCCTTGCCAAATTAGTTTAAACCCCCTCCCCCAACAGCACTAGCAAACCTCCCAGCAAGGATGTTGGTCCCGTTCCGGTTCAGGTGCAACCCGTCCAACTTGTACAGGTCCCACCTTTGCCAGAAACAGACCCAGTGATCCAGGAAACTAAAGCCCGCCCTCCCTCCTGCACCATCTCCTCAACCACGCATTCATCTGCTCTATCCTCCTATTCCTATGCTCACTAGCACGTGTCACCGGGAGTAATCCAGAGATTACAACCTTTGAGGTCCTGCTTTTTAATCTTCTACCTAGCTCCCTAAATTCTTGTTGCAGGACCTCATCCCTCTTTCTACCTATGTCGTTGGTACCAAATGTACCACAACTGTTCACCCTCCCCCTTCAGAATTCCTGCAGCCGCTCCGAGTCATCCTTGACCCCAGCACCAGGGAGGTAACATACCATCCTGGAGTCTCGTTTGCAGCCACAGAAACGCCTGACTGTTCCCCTTACGATTGAATCCCCTATCAGTATGGCTCTCCCAGTCTTTTGCACTCCCTCCTTGCAGCAGAGCCATCCTTGGTGCCACGAACTTTGCTGTTGCTGCTTTCTGCTGGGAGGCCATCCAAAGCAGTATATCTCTTTGAGAGAGGGATGGTCACCGGGGACGCCTGCGCCTACTACTCCTCCTGGTGGTCACCCTTCCCTTTCCTGCCTCTGCAGCCATTACCTGCGGTGTGACCACCTCGCTAAACGTCCTGAGTTTTAATGAGAAAGCAGGGAGAATTATGGAGTGCAATGACCTATTAAACCAGTGGGAGTAGCAGATTCTTAGTACCGGCAAGGCCACTGCTTTTCCAGCTTTTACCAGAGTTACAAACTAAGCATCTTTCTCCCTTGTTCCCATCAATGTGTAAAAATTCTGGGATACCACACAGTGTAACGGGAAGGTGTCTAAATGGGCTTCTGGTTATGATCTTGCCTTGAGCTTCCTGAAATGGAGCAGGTAATGTAATGCTCCTTAGTGCACTGCTCAGAAGATACCACTATGAATATATTTTTGAATGCAGTTCTTCAAGGCTATTTTGTTTTGACCAGGTTTCTCCCAGTTTTGTATCTGAGACTGAGGTGCATGTGAGTATATAGGAGATAATCATAGGCTTCAGTCACCCACTTGGAGTAGTGATCTAACCGTGCAGAGCAGGTGATACCTCACTGCATCAGTGGATTCAGCAGTGTGCGAGGAATCTGGTGGGCCCAGTTATGTAGTGGTTATAGTCATGGGCAAACAACCCAGAAATTTGTGTTCAGATCCAACCACAGCAAGTTTTGAATTGAATTACACTTTCTGGCCAGCACCAGTGAAGAAAGACCATGAAAGCTGCTGGATTGTTGTAAAAACCCAGCTGCTTCATGAATACTGTTCAGGGAAGAGTGTCTGCTACCCTTGCTGGGTCTGCTGTGCACATGCCTCAATCCCACACTACGTGGCTGACTTATCCTCGCTCTGAAAGGGACTGCACACTTATGAAACAATTGCTGCAGGAGATCCCCCTACCAGGGCACTGATGGATGGGCAATCAGCATGTCCTTGGTAAAATCACCCACAAACTAAAAGAAAATCCAGCCTTGAGTCAAAGCTACTGGGATTAATGAGATTGATCGTTTCTTTGTATGCAGAATCGAGGGATCTGGGGATTGGAGAGGAAGTTGGAGTTGATGCACAGGATCAACCATGATCTTTATTAATGGCTGAGCAGGCTCGATGGGCCAAATGGCCTACTTCTGATTATGTCTCTAACGTTCTTATGTATGGTATGGGAGTGCCATTTCAAACACTCTTCCTCTCTTCCCTTACCACCCACTCCCCTGCCTCAAAAGTGGTAAAAATTCAGGTATATTTTTTATTCGCTGTATGCTTGTTGCTCATGCATCTTTACAGATGGACTGTTAGTTACACATTTCGGGACATAAGTGGGAAAACTCAATGGGGACAGGCGTCATGTAGCTGCTGAAAGATTACACAGCATCCCAAAGAAGGGAATACAGGCTCTTGGAGAAATATGCAACAAGAAATAAGAAACATGACTTTGTGGTAGGGAGGCTCATCTATTGAGTATTTTGAACCAACAACTGAATCTTGATCCGAGATAAGGAGAACATAACCTTTATATCGTTAGATTGTAGTAAAGCCAGTTACCACATTGCATAGGCTATTGATCCGCAATTTTTTTTATTCGCTCCTGGAATGTAAGCGTCGCTGCCTATTGACCAGGTAGTGGTGAGCCACTGCATTGAACTGCTGCAGTCCATGTGATATGGGAACACCCACAGTGCTGTTAGGGAATTCCAGGAATTTGACCCAGCAACATTGAAGGTACGGCAATATAATTCGAAGGCTGGAGTGTGGGAGAGGAACTTGCAAGTGGTGGCGTTCACATGCGCCTGCTGCCCTTGCCCTTCTAGGTGGTAGTGATCACGGGTTGGAAGGTGCTGGCGAATGTTGTGCAATCATCAGTGATCATCCCCACTTCTGGCCTTATGTTCGAGGGAAGATCATTGAAGCAGCTGGAGATGGTCGGGCCTAGGATACTACCCTGAGGAATTCCTGCAGCAATTTTGTGGGGCTGAGATGATTGGCGTCCAACAATCACAACCATCCTCCAACCAGTGGAGAATTTTCCCTCTGATTCCATTTGACTTCAATTTTGCAAGGGCTCGTTGATGCCAAACTCTGCCAAATGCTGCCTTGATGTCAAGGGGAGTCACTCTCACCTCACCTCTTGAATTTAGCTCTTTTGTCCACATTTGGACCAAGGTTGTAATATGGTGTTGGCAGAACCCAAGCTGAGCAACGGTGAGCAGTTGTTACTAAGTGCTGCTTGATAGCACTGTCAACAACACCACCTATCCCTTTGCTGCTGATTGAGTGTAGACTCCTTTTTTCCTTTGGCCTCCTTGTTTCGAGAGACAATGGGTAAGCGCCTGGAGGTAGACAGTGGTTTGTGAAGCAGCGCCTGGAGTGGCTATAAATGCCAATTCTAGAGTGACAGACTCTTCCACAGGTGCTGCAGATAAAATTGGTTGTCAGGGCTGTTACACAGTTGGCTCTCTCCTTGCGCTTCTGTTTTTTTTCTGCCAACTAAGTCTCTTCGACTCGCCACTCTTAAGCCCCACCTTATGGCTGCCCGCCAGCTCTGACGATCACTGGCAACTGACTCCCATGACTTGTGGTCAATGTCACAGGACTTCATGTCGCATTTGCAGACGTCTTTAAAGCGGAGACATGGACGGCCGGTGGGTCTGATACCAGTGACGAGCTCGCTGTACAATGTGTCTTTGGGGGTCCTGCCATCTTCCATGCGGCTCACATGGCCAAGCCATCTCAAGCGCCGCTGGCTCAGTAGAGTGTAGATGCTGGGGATGTTGGCCGCCTCGAGGACTTCTGTGTTGGAGATACGATCCTGCCACCTGATGCCAAGGATTCTCCGGAGGCAGTGAAGTTGGAACGAATTGAGACGTTGCTCTTGGCTGGCATACGTTGTCCAGGCCTCGCTGCTGTAGAGCAAGGTACTGAGGACACAGGCTTGATACGCTCGGGATTTTTGTGTTCAGTGTCAGTGCGCCATTTTCCCACACTCACTTGGCCAGTCTGGACATAGCAGCAGACGCCTTTCCCATGCGCTTGTTGATTTCTGCATCGAGAGAGAGGTTACTGGTGATAGTTGAGCCCAGGTAGGTGAACTCTTGAACCATTTCCAGAGCGTGGTTGCCGATATTGATGGATGGAGCATTTCTGACGTCCTGTCACATGATCATTTTCTTGAGGCTGATGGTTAGGCCAAATTCGTTGCAGGCAGCCGCAAACCTGTCGATGAGTCTCTGCAGACACTCTTCTGTGTGGGATGTTAATGCAGCATCGTCAGCAAAGAGGAGTTCCCTGATGAGGACTTTCCGTACTTTCCGTATCCTATTGTACCTCAGGTGCTGGAGGCACTTCAGTAAGAGAGACTTGTTTGCTTTGTTTACTGCTTTTTAATGGACCTGATTTGGGATTTTGTAGAACAAAGGAAAAATTACAGCACAGGAACAGGCCCTTCGGCCCTCCAAGCCTGCGCCGATCCAGATCCTCTATCTAAACATGACGCCTATTTTCGAAGGGTCTGTATCTCTTTACTTCATGCCCATTCATGTATCTGTCTAGATACATCTTAAAAGACGCTATCGTGCCCGCGTCTACCACCTCCGCTGGCAACGCGTTCCAGGCACCCACCACCCTCTGCGTAAAGAACTTTCCACGCATATCCCCCCTAAACTTTTCCCCTCTCACTTTGAACTCGTGACCCCTAGTAATTGAATCCCCCACTCTGGGGGAAAAAGCTTCTTGCTATCCAACCTGTCTATACCTCTCATGATTTTGTACACCTCAATCAGGTCCCCCCCTCAACCTCCGTCTTTCTAATGAAAATAATCCTAATCTACTCAACCTCTCTTCATAGCTAGCGCCCTCCATACCAGGCAACATCCTGGTGAACCTCCTCTGCACCCTCTCCAAAGCATCCACATCCTTTTGGTAATGTGGCGACCAGAACTGCACGCAGTATTCCAAATGTGGCCGAACCAAAGTCCTATACAACTGTAACATGACCTGCCAACTCTTGTACTCAATACCCCGTCCGATGAAGGAAAGCATGCCGTATGCCTTCTTGACCACTCTATTTACCTGCGTTGCCACCTTCAGGGAACAATGGACCTGAACACCCAAATCTCTCTGTACATCAATTTTCCCCAGGACTTTTCCATTTACTGTATATTTCACTCTTGAATTGGATCTTCCAAAATGCATCACCTCGCACTTGCCCGGATTGAACTCCATCTGCCATTTCTCTGCCCAACTCTCCAGTCTATCTATATTCTGCTGTATTCTCTGACAGTCCCCTTCAGTATCTGCTACTCCACCAATCTTAGTGTCGTCTGCAAACTTGCTAATCAGACCACCTATACTTTCCTCCAAATCATTTATGTATATCACAAACAACAGTGGTCCCAGCACGGATCCCTGTGGAACACCACTGGTCACACGTCTCCATTTTGAGAAACTCCCTTCCACTGCTACTCTCTGTCTCCTGTTGCCCAGCCAGTTCTTTATCCATCTAGCTAGTACACCTTGGTCCCCATGCGCCTTCACTTTCTCCATCAGCCTACCATGGGGAACCTTATCAAACGCCTTACTGAAGTCCATGTATATGATATCTACAGCCCTTCCCTCATCAATCAACTTTGTCACTTCCTCAAAGAATTCTATTAAGTTGGTAAGACATGACCTTCCCTGCACAAAACCATGTTGCCTATCACTGATAAGCCCATTTTCTTCCAAATGGGAATAGATCCTATCCCTCAGTAACTTCTCCAGCATCTTCCCTACCACTGACGTCAGGCTCACCGGTCTATAATTACCTGGATTATCCCTGCTACCCTTCTTAAACAAGGGGACAACATTAGCAATTCTCCAGTCCTCCGGGACCTCACCCGTGTTTAAGGATGCTGCAAAGATATCTGTCAAGGCCCCAGCTATTTCCTCTCTCGCTTCCCTCAGTAACCTGGGATAGATCCCATCCGGACCTGGGGACTTGTCCACCTTAATGCCCTTTAGAATACCCAACACTTCCTCCCTCCTTATGCCGACTTGACCTAGAGTAATCAAACATCTGTTCCTAACCTCAACATCCGTCATGTCCCTCTCCTCGGTGAATACCGATGCAAAGTACTCGTTTAGAATCTCACCCATTTTCTCTGACTCCACGCCTAACTTTCCTCTTCTTTCACCGATTGGAAGAGCCTACACCAAAACTGGTGTGGCCACTATGTGAACGACAAGCCCACCTGGAAGGTGCTGGCCAGAGACGTGAAAGGCGGCCCGAGTGCCCACGAGGCGATCGTCGAGGCTCAGGGCCTCAATCCGGCCTCGGTCGTCCTTCCACCGTCACTGCTAGTAGCCTGGAAAAAAGCTCCACCGTGAGCTGAATGGCGACCACGAGCGCAGAGTCAGCCTGGAGGACGCCGACATCGAGGAGGCCGTGCAGGCTGTGGGCTGGCCCGCTCGCCAGGGTCGTGACCCCTGCCAGATACCTCTCTTTCCACCCTCCCCCCCCCCCCCCACGCACCACCTTCTCCCTTCCCCCCCCCCACGCACCACCTTCTCCCTCCCCCCCCACGCACGCACCACCTTCTCCCTCCCCCCCCCCCACGCACCACCTTCTCCCCCCCCCCCACGCACCACCTTCTCCCCCCCCCCCCACGCACCACCTTCTCCCCCCCCCCCACGCACCACCTTCTCCCCCCCCCCCCCACGCACCACCTTCTCCCCCCCCCCACGCACCACCTTCTCCCCCCCCCCACGCACCACCTTCTCCCCCCCCCCACGCACCACCTTCTCCCCCCCCCCACGCACCACCTTCTCCCCCCCCCCCACGCACCACCTTCTCCCCCCCCCCCCCACGCACCACCTTCTCCCCCCCCCCCACGCACCACCTTCTCCCCCCCCCCCCCCACGCACCACCTTCTCCCCCCCCCCCCACGCACCACCTTCTCCCCCCCCCCCCCACGCACCACCTTCTCCCCCCCCCCCACGCACCACCTTCTCCCCCCCCCCCCCACGCACCACCTTCTCCCCCCCCCCCACGCACCACCTTCTCCCCCCCCCCCCCCCCACGCACCACCTTCTCCCCCCCCCCCCCCACGCACCACCTTCTCCCCCCCCCCCCACGCACCACCTTCTCCCCCCCCCCCCCCCACGCACCACCTTCTCCCCCCCCCCCACGCACCACCTTCTCCCCCCCCCCACGCACCACCTTCTCCCCCCCCCCCCCACGCACCACCTTCTCCCCCCCCCCACGCACCACCTTCTCCCCCCCCCCCCCCACGCACCACCTTCTCCCTCCCCCCCCCCCCACGCACCACCTTCTCCCCTCCCCCCCCCCACGCACCACCTTCTCCCTCCCCCCCCCCCAACGCACCACCTTCTCCCCCCCCCCCACGCACCACCTTCTCCCCCCCCCCCCACGCACCACCTTCTTCCCCCCCCCCCCACGCACCACCTTCTCCCCCCCCCCCCCACGCACCACCTTCTCCCTCCCCCCCCCCCCACGCACCACCTTCTCCCTCCCCCCCACCCACGCACCACCTTCTCCCTCCCCCCCCCCCACGCACCACCTTCTCCCTCCCCCCCCCCCACGCACCACCTTCTCCCTCCCCCCCCCCACGCACCACCTTCTCCCTCCCCCCCACGCACCACCCCTTCTCCCTCCCCCCCACGCACCACCTTCTCCCTCCCCCCCACGCACCACCTTCTCCCTCCCCCCCCACGCACCACCTTCTCCCTCCCCCCCACGCACCACCTTCTCCCTCCCCCCCACGCACCACCTTCTCCCCCCCCCCACGCACCACCTTCTCCCCCCCCCCCGCACGCACCACCTTCTCCCCCCCCCGCACGCACCACCTTCTCCCCCCCCGCCACGCACCACCTTCTCCCCCCCCCCCACGCACCACCTTCTCCCCCCCCCACGCACCACCTTCTCCCCCCCCCCACGCACCACCTTCTCCCCCCCCCCACGCACCACCTTCTCCCCCCCCCCCACGCACCACCTTCTCCCCCCCCCCCCCACGCACCACCTTCTCCCCCCACGCACCACCTTCTCCCCCCCACGCACCACCTTCTCCCCCCCACGCACCACCTTCTCCCCCCCCCACGCACCACCTTCTCCCCCCCCCCACGCACCACCTTCTCCCCCCCCCCCCACGCACCACCTTCTCCCCCCCCACGCACCACCTTCTCCCCCCCCCACGCACCACCTTCTCCCCCCCCCCACGCACCACCTTCTCCCCCCCCCACGCACCACCTTCTCCCCCCCCCACGCACCACCTTCTCCCCCCCCCCCACGCACCACCTTCTCCCCCCCCCCACGCACCACCTTCTCCCCCCCCACGCACCACCTTCTCCCCCCCCCACGCACCACCTTCTCCCCCCCCACGCACCACCTTCTCCCCCCCCCCCACGCACCACCTTCTCCCCCCCCCCACGCACCACCTTCTCCCCCCCCCCACGCACCACCTTCTCCCCCCCCCCACGCACCACCTTCTCCCCCCCCCCCCACGCACCACCCTTCTCCCCCCCCCACGCACCACCTTCTCCCCCCCCACGCACCACCTTCTCCCCCCCCCCCACGCACCACCTTCTCCCCCCCCCCCACGCACCACCTTCTCCCCCCCCCCACGCACCACCTTCTCCCCCCCCCACGCACCACCTTCTCCCCCCCCCACGCACCACCTTCTCCCCCCCCCACGCACCACCTTCTCCCCCCCCACGCACCACCTTCTCCCCCCCCACGCACCACCTTCTCCCCCCCCCCACGCACCACCTTCTCCCCCCCCCCCACGCACCACCTTCTCCCCCCCCACGCACCACCTTCTCCCCCCCCACGCACCACCTTCTCCCCCCCCCCACGCACCACCTTCTCCCCCCCCCCACGCACCACCTTCTCCCCCCCCCCCACGCACCACCTTCTCCCCCCCCCCACGCACCACCTTCTCCCCCCCCCCCCGCACGCACCACCTTCTCCCCCCCCCCACGCACCACCTTCTCCCCCCCCCCCATTCCCCCCCCACGCACGCACCTTCTCCCCCCCCCACGCACCACCTTCTCCCCCCCCACGCACCACCTTCTCCCCCCCCCCGCACGCACCACCTTCTCCCCCCCCCCACGCACCACCTTCTTCCCCCCCCCCCACGCACCACCTTCTCCCTCCCCCCCCCCACGCACCACCTTCTCCCTGCCCCCCCCCCCACGCACCACCTTCTCCCTCCCCCCCCCCACGCACCACCTTCTCCCCCCCCCCCCCCCACGCACCACCTTCTCCCCCCCCACGCACCACCTTCTCCCCCCCCACGCACCACCTTCTCCCCCCCCACGCACCACCTTCTCCCCCGCCACGCACCACCTTCTCCCCCCCCACGCACCACCTTCTCCCCCCCCCCACGCACCACCTTCTCCCCCCCCCCACGCACCACCTTCTCTCCCCCCCCACGCACCACCTTCTCCCCCCCCACGCACCACCTTCTCCCCCCCCACGCACCACCTTCTCCCCCCCCACGCACCACCTTCTCCCCCCCCACGCACCACCTTCTCCCCCCCACGCACCACCTTCTCCCCCCCACGCACCACCTTCTCCCCCCCACGCACCACCTTCTCCCCCCCCGCCACGCACCACCTTCTCCCCCCCCCCACGCACCACCTTCTCCCCCCCCGCGCCCCACCTTGCCCCCCCCGCCCCACCTTGCCCCCCCGCGCCCCACCTTGCCCCCCCCGCCCCACCTTCCCCCCCGCGCCCCACCTTGCCCCCCCCGCTCCCCACCTTGCCCCCCCCGCGCCCCACCTTGCCCCCCCCGCGCCCCACCTTGCCCCCCCCGCGCCCCACCTTGCCCCCCCGCGCCCCACCTTGCCCCCCCCGCGCCCCACCTTAGCCCCCCCCGCGCCCCACCTTGCCCCCCCCGCGCCCCACCTTGCCCCCCCCGCGCCCCACCTTGCCCCCCCCGCGCCCCACCTTGCCCCCCCCGGCCCCACCTTGCCCCCCCGCGCCCACCTTGCCCCCCCCGCGCCCCACCTTGCCCCCCCGCGCCCCACCTTGCCCCCCCCGCGCCCCACCTTGCCCCCCCCGCGCCCCACCTTGCCCCCCCCGCCCCACCTTGCCCCCCCCGCGCCCCACCTTGCCCCCCGCGCCCCCTCCCCCCGCGCCCCACCTTGCCCCCCCCGCGCCCCACCTTGCCCCCCCCGCGCCCCACCTTGCCCCCCCCGCGCCCCACCTTGCCCCCCCCGCGCCCCACCTTGCCCCCCCCGCGCCCCACCTTGCCCCCCCCGCGCCCCACCTTGCCCCCCCCGCGCCCCACCTTGCCCCCCCCGCGCCCCACCTTGCCCCCCCGCGCCCCACCTTGCCCCCCCGCGCCCACCTTGCCCCCCCCCGCGCCCCACCTTGCCCCCCCCGCGCCCCACCTTGCCCCCCCCGCGCCCCACCTTGCCCCCCCCGCGCCCCACCTTGCCCCCCCCGCGGCCCCACCTTGCCCCCCCCGCGCCCCACCTTGCCCCCCCCCGCGCCCCACCTTGCCCCCCCCGCGCCCCACCTTGCCCCCCCCGCGCCCCACCTTGCCCCCCCCGCGCCCCACCTTGCCCCCCCCGCGCCCCACCTTGCCCCCCCGCGCCCCACCTTGCCCCCCCCGCGCCCACCTTGCCCCCCCCGCGCCCCACCTTGCCCCCCCCGCGCCCCACCTTGCCCCCCCCGCGCCCCACCTTGCCCCCCCCGCGCCCCACCTTGCCCCCCGCGCCCCACCTTGCCCCCCCGCGCCCCACCTTGCCCCCCCCGCGCCCCACCTTGCCCCCCCCGCGCCCCACCTTGCCCCCCCCGCGCCCCACCTTGCCCCCCCGCGCCCCACCTTGCCCCCCCGCGCCCCACCTTGCCCCCCCCGCGCCCCACTTGCCCCCCCCGCGCCCCACCTTGCCCCCCCCGCGCCCCACCTTGCCCCCCCGCGCCCCACCTTGCCCCCCCCGCGCCCCACCCCTTGCCCCCCCCGCGCCCCACCTTGCCCCCCCCGAGCCCCACCTTGCCCCCCCCGCGCCCCACCTTGCCCCCCCCGCGCCCCACCTTGCCCCCCCCGCGCCCACCTTGCCCCCCCCGCGCCCCACCTTGCCCCCCCGCCCCCGCCCCCACCTTGCCCCCCCCGCGCCCCACCTTGCCCCCCCGCGCCCCACCTTGCCCCCCCGCGCCCCACCTTGCCCCCCCCGCGCCCCACCTTGCCCCCCCCGCGCCCCACCTTGCCCCCCCCGCGCCCCACCTTGCCCCCCCCGCGCCCCACCTTGCCCCCCCCGCGCCCCACCTTGCCCCCCCGCGCCCACCTTGCCCCCCCCGCGCCCCACCTTGCCCCCCCCGCGCCCCACCTTGCCCCCCCCGCGCCCCACCTTGCCCCCCCCGCGCCCCACCTTGCCCCCCCCGCGCCCCACCTTGCCCCCCCCGCGCCCCACCTTGCCCCCCCCGCGCCCCACCTTGCCCCCCCCGCGCCCCACCTTGCCCCCCCCGCGCCCTCACCTTGCCCCCCCCGCGCCCCACCTTGCCCCCCCCGCGCCCCACCTTGCCCCCCCCCGCGCCCCACCTTGCCCCCCCCGCGCCCACCTTGCCCCCCCCGCGCCCCACCTTGCCCCCCCCGCGCCCCACCTTGCCCCCCCCGCGCCCCACCTTGCCCCCCCCGCGCCCCACCTTGCCCCCCCCGCGCCCCACCTTGCCCCCCCCGCGCCCCACCTTGCCCCCCCCGCGCCCCACCTTGCCCCCCCGCGCCCCACCTTGCCCCCCCCGCGCCCCACCTTGCCCCCCCCGCGCCCCACCTTGCCCCCCCCGCGCCCCACCTTGCCCCCCCCGCGCCCCACCTTGCCCCCCCCGCGCCCCACCTTGCCCCCCCGCGCCCCACCTTGCCCCCCCCGCGCCCCACCTTGCCCCCCCGCGCCCCACCTTTGCCCCCCCCGCGCCCCACCTTGCCCCCCCCGCGCCCCACCTTGCCCCCCCCGCGCCCCACCTTGCCCCCCCGCGCCCCACCTTGCCCCCCCCGCGCCCCACCTTGCCCCCCCCCGCGCCCCACCTTGCCCCCCCCGCGCCCCACCTTGCCCCCCCCGCGCCCCACCTTGCCCCCCCCCGCGCCCCACCTTGCCCCCCCCGCGCCCCCACCTTGCCCCCCCGCGCCCCACCTTGCCCCCCCCGCGCCCCACCTTGCCCCCCCCGCGCCCCACCTTGCCCCCCCCGCGCCCCACCTTGCCCCCCCCGCGCCCCACCTTGCCCCCCCCGCGCCCCACCTTGCCCCCCCGCGCCCCACCTTGCCCCCCCCGCGCCCCACCTTGCCCCCCCCGCGCCCCACCTTGCCCCCCCCGCGCCCCACCTTGCCCCCCCCGCGCCCCACCTTGCCCCCCCGCGCCCCACCTTGCCCCCCCGCGCCCCACCTTGCCCCCCCGCGCCCCACCTTGCCCCCCCGCGCCCCACCTTGCCCCCCCCCGCGCCCCACCTTGCCCCCCCCGCGCCCCACCTTGCCCCCCCCGCGCCCACCTTGCCCCCCGCGCCCCACCTTGCCCCCCCCGCGCCCCACCTTGCCCCCCCGCGCCCCACCTTGGCCCCCCCCGGCGCCCCACCTTGCCCCCCGCGCCCCACCTTGCCCCCCCCGCGCCCCACCTTGCCCCCCCGCGCCCCACCTTGCCCCCCCCGCGCCCCACCTTGCCCCCCCGCGCCCCACCTTGCCCCCCCCGCGCCCCACCTTGCCCCCCCCGCGCCCCACCTTGCCCCCCCCGCGCCCCACCTTGCCCCCCGCGCCCCACCTTGCCCCCCCCCGCGCACCCACCTCTCCCCCCCCGCGCACCACCTTCTCCCCCCCCGCGCACCACCTTCTCCCCCCCCGCGCACCACCTTCTCCCCCCCCGCCACCACCTTCTCCCCCCCCGCGCACCACCTTCTCCCCCCCTTCTCCCCCCACGCACCACCTTCTCCCCCCCCACGCACCACCTTCTCCCCCCCACGCCCCACCTTCTCCCCCCCCACGCCCCACCTTCTCCCCCCCACGCACCACCTTCTCCCCCCCCACGCCCCACCTTCTCCCCCCCACGCACCACCTTCTCCCTCCCCCCCCCCACGCACCACCTTCTCCCTCCCCCCCCCCACGCACCACCTTCTCCCTCCCCCCCCCACGCCCCACCTTCTCCCCCCCCACGCACCACCTTCTCCCCCCCACGCCCCACCTTCTCCCCCCCCACGCACCACCTTCTCCCCCCCCCCCCCACGCACCACCTTCTCCCTCCCCCCCCCCACGCACCACCTTCTCCCTCCCCCCCCCCCACGCACCACCTTCTCCCTCCCCCCCCCCACGCACCACCTTCTCCCTCCCCCCCCCCACGCACCACCTTCTCCCTCCCCCCCCCCACGCACCACCTTCTCCCTCCCCCCCCCCCCACGCACCACCTTCTCCCTCCCCCCCCCACGCACCACCTTCTCCCTCCCCCCCCCCACGCACCACCCTTCTCCCTCCCCCCCCCCACGCACCACCTTCTCCCTCCCCCCCAACGCACCACCTTCTCCCTCCCCCCCCACGCACCACCTTCTCCCTCCCCCCCACGCACCACCTTCTCCCTCCCCCCCACGCACCACCTTCTCCCTCCCCCCCACGCACCACCTTCTCCCGCCCCCCCACGCACCACCTTCTCCCCCCCCCCCCACGCACCACCTTCTCCCCCCCCCGCACGCACCACCTCTCCCCCCCCCCGCACGCACCACCTTCTCCCCCCCCCCCACGCCCCACCTTGCCCCCCCCACGCCCCACCTTGCCCCCCCCACGCCCCACCTTGCCCCCCCACGCCCCACCTTGCCCCCCCCACGCCCCACCTTGCCCCCCCACGCCCCACCTTGCCCCCCCCACGCCCCCACCTTGCCCCCCCCACGCCCCACCTTGCCCCCCCCACGCCCCACCTTGCCCCCCCCACGCCCCACCTTGCCCCCCCCACGCCCCACCTTGCCCCCCCCACGCCCCACCTTGCCCCCACCTTGCCCCCCCCACGCCCCACCTTGCCCCCCCCACGCCCCACCTTGCCCCCCCCCCACGCCCCACCTTGCCCCCCCCCCACGCCCCACCTTGCCCCCCCCCACGCCCCACCTTGCCCCCCCCCACGCCCCACCTTGCCCCCCCCCACGCCCCACCTTGCCCCCCCCCACGCCCCACCTTGCCCCCCCCACGCCCCACCTTGCCCCCCCCACGCCCCACCTTGCCCCCCCCACGCGCCACTGTCCCCCAATCCCTTTCTCCACCCTTTCTGAAATGACACAGCTTACTTGTTAGGGCCCTTGTTCAGGGATAGGAGCTAACAACCCGACTGCCTTGTGGGCTTCTCAGGAGAGGCCAAGGCTAAGGGACTAAACCCGAACAGCAAATCTGGAGTGGAACCCTGAAGTGTAGACTTCTTTGGCCTCCTTATCTCAAGAGACAATGGGTGAGTGCCTGGAGGAGGTCAGTGGTGTGTGGAGCAGCGCCTGGAGTGGCTATAAAGGCCAATTCTAGAGTGACAGGCTCTTCCACAGGTGCTGCAGAAAAATTTGTTTGTCGGGGGTGTTACACAGTTGGCTCTCCCCTTGTGCTTTTGTCTTTTTTTCTGCCTACTGCTAAGTCTCTTCGACTCGCCACACTTTAGCCCCGCCTTTATGGCTGCCCGCCAGCTCTGGCGAACGCTGGCAACTGACTCCCACGACTTGTGATCAATGTCACAGGACTTCATGTCGCGTTTGCAGACGTCTTTACAGCGGAGACATGGACGGCCAATGGGTCTTATACCAGTGGCGAGCTCGCTGTACAATGTGTCTTTGGGGATCCTGCCATCTTCCATGCGGCTCACATGGCCAAGCCATCTCAAGCGCCGCTGACTCAGTAGTGTGTATAAAATGGGGATGTTGGCCGCCTCGAGGACTTCTGTGTTGGAGATACGGTCCTGCCACCTGATGCCAAGTATTCTCCGGAAGCAGCGAAGATGGAATGAATTGAGACGTCGCTCTTGGCTGACATACGTTGTCCAGGCCTCGCTGCCATAGAGCAAGGTACTGAGGACACAGGCTTGATACACTCGGACTTTTGTGTTCCGTGTCAGTGCAGTTCCGTGGAGTGTAGACTGATGGGGCAGTAAATGGCCAGATTGGATTTGTCCTGCTTTTTGTGGATATCATAAAGGTTGGTAATACAAAAGCAAAATTCTGCAGATGCTGGAAATCTGAAATAAAAACCGAACTCACTGGAAATACTCAGCCAGTCTGGCAGTATCTGTGGAGAGGCAAAGAGAGTTGACATTTCAGGTCAATGACCTTTCTTCAGAACTAGGTTCAAAATGAGTGCTGCCTGAGCTGGAGTGTTTCCAGGATTTTTACTTTTATACCATAAGGAATGGATCAGACCTGCAGTGTGGTGTGTGTAGACATCTCCTGGTTTAACTAACTTGCATAGAAGCATAGATTTATGGCACTGAAGGAGGCCATTCAGCCCACTATAACCATGGTAGCCGAGAAAAGCATTAGGCAGTCTAATCCCACCTTCCAGCTCCTTGTCCATTGCCCAAAGGTTACAGCACCTCAAGTGCATGTCCAAGTATACTTTTAATGTGATGAGGGTTTCTGCCTTTACCACCCTTTTCATGCAGCGAGTTCCAGACCCCCATTACCCTCTTTTGGAAAAGTTCCTGCTCAACTCCTCTAATCCTTCCACCAATTTCTTTAAATCTGTACTCCCTTGTTATTGACTTCTTTACTAAGAGGAATAGGCTCTTCCCATCCACTCTATCCAAGCCCCTCATCATTTTATACAACTCAATTAAATCTTTCCTCAACCTCCTCTGTTCCAAAGAAAACAACCCCAGCCTATCCAATGTTTCCTCATAACTAAAGATTCTCCATTCCTGCCAACAACCTCGCAAATCTCTTCTGTACCCTCTCAAGTGTGATCGCATCTTTCCTCTAATGTGGTGACCAGAGCTTGCAGTATGATGTGTGCAGACATGTCTCTGATTTACAGTATGTTAATACATGTTATATATTGAACCAAAAGACATATTTGCAGCCAATCTGGCCAGTCTGAAAGATTCTTAAAATATGATGTGTTGCTAGCTAATACCCCTCAAGTGCATCTTTTGCCAAAATTTCCAGTTCCTATTTGAATTTGCTGGCACAATTTGCTGCCTCCGGTCTCTCCAAGTCGTTTGTTCCATGTGCAACCACACTGTGTGATATCATTCAACATGCATTGCAGGGAAATGCAGAAGTACAGGCTACATGTTTTATAGACAAGTACGTTTGTGAGCTATTATCCACAGCAATGCATGAGGTGAAAATGATTGGGAGCGACAGTTCGATTTATGGTACTTATAGATTGAGATTCTGTGTTTCGACTCGAGTCATTTTATCCACAAGTGGAATCCATACTCGAGCCAGGAGAATATTTGTTTTGAAACCAATATCAGCAAAAAAATTAAGGAAAAGCTGTTTATAGGCATTCAGCCAGATTCCAGTGCTGGATTTCCTCTACACTGCCAAAACTCCAGTGACTGTAGGCATAAACCATTGTCAGCACATGTTCATATCAATAAAATGAAAGGAGCAAACCTGAAGTGCTAGAATTCTGAGACAGTTACAGATACGGAGTAACTCAGTCAGAATTAACGTGAGGTCATAATAAAAACAAATGCTGGAAATACTCAGCAGGTCTGGCAGCGTCTGGAGAGACAAGCAGAGTTAAGGTTTCAGGACAGTGACCCTTCATCAGAACTGACAAATATTAGAAATGTCAAACGGTTTTAAGCAAGTAAAGTGGGGGTGGGGCATGAGATAACAAAGGAGAAGGTGTTGATAGGACAAGGTCACAAAGACAGGGCCCTCAACCGTGTCCGGCCCATTTCCCGCACCTCTACCCTCACCCCTTCCCCTCCCTCCCAGAACCACGACAGGGTTCCCCTTGTCCTTACTTTCCACCCCACCAGCCTCCATATCCAAAGGATTATCCTCCGCCACATCCAGCGTGATGCCACTACCAAACGCATCTTCCCCTCCCTTCCCCTGTCAGCATTCTGAAGGGATCATTCCCTCCGCGACACCCTTGTCCACTCCTCCATTATCCCCAACACCTCGTCCTCTTCCCACGGCACCTTCCCCTGCAATCGCAGGAGGTGTAATACCTGCCTATTTACCTCCTCTCTCCTCACTATCCCAGGCCCCAAACACTCCTTTCAGGTGAAGCAGCGATTTACTTGTACTACTTTCAATTTAGTATACTGTATTCGCTGCTCACAATGTGGTCTCCTCTGCACTGGGGAGACCAAACGCAGACTGGGTAACTGCTGTATGGAACACCTCCGCTCAGTCTGTAAGCAGGACCCCGAGCTTCCAGTTACTGGCCATTTTAACACACACCGCTCACCCCCCCGCCCCGCCCCCACCACACTCATACTCACATCTCTGTGCTGGGATTGCTGCAGTGTTCCAGCGAACATCAAAGCAAGCTCGGGGAGCAGCATCTCATTTACCGATTAGGCACACTACAGCCTGCCGCACTGAACATTGAGTTCAATAATTTCAGAGCATGACCGGCCCCCGCCCCTTTTTATTTTTAGTTATTTTTTCTTTTTTATTTGTTTTATTTTAGTTTGTTTCTACTGTGCCTACCAGCTGTTTTTTTTTATTGTTTGTGCTTGGGGCCAGGGCTGTTCATTTTACGGTCCATTAACACCCTCTCTGCACTAACACTTTGTCTTTCAACACACCATTAACATACCATTTGCCTTTGCTCCATGACCTTCTGGTCAGTTATTCTGTGACCTTGTCCTATCAACACCTCTTTTGTTATCTCTTGCCCCACTCCCCACTTTACTTGGTTAAAATCTTTTACATTTCTAATATTTGCCAGTTCTGATGAAGGGTCACTGACCTGAAATGTTAACTCTGCTTCTCTCTCCACAGATGCTGCCAGACCTGCTGAGTATTTCCAGCATTTCTTGTTTTTATTTCAGATTTCCAGCATGTGCAGTATTTTGCTTTTATTAACTTGAGGTCAAAATTGGTTCTGATGGCTTCTCTCCTGAAACCTGTTTGTCTTTTCCTCTGATGTTGACGGACTCATTATATATTCTATTTTTATGCGAGGTATGTGTGGTGGCACAGTGGCGCAGTGGTTAGCACCGCAGCCTCACAGCTCCAGCGACCCGGGTTCGATTCTGGGTACTGCCTGTGCGGAGTTTGCAAGTTCTCCCTGTGTCTGCGTGGGTTTCCTCCGGGTGCTCCGGTTTCCTCCCACATGCCAGAGACTTGCAGGTTGATAGGTTAATTGGCCATTATAAATTGCCCCTAGTATAGGTAGGTGGTAGGGAAATATATAGGGACAGGTGGGGATGTGATAGGAATATGGGATTAGTGTAGGATTAGTATAAATGGGTGGTTGATGGTCGGCACAGACTCGGTGGGCGGAAGGGCCTGTTTCAGTGCTGTATCTCTAAACATGTCCTCTTTAGTTTAATGTTTTATATGCGAGTTCATCTTTCTGGATGTTGGACTGGGGTCAGATAATAGAACCATGGTTGGGGTGGTGTCAGAGGGCAGGGGGTTGATGGGACCAAGGCAAAGGTGCGGGGGGTGGGGGAGGGAGGTGGTTTAGTGGGCAGCTCAAAACTGGGCATTCAAGAGGCACTGTGGGCCATCAACAGTAGCAGAATTGTATTCAACCAAATCTGTAATTTCATGGCCCAGCATATTCCTCACTGTACCATTACTATCAAGCTAGGGGATCAGCTCTGGTTCAATGATGAATGCAGGAGAGTATAAGGACAAGGACCAGTACCTGGCATACCTAAAAATGAGGTGCCAAACTGGTAAGGCTACAACACAGGACTACATGCATGCTAAAAAGTAGAAGCATCATGCCATGGACAGAGTTAAGCAATCCCACAGCCAACCGATTAGTTCGAAGCTCTGCAGTCCTGCCACATCTAGTCGTGAATGGTGGGCAATGAAGTGACTAACCAACGGAGGAAGCTCCACAAACCTTCCCATCCTCAATGATGGGGGAATCCCAGCACTTTAGGGAAGAAGATAAGGCTGAAGCATTTGCAATCCTCTTCAGCCAGAAGTGCTGAGTGGATGATCCTTCTGCCTCCTCCTGAAGTCCCCAGCATCACAGATGCCAGTCTTAAGCCAATTTGATTCACTTCACACGATATCAAGAAACGGCTGAAGGCACTGGATACTGCAAAGGCTATGGGCCCTGACAACATCCCAGCTATAGTACTAAAGACTTGTGTTCCAGAGCGAGCCACATCTCCAGCCAAGCTGTTGCAATACAGCTATAACACTGGCGTCGACCTGACAATGTGGAAGATTGCCCGAGTATTAGAGCGTAGCAAGCCGACTGGACCCGACGACATGTCTGGTTCGGGTCACTCTTCCGGGTCCGGCATTCGGTCTCGGGTTGGGCTGGGTCAGACACAGTGGCAGTGCTGCCTTTTGGTCAGGGAGGGAGGGGAGTAAGAGTAAGCGTCATTAATTTCTGGTAGTCGAGTCAGCCCGGGTCGGGTCAGGCGCAGGAGAAAACCAAAGGACTCCAGCCCAGGTCGGGTTCGTGGTCGGGTTGGGTTTAAATTGTATACCCGAGCAGGCCTTTACCAAGTATGTCCTGTCGACAATAAAGCAGGACAAATCCAAACTGACCAGTTATTGTCCCATCAGTCACCTCTCAATCATTAACAAAGTGATGGAAGGTGTCACTGACAGTGCTATCAAGTGGCATTTATTCAGCAATAGCCTGCTGACCGATACTCAGTTTGGGCTGTGCCAGAGCCACTCGGCTCCAGACTATTACAGCCTTGATCCAAACATGGACAAAAGAGCTGAATGCCCTTGACATCAAGGCAGCATTTGACCAAATGTGGCATCAAGGAGTCCTAGCAAAATTTAAGTCACTGGGATCAAGGGAAAATCTAGCACAAAAGTTGCGTTTGTTGGAGACCAATCATCTCGGCCTCAGGACTTTGCTGCAGGAGCTCCTCAGCTCCAACGCCCAACCATCTTCAGCTGCTTCATCAATGACTTTCTCTCCAACATAAGGTCAGAATTGGAGATGATCGCTGATGGATTGCAGTGTTCATTACCATTCGTGACTCCTCAGATGCTGAAACAGTCCATGTCTGGATGCAGCAAGACTTGGACAACATTAGGCTTGAGCTGATAAGTGGCAATTAACATTCGCACCATACAAGTGCTGGGCAATGACCATCCCACTAAGAGAATCTAACCATCTCCCCTTGGTGCTCAATGGCATTACCATCACTGAATCCCCCAGCATCAACATCCTGGACTGGACCGGCAACCTAAATGCTGTGGCTACAAGGGCAAGTCAGAGGCTGGGAATTTTGGGGCGAGTAACTCACCTCCTGACTCCCCAAAGCCTGTCCACCATCTACAAGGCACAAGTCAGGAGTGTGATGGAATACTATCCACTTGCCTGGATGGGTGTAGCTCCAACAACACTCAAGAAGCTCGACACCATCCAAGACAAAGCAGCCTGATTGGCACCCCATCCACCACCTTCAACATTCACTCCCTCCACCACCGACGCTCTGTGGCAGCAGTGTGTACCATCTACAAGATGCACTGCAGCAACTCACCAAGCCTCCTTCAACAGCACCTTCCAAACCTGCGACCTCTGCCACCTAGAAGGACAAGGACAGCAGATGCATGGGAACACCACCACCTGCAAGTTTCCCTCCAAGTCACACACCATCCTGACTTGGAACTATATCACCGTTCCTTCATCTCGCTGGGTCAAAATCCTGGAACTCCTTCCTAACAGCACTGTGGGTGTACCCACCCCACATGGACTGCAGTGGTTCAAGAAGGCAGCTCACCACCAACTGCTCAAGGGCAATTGGTTATGGGCAATAGATCCTGGCCTAGCCAGCGATGCTCACAATCTATGAAAGGAAAAAAATTAATGGACCACAGTGGGTGGGGGTGATGTCAGAGGGCAGGGGGGAGTTAATGGGACTGGGGGATGGTCAGAGGAGTAATGGAACCCTCGTGGGGGTCAGAAGGCACTGGGGGGTGTTGGAGTTTGTGGATTAATTGGACCAGGGCAGAGGCTCAGAGGGTAGGGTTAATGGGACTGGGCAACCAGACTTAATGCAGTCAGTCCCAATGAAGAAGCCAGACATTCTGTCCTGACTGTAATGTAATACTCCCTGATTTTATATTAAAGTGGGCTCAATGACAGTATAAAGGCCAATTTGAAATCTCTCTAAATTGCTTTGTAATTTTAATGACTCTGGAAATGTTGACTTTTTCCCTGCTTGCTACTCTTTTGTTTTGTCTCCTGAGAGCCATCCTCAATTTACTGGAAGTAGAGTGAAGCAAGCAGTTGGGTTAATATCCCAGTTCTTGGCTCATCTGAAAACTTACCGGCAATGTTCACTGAAGCTGTGGTGTTGCTCATGAAACTGTATGTAACAATTACTGAGAGGTCTAACTGGATCCGTACATTAGACTGAAGTTACAGAATTATCTGGGACCTTTTCACCTTAATGTAAATTCACAGTTACTTTTGGGCAGCAATACTTTATGTTGTAATATATCTGAACATTAAATTGGAGCCTGGTCTGGGGGCACAGCTTAAGTTATGCAAGTGGATCAGGTGGGCAAAATCCATTGTACGGCAATGTGCACAGGTACACCTAGCTTTGTGTTGTGGTGGGAGATGCAGGGAAATTGGCTGCAGTTACCGCTTGCAGGGAGCAGCGCACAGAAATTAGAGCAGGCACCAGCTGAGGTGCCGTTGACAATTAGCAGTGCCAGATCTTCCAAATATATTCATAGCTGCTGAAAATTGTTTGAAGAGCTTCATTTTTAACTTCAGGTTTGATAGAGAATCAATTTTAAAAATGATTGTGAAGTTCAGTGCAGTGGAACAGGTTTGCAGTTGGTCACTGGGAAAACAGGGGCTCACCTGAGACCTGCAATTCCCCAAGCCCAGATGACATGGATCTCCTGTTCTCTCCCGCTCCTGCCCCTCCCCCTCCCTCTCTCCGTTTCCCCCTCCCTCTCTCCGTTTCCCCCTCCCTCTCTCCGTTTCCCCCTCCCTCTCTCCGTTTCCCCCTCCCTCTCTCCGTTTCCCCCTCCCTCTCTCCGTTTCCCCCTCCCTCTCTCCGTTTCCCCCTCCCTCTCTCCGTTTCCCCCTCCCTCTCTCCGTTTCCCCCTCCCTCTCTCCGTTTCCCCCTCCCTCTCTCCGTTTCCCCCTCCCTCTCCCCCTCCCTCTCCCCCTCCCCCTCCCCCTCCTTCTCCATCCCCCTCCGCCTCCTTCTCCATCCCCCTCCGCCTCCTTCTCCATCCCCCTCCGCCTCCTTCTCCATCCCCCTCCGCCTCCTTCTCCATCCCCCTCCGCCTCCTTCTCCATCCCCCTCCGCCTCCTTCTCCATCCCCCTCCTTCTCCATCCCCCTCCTTCTCCATCCCCCTCCTTCTCCATCCCCCTCCTTCTCCATCCCCCTCCTTCTCCATCCCCCTCCTCCTCCATCCCCCTCCTCCTCCATCCCCCTCCTTCTCCATCCCCCTCCTTCTCCATCCCCCTCCTTCTCCATCCCCCTCCTTCTCCATCCCCCTCCTTCTCCATCCCCCTCCTTCTCCATCCCCCTCCTTCTCCATCCCCCTCCTTCTCCATCCCCCTCCTTCTCCATCTCCCTCCTTCTCCATCCCCCTCCTTCTCCATCTCCCTCCTTCTCCATCTCCCTCCTTCTCCATCCCCCTCCTTCTCCATCCCCCTCCTTCTCCATCCCCCTCCTTCTCCATCCCCCTCCTTCTCCATCCCCCTCCTTCTCCATCCCCCTCCTTCTCCATCCCCCTCCTTCTCCATCCCCCTCCTTCTCCATCCCCCTCCTTCTCCATCCCCCTCCTTCTCCATCCCCCTCCTTCTCCATCCCCCTCCTTCTCCATCCCCCTCCTTCTCCATCCCCCTCCTTCTCCATCCCCCTCCTTCTCCATCCCCCTCCTTCTCCATCCCCCTCCTTCTCCATCCCCCTCCTTCTCCATCCCCCTCCTTCTCCATCCCCCTCCTTCTCCATCCCCCTCCTTCTCCATCCCCCTCCTTCTCCATCCCCCTCCTTCTCCATCCCCCTCATTCTCCTGCCCCCGCTCCCCCTCATTCTCCTGCCCCCGCTCCCGCTCTCCCTCCCTCCCTAGTTATGTATTTTATGCAGCACAGCCCAAATGCGACTATACTAAGTAGGTTAGCTTGGCTCTGTCGGTAATGCGTTTGCCTCAGAGTCTGAAGTCTGTGGGTTTAACCCCAAATCATGACCTAATCATATGCCCCAGAAGGTATTCTACATGATCAGAGCTGCCATCCTTTGAATGTTGCTCTAATCCTTCTGCAATCAGTTCTACTGAAAAATTGATTAACTAATTACTATTCCGTTTGTGGGGTATTGCTAAACACGAAATGGCTGCTGTGTTTTTCTACGTGTTCTGCTCCTTGGGATGTGAAGTGCTTTCAAATATTTGAAACACGATGTGGCACATGATAAATACATGTTTTTCTTGCCTTCTCCTTCCCACTGCTTAGAACCCCTCCCCAGAAAAAACAGGATATTAATCTCAATCCATATGCTGTAATGCTATTGCTTAAACAGTGTATTATAATGTGAAGGGAGATGTAATGGTAATGTCATTAAATTAATTCTCCAAGTGCTGCATCTTGTACTAAAAGCTTGCGGGAATTGGTTGTGTTCCGTAGATCTGTGCTGTATAACTCTATGACTCTATTCTCACTGTCTGCCACACCTCCAGGTTTGATATCATTGGAAAATTAAAGGTGGCAGGGCATATTGAGAGAATATTTAACAAAGCATATGGAATAAAATAAAAGCAAAATGCTGCAGATGCTGGAAATCTGAAATAAAAACAGACAGTGCTGGAAATACTCAGCAAGCGGCATCTTTGGAGAGAGAAGCAGAGTTAACGTTTCGGGTCAATGACCTTTCATCAGAACTAGCAAAGGTTAGAAAAGAAATAGGTTTTAAGCAAATGAAGTGTGAGGGGAATGGTTCGTGGGGAAGAGAACAAAAGAGAAGGTGTGTGATAGGGCAGAGGGCAGGAGAGATTAAATAACAAAGCTGTCATGGGACAAAGGCAAAGAGTGTGTTTGTTTGTGGTGAAAGACAAAGCATTAGTCCAGAGAGAGTGTTAATAGCAGAATAATGAGCAGCTCTGTCTACATGAAAAACAGGCACATGGTTTAAAAAAAAATGTAAATATAAAAAAAAGGAAGTTATTGAACTCAATGTTCAGTCTGCAAGGCTGTAGACTGCCTAATCAAAAGATCAGGTGCTGCTCCTCGAGCTTGCGTTGATGTTCACTGGAACGCTGGAGCAGGCCAAAGACAGACTTGGATGGTGAGGAGAGGAAGTAAAAGGGCAGGTATTACACCTCCTGCAAAATTGCAGGGGAAGGTTCTGGGCACCACACCTTAGGTAGGATATTTTGGCCTAGGAGGGAGTGCAGCATAGGTTTACAAGAATGATACCTGGACTACAGGGATTAAGTTAGGAGAGATTACACAAATTAGGCCTGTTTTCGTGAGAATTTAGAAGGTTAAGGGGTGATCTGATCGAAGTCTTCAAGATATTAACAGGAAAAGACAGGCTAGATAAAGATAAACTATTTCCACTGGTTGGAGATTCTAAAACTAGGGAGCATAGTCTAAAAATTAGGGCCAGACCGTTCAGGAGAGATGTTAGGAAGCATTTCTTCACGCAAAGGGTGGTAGAGGTTTGAAACACACCCCCACAAACAGCAGTTGAAGCTAGAACAGTTGTTAATTTTAAATCTGAGATGGATAGATTTTTGTTAAGCAAAGATATTAAGGGATATGGGCCAAAGGCAGGTCCATGGAGTTAGGCCGTGGATCAGCCATGATCTCATTGAACGGCGGGACAGGCTCGAGGGGCTGAATGGCCTACTCTTCCTACCTTCCTATGTTCCTAAGGTGCTGTGGGAAGGGGACGAGCTGTCGGGGGTGAATGTGGAGTGGACCAGGGTGTCGTGCAGGGAGCAATCCCTTCGGAATGCTGATCGAGGAAGGGAAGATGTGTTTGGTTGTGGCATCGCGCTGGAGGTGGCGGAAATGGAGAAGGATGATCCATTGGGGCGGCGCAGTGGTTAGCACCGCAGCCTCACAGCTCCAGCGACCCGGGTTCAATTCTGGGTACTGCCTGTGTGGAGTTTGCAAGTTCTTCCTGTGTTTGCGTGGGTTTCCTCCGGGTGCTCCGGTTTCCTCCCACATGCCAAAGACTTGCAGGTTGCTAGGTAAATTGGCCATTAGCAATTGCCCCTAGTATAGGTCGGTGGTAGGGAAATATAGGGACAGATGGGGATGTGGTAGGAATATGGAATTAGTGTAGGATTAGTATAAATGGGTGGTTGATGGTCAGCACAGACTCGGTGGGCCGAAGGGCCTGTTTCAGTGCTGTATCTCTAAATTAAACTAAGGATGTGGAGGCTGGTGGGTGGAAAGTAAGGAGAAGGGGAACCCTTGTTCTGGGAGGGAGGGGTAGGGGTGAGGGCAGAAGTGTGGGAAATAGGGTCCTCAGTGTCCAACCTGTCAGCCACGGGGTGGGGGGGCGGAATTCTCAGTTGGAAAAAAGGAAGACATGTCAGAAGCGCTGTTGTGGAAGGTTGCATTATCAGAACAGATGCGTCGGAGACAGAGAAACTGGGAGAATGGGATGGAGTCCTTGCAGGACCTCCTGCTGAATACCACCAGCTGCCCTGCCTCAGCTGATGAATCAATGCTCTTCCTTGTTGAATACCACTTGGAAGAAGCACTGACGGTAGCAAGGGGGACTTCAATGTCCATCACCAAGAGTGGCTCGGTAGCACACTACTGACCGAGCTGGCTGACTCCTGAAAGACATAGCTGCTAGACTGGGCCTGCAGCGGCTGGTGAGATAAACCAACAAGAGGGAGAAACCTACTTGACCTGTCCTCTCAAATTTACCTGTTACAGATGCATCTGTCCCTGACAGTATTGGTAGGAATGACCACCACACAATCCATGTGGCGACAAAGTCCTATCTTCACATTGAGGACACCCTCCCATCGTGTTGTGCTAAATGTGATAGATTCAGAACAGATATAGCAGCTCAAAACTAGGCATCAATGAGATGCTGTAGGCTATCAGCAGCAGCAGAATTGTATTCAACCACAATCTGCAACCTCATGGCCTGGCATATCCCCCACTCTAACATTACCATCAAGCCAGGAGACCAACCCTGGTTCAGTGAGGAGTTTAGGAGGGCAAACCAGGAGCAGCATCAGGCATTCATAAAAATTAGGTACCAACCTGGTGAAGCTACAAAACAGGACCGCATGCAAGCTAAACAGTGGAAACAGCATGCGATAAGCAATCCCACAACCAACGGATCAGATCAAAGCTCTGCAGTCCTGCTATATCCACTTGTGAATGGCTGTGGTCAATTAAACAGCGAAGTGGAGAACAAGGTTCCAAAAACATCCCCATCTGCAACGATGGGGGAGCCCAGCACATCAGTGCAAAAGACAAGGCCGAAACATTCGCAACCATCTTCAGCCAGAAGTGCCGACTGGATGATCCATCTCAGCCTCCTCCTAAAGTCCCCAGCATCACAGATGCCAGTCTTCAGCCAAATTGATTCACTCCACATGATGTCAAAAAACAGCTGAAGGCACTGGATACTGCAAAGGCTATTGGCCCTGACAACATCCCAACTGTAGTACTAAAGACTTGTACTCCAGAACTAGCTGCGCCATTAGCCAAGCTGTTCCAGTACAGCTGCAACACAGGCATCTACATGACGATGTGGAAAATTGCCCAGGTATGTTCTATCCACAAAAAGGAGGACAAATCCAATCTGGCCAAATGCTGCTCCATCAGTCTACTCCAATCATCAGCATAGTGGAAGGTGTCGACTGTGCTATCAAGTAGCATTTACTCAGCAACAACCCGCTCACCAGTGCTCAGTTTGGCTTCCGCCAGGGCCACTCAGCTCCACACCTCAGTACAGCCTTGGTTCAAACATGGGCAAAAGAGCTGAACTCCAGGTGAGGTGAGAGTGACTGCCCTTGACATCAAGGCAGCCTTTGACCCAGTGTGCTATCAAGGAAGTGTCGCATAACTGAAGTGAATGGGAATCAGGGGAAAGGCCTTCACTGGTTAGAGTGATACCTAGCACAAAGGAAGATGGCTGTGGTTGTGGAGGCCAGACATCTCAGCCCCAGGACGTTGCTGCAGGAGTTCCTGAGGGTAGTGTCCTAGGCCCAATCATCAGTTGCTTCATCATCCTTCCCTCTAACAAGGTCAGACGTGGGGATGTTCGCTGATGATTGTACAATGTTCCGTACCATTCATGACTCCTCAGATACTGAAGCAGCCTGTGCCTGCATGCAGCAAGACCTGGACAACGTTCAGGCTTGGGCTGACAAGTGGAAAATAGCATTCGTGCCACACATGTGCCAGGCAATGACCATCTCCAACAAGAGAGAATATAACCATCTCCCCTTGACATTCAATGGCATTACCATTGCTGAACCCCAGCATGTTGATGGGGTATTTACCATTGACCAGAAACTTAACTGGACCAGCCATATAAATACTGTGGCTACAAAAGCGGCGCAGTGGTTAGCACTGCAGTCTCACAGCTCCAGCGACCCGGGTTCAATTCTGGGTACTGCCTGTGTGGAGTTTGCAAGTTCTCCCTGTGTCTGAGTGGGTTTCCTCCGGGTGCTCCGGTTTCCTCCCACATGCCAAAGACTTGCAGGTTGATAGGTAAATTGGCCATTATAAATTGCCCCTAGTATAGGTAGGTGGTAGGGAAATATAGGGACAGGTGGGGATGTGGTAGGGATATGGGATTAGTGTAGGATTAGTATAAATGGGTGGTTGATGGTCGGCACAGACTCGGTGGGCCGAAGGGCCTGTTTCAGTGCTGTATCTCTAAACATAAACAGGTCAGAGGCTGGGAATTCTGCAGTGAATAACTCATCCCCAACCCTCCCAAAGTCTTTCCACGATCGAGGCGCAAGTCAGGAGTTTGATGGAATACTCTCCACTTGCCTGGGTGAGTGTAGCTGCTCAATAAGCTTAACACCAGCCAGGACAAAGCAGCCCACTTCATCGGCATCCTACCCACCACCTTAAACATTCACTCACTCCACCACTGAGGCACAATGGCTGCAGTGTGTACCATCTACAAGATGCATTGCAGCAACGCACCAAGGCTCCTTCAACAGCACCTTCCAAATCCACAGACTCCATCACCTAGAAGGACAAGGGCAGCAGACGTATGGGAACACCATCACCTGCATGTTCCCCTCAAAGTCACACACCATCCTGACTTGGAACCATATCGGCGTTCCTTCACTGTGCTGGGTCAAAATCCGAGAGCTCCCTCCCAAACAGCAGTGTGGGTGCACCTTTACCCCAAGGACTGCAGCAGTCAAGACGGCAGCTCAGCACCACCTTCTCAAGGGGAATTAGAGATAGGCAATAAATGCTGGCCTAGCCAGCAACGCCCACATACCAAGAATGAATTTTTTAAATTGATGAAATGTAGTCATTGCTATAATGTAGGAATACCACTTCAAAGCAACCATTTGAATACACTTGAAATTTGGGCACAGTATAAACTGCGTAATGTAAACTTCACTAATTTATTTACATACCTCCAGCAGCCTGAGTCCAGAGTGTTCATTGCAGAGCAGTCCATCAGGACACTGGCATTGTTGTTGCCCACATCTCTCTGCCTTAACCTAGTTCCTTAACCTCTGTGTTTACCAGACTTATTGCTTTCAGCAGCAGCCTACTGTACAATATCAGCAATTTCCTGGTCAGTCAACAGTCCAGACAATGGATTCAAACCAGCTGAAATGAGAATCAATTCACAGTTTCATAGCTTTAGAGTCATGCATTGTCCCTATGTGGGATCTTGCTGGTACCTCTGCTGGTGTAATGATTTAAAGTGTTGGAAGCAGCTGGCTGCAGATTCTGCTTTGGAACTTGGGTATTTTGTACATGCCTCACAGTTGTCCACTATTGAGGCAATGCCAGGCCTCAATTAGGGTGATGCAGTCATCCCTCAGCACCAGTCACCCCCTCCTTTCTGCTGTCTCTGCAAGTTTCAGGCCAGTCAGAAACATACAGGGAGGGGGAAGGGTTGCAGTCACCAGTCATGCTAATACAAGTTAACGCCACAAGTACTGTTCCCACTTCGGCCTGGTTTCGTTTTGTTCTGGATTCCCACTGATTTTAGCTGGCCATTCCTCTCAGTGCTGGTACCTTTCTGGCATGAATTGGCTCTGGTGTAAACTTGGTTATATCATCAAATACAATCAAAGTTTAAATATATTTGTTTTCAAATTCACCCACCAGCACTTTGTGTTTTAAATAATTTGTATTATTAGTTGAATTTTTTTAAGGAATTGCAATCCTCTAGGTTTCCTGCCAATTTGACAAATTAGGTTTGTAACATGGACATGAACCCAAATGTTCCTCCTGTCTGCTTCGAAATGTCTTTTTAACAATGATTTCAATCTGAGACTTACTTCTCTCTCAATCTTGGCTTTGAGTTTCAGGGACTTCCTACAACAATCACACTTTGTTCAAAGGAAGCTCCAACAAAGTAGCAGACAACAGCTCCCAACATGCACCTCATAGAATGGTTACAGCACAGGAGGCCATTCGGCCCATCATGTCTTTGCAGCTCTAACCTAGTCCTGCTCCCCCACCTTTTCCCCTGCAAGTTTTTCTCTCATATAATTATCCAGTTCTCATTTGAAGGTCTCAATTGAATCTACCGCCACCACACTCTCAGGCAGTGCATTCCAGACCCTAACTACTCGCTGCGTTAAAGTTTTTCTTCATGTCGTCGTTGGTTCTTTTGCCTTCCTACCACTTCACACTTCTCTGCATTAAATTCCATCTGCCACATGTCTGTCCATTCCACCAGCCTATGTCCTCTTGAAGTCTATCACTATCCTTAAAGTTCACAATACTTCCAACTTTTGTCTCGTCTGTAAACTTTGAAATTGTGGCCTGCACACCCAAGTCGAGGTCATTAATATATATCAAGAAAAGCAGTGGTCCTAGTACTGACCCCTGGACAACCCTGCTGTATACCTTCCTCCTGTCTGAAAAATAACTATTCACCATGATTGTTTCCTGTCACTCAGTCAACTTCATATCCATGCTGCCACTGTCCCTTTTATTCCATGGGTTTCAACTTTGTGGCACTTTATCAAAAACCTTTTGGAAGTCCATATAGACCACAACAACCAGATTATTCTCATCAACCCGATTATTTTCATCAACCATCTCTGTTACCTCAGCAGAACCTCAAATCATGTTGGTTAAACACGATTTGCCTTTAGCACATCCATGCTGGCTCTCAATTATCTACACTTGTCCAAGTGATTAATTTTGTCCCTTACACTTCCAACACTAATGAATACATAGTTTGGAGCTGAAAGGGACGATTCTCCCCCCCCAAAACAAGACTGGCCATTCACACAGTATGCCAAGACTCATTGTTAATAAGCCCTTTTTCTCCTTGTCCACTAATGGTCAAGAATGTCAAAGCCTTAGAAGGGGTGCAGAGAGAATAGTTACCAGGATTTGAGAGACTTATTTTTAATTCTTTCTTGGGATGTGAGCATTGCTGGCAAAGCCAGCATCTGTTGCCCGGCCTTAATTGGCCTTTAGAAGGTGGTGGTGAGCTGCCTCCTTGAACTGCTGCAATCCATGTGGTGCAGGTACACCCACAGTGCTGTTAGGGAGGGAGTTTCAGGATTTTGACCCAGCAACAGTGAAGGAACGGTGATACAAATCCAAGTCAGGATGGTGTGTGGTTCGGAGCGGATTTTGCAGATGGTGGTGTTCCCATACGCCTGCTGCCTTAGTCCTTCTAGGTGGTAGAAGTTGCGGGTTTGGAAGGTGCTGTCGAAGGAGGCTTGGCGAGTTGCTACAGCGCATCTTGGGGGGAGATGGTGGCGTAGTGCTAATGTCACTGAACTAGTAATCCAGAGGTCCAGACTAATGCCCTGGGGCACAGGTTCAAATCCCACCATGGCAGCTGGTGGAATTTAGATTCAATTAATTAATGAGTTGAATTAATTTTTTTTAAAAATCTGGAATTGAAAGCTGGTCTCAGTAATGGTGCCATGAAACTATCATCGATTTCATAAAAACCCATCTGGTTCATTCATTTCCTTTAAGAAAAGGAAATCTACCGTCCTTACCTGGTCTGGTCGACATGTGACTCCAGACCCACAACAATGTGGTTGACTCTGAACTGCCCTCTGAAATGGCCTAGCAAGCCACTCAGTTGTCAAGGACAGTTAGGGATAGACAACAAATGCTGGCCTTGCCAGGGACGCCCACGTACCATGAAAAGAAAAAAAAAAATGGTACACACTGCTGCCACTGTGCATTGGTGGTGGAGGAAGTGAATGTTTAAGGTGGTGCATGGGGGTGCTGGTCGAGCTTCTTGAATGTTGTTGGAGCTGCACTCATCCAGGCAAGTGGAGAGTATTCCATCGCATTCCTGACTTGTGCTTTGTAGATGGTGGACAGACTTTGGGACTCAGGAGCTGAGTTACTCGCTGCAGAATTCCCAGCCTCTGACCTGCTCTTGTAGCCACAGTATTTATATGGTTGGTTCAGTTCAGTTTCTGGTCAATGGTAACTCTCAGGATGTTAATAATGGGGGATTCAGTGATGGTAATGCCATTGAACATCAAGGAGAGATGGTTGGATTCTCTCTTGTTGGAGATGGTTTTTGCCTGGCACTTGTGTGATGCGAATGCTACTTGCCATTTATCAGCCCAAGTCTGAATATTGTCCAGGTCTTGTTGCATTTTTACACTGACTGCTTCAGTATCTGGGGAGTTGCGAATGGTGCTGAACACTCTGCAATCATCAATGAACATCCCCACTTCTGACCTTAGGAAGGTCATTGATGAAGCAGCTGAAGATGGTTGGGCCTAGGACACTACCCTGAGGAACTCCTGTATTGATGTCCTGGGGGTGAGATGATTGACCTCCAACAACCACAACCATCTTCTTTTGTAACTTCAACTACATGGAGATATTAGAGAAGCTGGATTGTTCTTCTTGGAATAGAGAAGTTAAAGGAAGATTTAATAGAGGTGTTCAAAAGCTGTGAAGGGTTTTGACAGAATAAGAAGAAACTGTTTCCAGTAGTAGAAAGGATGTTAACCAGAGGACACCGATTTTATGGTAATTGTCAAAAGAAGCAGTGATGATATGAGGATTGTTTTTACACAATGATCTGGAACGCACTGCCTGAAAGGGTGGTGGAAGCAGAATCAATAGTAATTTTCAAAAGGGAATTCGCTAAGTATTTGAAAGCGCAAAATTTGTGGAGGTATGAGGAAGGAACAGAGGAGTGGGACTAATTGGATAGTTCTTTCAAAGAGCTGGCACAGGGACGATGGGCTGAATTGCCACCTCCTGTCGTGTATCAGAGTTTTGAGAAATTACAGCAGCAAAAAGCCAATGTAGTGATTGTTTGCAGTAATTCAAAGCTAACCTTGCATATTTTTTTGGAAAAAACATCAAACCTCAAAATACCTAAAAGTTTGAACTCCTCATGTTTACCTCTAACCGCAGCCTCGACAGACCAACCTTATTGGTGAAACTTGTGTTACTGAAAGAAATGCATTTCATTTGCTGCAGGGGTGAGGAAAACACAATTTAATAGATTTGTTCTTCCATCATTCAATCTAAAAACATGTACTTACCTCCGACCCCTTTCCAAATTTTCATTGCCAATGAGCCCCCTGCCCTGCTTACTCCTGGCACCCTGCCTCTGCACTCCCCTAGTCCCCTACCTTGCAGCAGTGTAATCTCCAACTCACTGAGCTACACCACAGAACTGCCAGCAATAAAGCAGAGTAAATACCAAGAAACTACCAATTCCCGGGTTCAGCTGATGGTTTAAAACTTGCACAGGCTTTACTATCACAGGTTATGGCATAATCTGATTTCTTTACTGAGATTGCAGCTCATAATAACTCTCACACTCACTTGCTCTAGTATTCAAAGCACTGCCCTTGTTAAAAATTAATTTTTCATGCTTCAGGCAAGCAGCTGTGTGATTTCCAGGAGTTTAGATTTAAGCAGTGTTGGCTCATTCATTCCCTTCCCAAGAGCTTGATTCCTGCTTCAGGTTCGGTTTCATTAGCACTAGGCGCCCTCTGGTGTCTTTCCTGAGTGGCTGCTCTTCATTCGTGACTTGCCAGCATATTCAACTATATTCAACGAAGCCTCGCAGCTGTGCCCATACGAACAGGAGTAGGCCATTCAGCCCATCGAACCTGTTCCGCCATTCAGTACGATCATAGCTGATCATCCACTTCAATGCCTTTTTCCCACGCTATCCTCATATCCCCTTATGTCATTTGTATTTAGAAATCTATCGATCTCTAAACATACTCAATGACTGAGCTTCCACAGCCCTCTGGGGTAGAGAATTCCAAAGATTCACAACCCTCTGAGTAAAGAAATTCCTCCTCATCTCTGTCCTAAGTGGCTTCCCCCTTATTTTGAAATTGTGTCCACTGGTTCTCGACTCCAGAACCAAGGGAAACATTTTACTTCCATCTACCCTGTCTATCCCTTTATGTATTTTGTAGGTTTCAATGAGATCACCTTTCATTTTTCGAAACTCTGGAGAATACAGGCCCAGTTTCCCCAATCTCTCTTCATAGGACAGTCCCGCCATCCCGGGAACAAGTCTGGTGAACCTTCGTTGCACTCCCTCTATGACAAGAATATCCTTTCTAAGGTAAGGGGACCAAAACTGCACACAGTACTCCGGATGTGGTCTAACCAAGGTTCTATACAATTGAAGCAAGACTTCACTACTCCTGTACTCAAATGCTGTTGCGATAAAGGCTAACATACCATTAGCCGCCTTAATTGCTTGCTGCACCTGCATTTTCGCATTCAGTGACTTACTGACGAGGACACCCAGGTCCCTTTGTACATCTGCACTTTCTAATCTTTCACCAATAAAGAAATACACTGCACATCTATTCCTCCTACCAAAGTGAATAACCTCACATTTTTCCACATTATATTCCGTCTACCACGTTCTTGCCCACTCATTATGTCTGTTTAAATCCCCTTGAGGCCGCTTTGCATCTTCCTCACAACACATATCCTCAACTAGTTTTGTGTCATCCGCGAACTTGGAAATACTACATTTGGTCCCCACATCCACATCATTGATATATATTGTGAACAGCCGGGGCCCAAGCACTGATCCCTGCGGTACCCCGGTAGTCACAGCCTGTCAATGCGAGAATGGCCGATTTATTTCTGCTCTCTGTTTTATGCCTGTTGACCAATACTTAGTCCATGCCAGTATATTACCTCCTAATCCATGTGCTTTAATTTTGCTAACCAACCTCTCTGGGGGACTTTATCAAAAGCCTTTTGAAAATCCAAGTATACCACGTCCACCGACTCCCCGTTATCAATTCTTTTAGTAACATCCTCAAAAAACTCCAATAGGTTCGTCAAACATGATTTCCCATTAATAAATCCATGTTGACTATACCCAATCAGATCATTATTATTCAAGTGTCCATTTATCACATCCTTTAGAATAGATTCTAGTATTTTCCCAACGACTGATGTAAGGCTAACAGGTCTGTAATTCCCTGTTTTCTCTCTCCCTCCCTTATATAGTGGGGTGATATTTGCTACCTTCCAATGTGCAGGAGCTGCTGCAGAATCTATAGAATTTTGGAAGATGATCACCAATGCATCCACTATCTCCACAGCTACCTCTTTCAACATTCTGGGATGTAGAATATCAGATCCTGGGGACTTATCAACCTCAATCCCATTAATTTCTCCAATACAACCTTCTTACTAATACTAATTTCCTTCAATTCCTCATTCTCCCTTGTCTCTTGGATCTCTATTTCTGGGAGATTTCTTGTATCTTCCACAGTGAAGACAGACACAAAGTAATCGTTTAGCTTCTCTGCCATTTCTCTATTCCCCATGATAAATTGTCCCGACTGCCTGTAATGGACCCACATTTGTCTTAGCCAAACGTTTCCTTTTTACATACCTATAGAAGCCAGTGATGTATGTACATCCACCCTCTGAGATCAGCAGACTGCTGATCGAACCTTGTTCACGAGGCTCAGGACTGTGCTCAATGCTGCCTTTAAATGAAAAAGCTTCAAGCTAAGCTTTAATCATCCATAACTCTGCTGCCCATGTTCTAACTTGCAGCAAGTCCCACTCACCCGTCTCCCCTGTTCTCCCTGACCTACATTGGCTCCTGGTCTGGCAACACATTGATTTTTGTTTTAAATTTGTATCCTTGTTTTCAAATCCCTCCATGGCCTACCCCCTCCCTATTTCTGACCCACCTGCTTCTACAATGTTCCCCCTGCTCTCGCTGATGCCAGTTTTACCAGTGTGAGATGCAGCCAGCTTGTCTCAGCCCACAGATCAGTCACTTGTAGCTAATCAAAATTTTCATTGCGAAAATAAACTTATCTGGATGTATTTGTCAATTCCTGACTGCCTGTAATGGATGGTGTCAGCAGGGGAGCCGATCTCTACTGGAACTTCAGGGCATGTGACAACTCCCGGGGTTAAATAGCCAGTCTTTATGGCTCTGAGGTCCAGAAGCTCTTATTAGAAGTGATCAGTTTGACACTGGTGATCTTCCTCCCCTTTCTTCAATAGTCAATCATTAGTGCTAACAACCTTTGTGAGTCTTCCTCCCCCATGTACTTTAAAGACATCTTTGGCATCCTTCAGCAGTGTCTGCTACATCAGTGGGGATTTCTGTTTGAATCTAAATCATCGTTGTGTTGCTGATGATTATGAATGGATTTAGCAACACAACTCAGCTCCTGATATTACTTGTAGCCCAGGTCTTGCTCTTGAGTCTTTTAGCAGGTGTGAATAAAGCTTCCTACGGTGGAAAGATTGGAGGAGTTCAGGTCATCTAAAGCTGCAATTATGCTGTGAGTTGGTCGTTGTTGCACAGTGAAGAAGTGGTAAATTAACTCATGCTGTGGGTCCTGTTCTTCAGGGCTGATTTCATTAGAAGAGAAGAAATGACCAGGTGATTTGAGAGAGGCGCTTACAGAATCACAAACATTACAGTGCAGAAAGAGGCCATTCAGCCCATCGTGTCCGAACCGGCTCTCCGAAAGAGCAATTCCCTCAGTTCCATTCCCCCGCCTTCTCCACGTAACGCTGAACATTCTTCCTTTTCATATAACTGTCTAATTCCCTTCTGAATGCTTCATTTGAACCTGCCTCCACCACATTCTCAGGCAGCGCATTCCAGACCTTAACCACTCACTGTGTAAAAATGTTTTTCCTCATGTCACTTTTGCTTCTCTTACCAAAAACTTTAAATCTGTGCCCTCTCGTTCTCGATCCTTTCATGTGGGAACAGTTTCTCTCTATCTACTCTGTCCAGACCCATCATGATTTTGAATACCTCTATCAAATCACCTCTCAGCCTTTTCTCCAAGGAAAACAGTCCTAACTTCTCCAATCTATCTTCATAACTGAAATTCCTCATCCCTGGAACCATTCTCATGAATCTTTTCTGTACTCTCTCCAATGCCCTTGCGTCTTTCCTCAAGTGCAGCGCACAGAACTGGATGCAATACTCCAGCTGAGGCTGAACTAGTGTCTTATACAAGTTCAACATAACTTCCTTGCTCTTGCACTGTATGCCCCTATTAATAAAGCCCAGGATACTGTATACTTTATTAACTGCGCTCTCAACCTGTCCTGCCACATTCAATGACTTATGCACATATACACCCAGGTCCCTCTGCTCCTGCACCCCCGTTAGAATTGTACCCTTTATTCTATATTGTCTCTCCATGTTCTTCCTACCAAAATGAATCACTTCATATTTCTCTGCATTGAACTTCATCTGCAACTTGTCCGCCCATTCCATCAACTTGTCTATGTCCTTTTTGAAGTTCTACACTATCCTCCTCACTGTTCACAATACTTCCACGTTTCATATCATCTGCAAACTTTGAAACTGTGCCCTGTACACCAAGGTCATTAATATATATTTCAGGTAAAGCAAGGGTCCCAACACTGACCCCTGGGGAACTCCACTGCAAACCTTCCTCCCGCCTGAAAAACATCCATTAATCACTATTTTGTTTTCCTGTCACTCAGCCAATTCCGTATCCATGTTGCTACTGTCCCTTTTATTCCATGAGTTGCTAGTCTGCTCGCAAGTCTGTTGTGTGGCACTGTATCAAACGCCTTTTGAAAGTCCATGTACACCACATCAACAGCATTGTCCTCATCAACCCTCTCTGTTACCTCCTTAAGAAACTCCAAGTTAGTTAAACATAATTTTCCCTTAAGAAATCCATGCTGGCTTTCCTTAATTAACTCACATTTGTCCATTGTTACAACTGTGAAGGAGTGAAATGTCAAAGTCTGAGTCACTTGCCCACTCTGGTGCCATTTATTGTTTATTAACTATTGAATTCATCACTAATGCAATTTTCTGTATGCAAGTTTCTCCTGCGTTCTCTTCTAAATCCTTTGCATTTAATTGTGTGACGATGGTCTCTCATTCCAGACCCCTCAATCACTGGGAACAATATGCTTCTCTTTACTTGGATTAGGACTATTGCTTATGCATGATAACTTCCAACACAGATTGGCTGGGCCAAATGGCCTGTTTGACTGTTATATTCCCTCCTGGTGACCTACCTGGCCATTATTTTTGGGGTTTTATTTTCATTTCTTGGAGATTATAATCGGAAGAGTGAAGCTCCATTTCATTCAGTTCCTGAGTGTGCAGGTGATGTGATGTGTGTTTGACATCATTTGCATTGTGCATTTGTAAACCAATGAAACGGAGTTACTAAATAGTTTGGAGTAGGTGCAGCTTCTTTCTAAGTGTTGTAAATTAGTAATGTTCATTAGTGCTGTGGTGAATTATCTCCTCTCGTGCTAACGGGATTTATTATTGATAAACTTAGAATAGCTTATGGTAGATCAGATTTTAAAATTTAATCTTGTGACTTTCCTTATGTGAATCTGGAGACTGCCTGACAGGAAAGGAGCAGAATGCAGCCTTTTAAATCTGTTACTGGCTAAAAGCCTCAAAATCTGAAGTTTATATAGCTGTATTCTGGTATTACATTGCTGTTCCCAGTACTGGGCTGTTTAACATGAGCAGGCAAGACGCAGGTGCTGATGACGTCTGCCTGTTTTCTCTGCAGTGATGGGACTGCCAAATGTAAAAGTGGAAATAACTTTTGTTCTGTTGTCTAGGTGCCATGTCAAATGTGCAGGTTGTATAACGAGTAACTAATCTTTCTAGCTGTTCTTCCCACTTCTCTTCCCTGCCTCCTGGAAAAAGCTGACTGTGCTTGCAGAACCAACTATTGATTCTGGAAGTGTTCCTGCAGATTGGAAGGTAGCAAATGTAACCCCACTATTTTTAAAAAAAAAACAAGGAGAGAGAAAATGGGTAACTATAGACACTGACATCAGTGGTAGGGAAAATGCTAGAATCTATTATAAAGGATATGATAAGTTTAGAGATACAGCACTGAAACAGGCCCTTCGGCCCACCGAGTCTGTGCCGACCATCAACCACCCATTTATACTAATCCTACACTAATTCCATATTCCTACCACATCCCCACCTGTCCCTATATTTCCCTACCACCTACCTATTAGAATAAATAGGGGCAATTTATAATGGCCAATTTACCTATCAACCTGCAAGTCTTTGGCATGTGGGAGGAAACCGGAGCACCCGGAGGAAACCCACGCAGACACAGGGAGAACTTGCAAACTCCACACAGGCAGTACCCGGAATTGAACCCGGGTCGCTGGAGCTGTGAGGCTGCGGTGCTAACCACTGTGCCGCCCATGAAAGTATTCTTCCAAATACTGCCATGGAATCTTTCATGTTCACCTGAGAGGGCAGACAGGGCCTCAGTTTACCAAAGAATTATAGAATAGTATAGCACAGGAGGAGGCCATTTGGCCCATTGAGTCTTTGGCAGTTCTTTCAAAGAGAAATCCAATTAGTCCCACACCTTCCTCTTTTGCCATATCCTTGCAGTTTTTGCTCTTACCTGAAAGACGACAGCTCCAAGAGTGCAGCAGTCCGTCAGTACTACATTAGAGAATCAAGCTAGATTTCGTGCTTAAACATCTGGAGTGGGACTTCAATCCACCACCCATTCAGCCACACTAATAGGTGTGAAGATCAGCTTCAGAACAAAGCAGTGTCTACCAAAAATTGTGTTTTATTCAAAAATAACTAAACACAAGGTCTTCTAATATGAACTGATGCTCATAAATTTGAGCTATAATGTCCGATGACAAATTGTTTGCTGTCTTCCCAACTAATGACGAAATAGTGAATTTCTATTTTCTGGGATTCTTATTGTAGAAACACCTACAGTTCAAGCTGTATCTAAAACCTCATTTAGTTGCTGTAAGGACACATATGATCTGCTCTCCAGAGGGCGAATACACACTGACCATTCCAGATACAGGGTCCAGGATCTGCAGTGCCTGATGGTTTAGTGGTGAAAAGACCATACATCAGTAGCAAGATCCTCCCATGCAGGCCAGATACCACTGTAGACTGCATTCAGGAAACATATTTCCTCAAGTGATAGGAGCTAGCCTTTCGATATCCCCTCCATTTACCTCAAACATACTAGAAAACATTGAATTGCTTCACCAGACCAAGTAGATTGATGCTTTGCCCTGGTGACAGAACAGAAAACTTCCTTTTCAAAGTGTGGCCTGCAATAATTTAGGGTTTCTTCGCATCCCATGAATGACATTCTGTGGAGCTTTCCAGGGTCTGGACACTTAGAAAATAATGGTAGGATTGGGCAGAGTCAACATGGATTTATGAAAGGGAAATTATGTTTGACAAACCTGTTGGAGTTTTTGAGGATGTAGGTGGGAGAATAGGTAAGGGGAAACTAGTGGATGTTGTGTATTTGAATTTTCAGAAGACTTTCAATAAGGTCCCACACAAGAGGTTAGTAAACAAAATTAGAGCACATGCGATTGGAGTAAGATACTGGCATGGATTGAGAGTTGGTTAATGGACAGAAAACAGGGAGTAAGAATAAATTCTCAGATTGGCAGGCTATGACTAGTGGGATCAGTGTTGGGCCCCAGCTATTCGCAATCTATATCAATGACTTGGATGGGAGGACCAAATGTAATATTTCCAAGTTTGCTTATGACACAAAACTAAGTGGGGACATGAGTTGTGAGGAGGGTACAGAGAGGCTTCAAGGGGATTGGACAGGCTAAGTGAGTGGGCAAGGACATGGCAGATGGAATATAATGCACTTTGGTAGAAAAAAACAGAAATGCAGAGTATTTCTTAAATGGTGAGAGGTTGGGAAGTGTTGATGTACAAAGGGACCTGGGTGTCCTTGTTCACAAGTCACTGAACGCTAACATGCAGGTACAGTAAGCGATTGGGAAGGCAAATGGTATTATTTTATTTTTGTTTTAGAGATACAGCACTGAAACCGGCCCTTCGGCCCATCGAGTCTGTGCCGACCATCAACCACCCATTTATACTAATCCTACATTAATCCCATATTCCTACCACATCCCCACAATTCCCCTACCACCTACCTATACTAGGGGCAATTTATAATGGCCAATTTACCTATCAACCTGCAAGTCTTTGGCTGTGGGAGGAAACCGGATTACCCGGCGAAAACCCACGTGGTCACAGGGAGAACTCGCAAACTCCGCACAGGCAATACCCAGAACCGAACCCAGGTCCCTGGAGCTGTGAGACTGTGGTGCTAACCACTGCGCCGCCCTTATGTCCTTTATTGCAAAAGAATTTGAGTACAGGAGTAAAAGTGTTTTGTTGCAATTGTGAGCCTTGGTGAGGCTGCACCTCGAGTATTGTGTACAGTTTTGGTCTCTACCTAAGGAAGGATATACTTGCAATAGAGGGAGTGCAACGAAGGTTCACCAGACGAATCTCTGAGATGGTGGGATTGTTCTATGAGGAGAGATTGAGGAGACAGGGCCTGTGTTCTCTAGAATTTAGAAGAATGAGAGATGATCTCATTGAAGCATACAAAATTCTTACAGGACTCGATAGGGTAGATACAAGAAGGATGTTTCCCCTGGCTGATGAGTCTAGAACCAGGGGATACAGTCTCAGAATAAGGAGCAGGCCATTTAAGACTCAGATGAGGAATTTCTTCACTCAGAGGGTGGTGAATCTTTGGAATTGTCAACCTCAGAGGGCTGTGGAGGCTCAGTCATTGAGTATATTCAAGACAGAGATTGATTTCTAGGTATTATAGGTATCAAGGGATATGGGGATACTGCGGGAAAATGGCGTTGAGGTAGAAGATCAGCCACGATCTAACTGAATGGTGGAGTGGGCTTGAGGGGCCGAATGGTCTACTCCTCCTATTTCCTATGATTACTTCTACCCATGTATTCCAGCACAGGGGCCAAATACTTTGAATCCCTGTCCTCACCATTTTTAAGCCATGTTTCTGTTATTGACTCTACATCATATTCCTACACAGCTATTTGTTCTTGTAGCTCACCAACCTTATTCGCCATGCTTTGTGTGCTTGCTTACATGCATTCTAAATCTGACCTTGTATTCCTTATAGTCCTTCTTGGTCTGCTTCTATCTAATTTGGTAATACTGCCTTCTCTAGTACTATCCAACACTCCAACTCGTTTATGCACCTTATTCTTTTATACTTCTGTATGCTGCTGCCCGTTCCCCAACCACAGGAGAGAACGTCCCATCAAGGACATTGGTCCCAATCCTATTGAGGTCCAACCTTTCCCTTTTAAATAGGTGCCCCCTGCCCCAGAACTGGTCCCGATGCCCCAAGAATCTGAAGCGCTTGCTCCTGCACAATGCCCCAAGCCACGCATTGATCCTCCCTGTCCTCCTATTTCTACTCCCGTTAGTGCATGGCACTGGGAGTAATTAGGAGGTTACGACCTTTGAGGTCCTACTTTTTAACTTTGTTCCTCGCTCATGAAAATCATAAAAAACATTGAAAATAGGAGCAGGAGTAGGCCATTCAGCCCTTCGAGCCTGCTCCGCCATTCATTATGATCATGGCTGATCATCCAACTCAGTAACCTGTTCCTGCTTTCTCCCCATATCCTTTGATTCCTTTCACCCCAAGAGCTATATCTAACTCCTTCTTGAAAACATACAATGTTTTGGCCTCAACTGCTTTCTGTGGTAGCGAATTCCACAGGCTCACCACTCTCTGGGTAAAGTAATTTCTCCGCATCTCAGTCCTGAAAGGTTTACCCTGTATCCTTAGACTATGACCCCTGGTTCTGGACTCCCCCATCATCGGGAACATCCTTCTTGCATCTACCCTGTCAAGTCCTGTTAGGATTTTATAAGTTTCTATGAGATCTCCCCTCACTGTTCTGAACTCCAGCGAATATAATCCTAACCGACTCAATCTCTCCTCATTCGTCAGTCCCACCATTCCAGGAATCAGTCTGGTAAACCTTTGCTGCACTCCCTCTATAGCAAGAACATCCTTCCTCAGATAAGGAGACCAAAACTGCACACAATATTCCAGGTGTGGCCTCACCAAGGCCCTGTATAATTGCAGCAAGACATCCCTGCTCCTGTACTCTAATCTTCTTGCTATGAAGGCCGACATACCATTTTCCCTTTTTACCGCCTGTTGCACCTGCATGCTTACTTCAGCAATTGGTGTACGAGAACACCCAGGTCTTGTTGCATATTCTCCCCCTCTCAGTTTATAGCCGTTCAGATAATCTGCCTTCCTGTTTTTGCTACCAAAGTGGATAACCTCACATTTATCCACATTATACTGCATCTGCCATGTATTTGCCCACTCACTCAACTTGTCCAAATCACCCTGAAGCCTCTCTGCATCCTCCTCACAACTCACCCTCACACCCAGTTTTGTGTCATTTGCAAATTTGGAGATATTACATTTAGTTCCCTCACCTAAATCATTAATATATATTGTGAATAGCTGGGGTCCCAGCACCGATCCCTGCGGTACCCCACTAGTCACTGCATGCCATTCAGAAAAAGATCCGTTTATTCCTACTCTTTGTTTCCTGTCTGCCCACCAATTTTCTATCCATCGCAATACACTACCCCCAATCCCATGTGCTTTAATTTTACACGCTAATCTCTTATGTGGGACTTTGTCGAAAGCCTTCTGAAAGTCCAACTAAACCACATCCACGGGCTCCCCCTCATCAACTCTACTAGTTACATCATCGAAGAATTCTAGTAGATTTGTCTAGCATGATTTCCCTTTCGTAAATCCATGCTGACTCTGTCCGATTCTACCACTGTTCTCCAAGTGCTCTGCTATAAAATCTTTGATAATGGACTCTCGAATTTTCCCCACTACCGACGTCGGGCTGACTGGTCTATAATTCCCTGCTTTCTCTCTACCTCCCTTTTTAAATAGTGGGGTTACAGTAGCTACCCTCCAATCTGTAGGAACTGTTCCAGAGTCTATAAGAATCTTGGAAGATGACCACCAATGCATCCACTATTTATAGGGACTCTTGCTTAAGTACTCTGGGATGCAGACCATCAGGCCCTGGGGATTTATCAGCCTTCAATCCCATCAATTTCCCCAACACCATTTCTCTACTAATACTGATTTCCTTCAGTTCCTCCCTCTCACTAAACCCTGTGTTTCCCAACATTTCTGGTATATTTGTGTCCTCCTTTGTGAAGACAGAACCAAAGTATGCATTTAGTTGGTCAGCCATTTCTTTGTTCCATATAATAAATTCCCCTGTTTCTGACTGTAAGGGACCTACAAGTCCGACTGTAGGACCTCAATACCTGCTCTTTCTCATTGGTGGGGACGTGTACCACAACCTCTGGCTCACTCCCTTCCCCCTGCATGAATATTCAGCACCCTCTCCGTGATGTCCTTTACCCAGACAACACACCATCCGGGACTCAGGATGATGGTTATAGGAATGCCTGTGTGTACCCCTGACTATGGAATCTCCTATACAACTGCATTTCAACTCTTTGCTGTTCCCTCCTGTGCAGTCTCTTGCCCATTGGTGCCATGGTTTGGACTGCACTCCTTTCGGGTGTCGCCACTTCCAGCAGTCTCCAATACTGAGTACCGGTTTGAGAGTGGCTCACAGCTCGAGACTCCTGCACTTCCTGCCGATTCCTACTCTTCCAGGTGGCCACTATTATCTCCCATCCACTTTTCTGAACTCTCACTGCCTGTGGGGTGACACCTCCTGGGAAGTACAATTCAGGAAACTCTTCCCCTCTGCTCCAGCTCGGAAATCCTGAGCTCAAGCTCAAGCAGCTGAAGCCACTTCCTGCGCATGTGGTTTCCCAAGACACATGAAGAGTCCTGAAGTTCCCACATGGCACAGGAATTGCAGCAACAGGTCTCCCGTCTAAATATTCTCTGTTCCCTCTTTTAGAATCTAGTTACCACCTTTGCATAAACTATTAAGTTTAATTAATGCCTCCAGACCTGCTTTGTGCTATTACTTTTAATATTACTGGACTAGTAACCCAAAGACCCAGGGTATTGCTCTGGGGACATGGGTTCGAATCCCACCACAGCAGAAGGTGGAATTTGAATTCAATGAATAAATCTGGAATTTAAAAAAAAGTGAGTCTAATGATGGCCATGAAACCATTGTCAATTGTTGTAAAAACCCATCAGGTTCACTAATGTCCTTTCGAGAAGGAAATCTGCTGTCCTTACCTGGTCTGGCCGACATGTGACTCCAGACCCCACAGCAATGTGGTTGACTCTTACATGCCCTCTGAAATGGCCTAGCAAGCCACTCAGTTGTATCTAACTGCTACAAAGTCAATAAAAATGAATGAAACTGGACAGACCACCCGGCATTGACCTAGGCACCGGAAACGACAACAGCAAACCCAGCCCTGTCGACCCTGCAAAGTCCTCCTTACTAACATATGGGGGCTTGTGCCAAAGTTGGGAGAGCTGTCCAACAGACTAGTCAAGCAACAGCCTGACATAGTCATACTCACGGAATCATACCTGACAGACAATGTCCCAGACACTGCCATCACCATCCCCGGGTTTGTCTTGTCCCACTGGCAAGACAGACCCAGCAGAGGTGGCGGCAGAGTGGTATACAGTCGGGAGGGAGTTGCCCTGGGAGTCCTCAACATCAACTGCGGACCCCATGAAGTCTCCTGGCATCAGGTCAAACATGGGCAAGGAAACCTCCTGCTGATTATCACCTACTGCCCTCCCTCAGCTGATGAGTCAGTACTCCTCCATGTTGAACACCACTTGGAGAAAGCACTGAGAGTGGCAAGGGTGCGGAATGTATTCTGGATGGGGGACTTCAATGTCCATCACCAAGAATTGCTCGGTAGCACCACTACTGACCGAGCTGGCCAGGTCCTAAAGGAGATAGCTGCCTGACTGGGTCTGCGGCAGGTGGTGAGGGAACCAACAGAGTGAAAAACATACTTGACCTCATCCTCACCAATCTGTCTGCTGCAGATGCATCTGTTCGTGACAGTATTGGTTGGAGTGACCACTGCACAGTCCTCGTGGAGGCAAAGTCCCGCCTTCACATTGAGGATACCGTTGATCGTGTTGTGTGGCACTATCACCGTGCTAAATGGGATAGATTTCGAACAGATCTAGCAATGCAAAACTGGGCATCCATGAGGCGCTGTGGGCCATCAGCAGCAGCAGAATTGTACTCAACCACAATCTGTAACCTCATGGCCCAGCATATCCCCCAACCTACCATTACCATCAAGCCAGGAGACCAACCCTGGTTCAATGAGTGCAGGAGGGCATGCCAGAAGCAGCACCAGGCATACCTCAAAATGAGGTGTCAGTCTGGTGAAGCTAGAACACAGGACTACTTGCGTGCCAAACTGCATAAGCAGCATGCGATAGAGCTAAGCGATCCCATAACCAACGGATCAGATCTAAGCTCTGCAGTCCTGCTACATCCAGCCGTGTATGGTGGTGGACAATTAAACAACTAACTGGAGGAGATGGCTCCACAAAATTCCCCATCCTCAATGATGGGGGAGCCCAGCACATCAGTGCGAAAGATAAGGCTGAAGCATTTGCAACAATCTACAGCCAGAAGTGCTGAGTTGATGATCCATCTCGGCCTCCTCCTGAAGTCCCCAGCATCACAGATGCCAGACTTCAGCCAATTTGATTCACTCTGCGTGATATCAAGAAACGACTGAAGGCATTGGATACTGCAAAGGCTATGGGCCCTGACAATATTCCGGCAATAGTACTGAAGACCTGTGCTCCAGAACTTGCCCCTAGCCAAGCTGTTCCAGTACAGCTACAACACTGGCATCTACCCGGCAATGTGGAAAATTGCCCAGGTATGTCCTGTACACATAAAGCAGGACAAGCCCAACCCGGCCAATTACCGCCCCATCAGTCTACTCTCAATCATCAGTAAAGTGATTTTATTGCTTGGCAATAACCTGCTCAGTGACGCTCAGTTTGGGTTCCGCCAGGGCCACTCAGCACCTGATCTCATTACAGCTTTGGTTCAAACATGGACAAAAGAGCTGAACTCGAGAGGTGAGGTGAGAGTGACTGCCCTTGACATCAAGGCAGAATTTGACCGAGTATGGCATCAAGGAGCCCTAGCAAAACTGGAGTCAATGGGAATCGGGGAAAACTCTCCGCTGGCTGGAGTCATACCTAACGCAAAGGAAGATGTTTGTGGTTGTTGGAGGTCAATCATCTCAGCTCCAGGACATCACTGCAGGAGTTCCTCAGGGTAGTGTCCTAGGCCCAACTATCTTCAGCTGCTTCATCAATGACGTGCCTTCAATCATAAGGTCAAAAGGGGGGATGTTTGCTGATGATTGCATAATGTTCAGCACCATTCGCAACTCCTTAGATACTGATGCAGTCCGTGTAGAAATGCAGCAAGAGCTGGACAATATCCAGGCTTGGGCTGAATAAGTGGCAAGTAACATTCACGCTACACAGGTGCCAGGCAATGACCATCGCCAACAAGAGAGAATCTCACCATCTCCCCTTGACATTCAATGGCATTACCATCGCTGAATCCCCCACTATCAACATTCTAGGGGCTACCATTGACCAGAAACTGAACTGGAGTTGCCATATAAATACCTTGGCTATAAGAGCAGGTCAGAGGCTAGGAATCCTGCGGCGGGTAACTCATCTCCTGACTCCTCAAAGCCTGTCCACCATCTACAACACTCAAGCAGCTCGACACCATCCATGACAAAGCAGCCTGCTTGATTGGCACCCCATCTACAAACATTCACTCTCTCCACCACCGATGCACAGTGGCAGCAGTGTGTACCATCTACAAGATGCACCGCAGCAACTCACCAAGGCTCCTTCGACAGCACCTTCCAAACCGGTGACCTCTCCCACCTTGAAGGACAAGGGCAGCAAATGTATGGGAGCGCCACCACCTGCAAGTTCCCCTCCAAGTCACACACCATCCTGACTTGGAACCACATCGCCATTCCTTCACTGTCACTGGGTCAAAATCCTGGAACTCCTTTCCTAACAGCACAGTAGGTGTACCTACCCCACATGGACTGCAGCAATTCAAGAAGGCAGCTCACCACCACCTTCTCAAGGGCAATTAGGGATGGGCAATAAATACTGGCCTAGCCAGCGACGCCCACATCCCATGAATGAATAAAAAATTAATTCGCTTACTGTTATACCTACCCTAATTGACATTTTATTAATTTGTTTAACTAGCTAAGCTGTAAATTTAGTACAGTACTTTATAGTTTTCTGGCCCCAGTTTAAACCACTGCGTTAGTTTAGAGAGGGGAAGGAAACCTCAAAAATCACCAACCTGCTTTCCTGTCTTGTCTTGACCCACACTGCTACAGCTCCATCTGTGCTAAAGGGTTAATATTTGTGCTTCCGAAGTGTGGCATTGCAAGCTGCAGAACTGGCACTGATGGTGTGGTTAATATATGTCAACTTATGGTAACTTTAAACAATAATTCACAGCTCCCGCAGTCCCGTTTCACTGCCAAACTGTTTGAATTTGGGTATAGCTTGAGCTGCACCTGCTGGTCCCTGACCCACGTGCCTTGGCAGCACCTCAGCATAGTAACATACCCACTGGGTATGGGTGGTCAGCGTTGTTGATCACCTTTGGCTTCAATCATTGTATTTGGGCCATCCTAATGAGTTCAGCAGTGCACGATTGCAGGTTTTATTTATTTTTCTTTACTCATCTCAAATAATTTAAATTGTTCCTGGGTATTGCAGCTTAGGGTTCAATTAAAATATGGAATTTCCCTAGTAATCCCCTCTTACAGGACACTGCTGTGACCTCACCCAAGTGACCATTCCTGATGTGTGAGCCTTGACGGCAAACTATTGGACCTTGAAACTGTTTTTGCCCACTATCCACACACACACACGCTGCAGGGGTTAACCGGTCAGTAAAGAAGAGGTAAAATGCATGCTCCCACCACCCCAACTCCACTCCTTCCTCAGGCTGAGGAGCAAAGCTGCACATTTGCAACTCTTCAGTTGCACCACTGAAAAAGAGAAAAGGAATGTTGGCATTGTCTTAACCTTTCCCTTACGGAGTATTGCATCCAGTTCTGGGCACTGCACTATAGGATGAATGTGAAAGCACTGGAGAGAGTGCAGAAAGAATGGTTCCAGGGATGAGGAACTTCAGTTATGATTTAGATTGGAGAAGTTAAGACTGTTCTCCTTGGAGAAAAGGCTGAGAGGTGATTTGATGGAGGTATTCAAAATCATAAGGGGTCTGAACAGAGTAGATAGAGAGAAACTGTTCCCACTCGTGAAAGAATCGAGAATGAGAGGGCACAGATTTTAAGTATTTGGCAAGAGAAGCAAAAGTGACATGAGGAAAAACTTTTTCACGCAGCGAGTGGTTAAGGTCTGGAATGCACTGCCTGAGAGTGTGGTGGAGGCAGGTTCAATTGAGGCATTCAAAAGGGAATTAGACTGTTAACTGAAAAGGAAGAATGTGCAGGGTTCAGGGGAGAAGGCGGGAAATAGCAGTAAGTGAATTGCTCATTTGGAGAGCTGGTGCAGACGCGATGGGCTGAATGGCCACCTCCTGCGCTGTAACAATTCTGTGATTGTTACATAGACCAATTGCAGCTGCTCCACGAACATCAGTGAAGTGGGTGACTTTGCCTTTGGTGATGACCCGGGCACAGAGAACTCCCTACTCTTGGGGCTGTTGACTGTCATCAGATATATGACAATGAAAGTGCAGTGTTCCTTCAGTGCTACATTGCAATGTCTGTCTAATTTATACAATGGGATGGCAGTGGGGGGCTTGGAACCACAGCCTCCTGACCTAAAGGTGAGAGCACTGCCTTCCGAGAGGCGTTAACACGGCCTCATGGTGCATCTTGTGGTTTCGCTTTTTTATCCTAGTGCAGCCTGAGACTACTTGTGTCAGTCATGGCCTGCCCAGCATGTGAAGATTATCAAAAGTGGAGCTGGAATTCAGTGCTCTGCCTACTCCTTCTGTTGCTTTCCAGAAAGACAAACCAACAGAGCACTTTTAGGAGGCAGAGGTCGCCCCAGGATCCAAAGACCAAGGGCCACTGAGCAGCTGCCCATGATTTCAATGTTGATCAAGAGCTTGTCATGTGAGGTGATGCCCAGCCTCTGCCTTACCACTGTCACAGTGCTTTCCTGGAAACAGCTCCCCTGTAAGTGCACTGCTTGATAACAGGGTCCCTTGATAGAGAGCTTGTGAATAGCACTGCCCCAAATCCCAAACACAGAAGAATTCTGCACCATAACAGTGAAACACTTTCATTTTCTGCATTCATTAATGTTTTGTTTAGTCATAGAGTTTTAACGGCACAGAAGCAGCCCATTCAGCCCATCAAGCCATTGCCAGCTCTCGACAGAGCAATTCAATCAGTCCCATTTCCCAGCTCTATCTCCGTAGCCTTGTAAGTTTATTTCCCTCAAATGGCCATCCAATTTCCTTTTCAAATCATTCATTGTCTCTGCTTCCAGCACCCTCGTAATCAGCGAGTTCCAGGTCATTATCACTCGCTGTGTAAAAAATGTTCTTCCTCACGTCTTGCATCTTTTGCCCAAAACCTTAAATCTGTGTCCCCCAGTCCTTGTAATGTTCAGCCAATGGGAATAGCTTTTCTTGTCTACCTTATGTAAACCTGTCAGAATCTTGTATACTTCTATCTAATCTCCCCCCCCCCCCCCCCATCTCCTTTCCTACCAGGAGAACAAACAAAGCTTCTCCAACCTAACCCCTAACCTTGGATTAATACCTGGGAGTATGATGTTATTGCTATTACTGAGACTTGGTTGAGGGAAGGGCATGATTGGCAACTAAATATCCCAGGATATCGATGCTTCAGGCGGGATAGAGAGGGAGGTAAAAGGGGTGGAGGAGTTGCATTACTGGTCAAAGAGGATATCACAGCTGTGCTGAAGGAGGGCACTATGGAGGACTCGAGCAGTGAGGCAATATGGACAGAACTCAGAAATAGGAAGGGTGCGGTAACAATGTTGGGGCTGTACTACAGGCCTCCCAACAGCAAGCGTGAGATAGAGGTACAAATATGTAAACAGATTATGGAAAGATGTAGGAGCAACAGGGTGGTGGTGATAGGAGATTTTAATTTTTCCAACATTGACTGGGATTCACTTAGTGTTAGAGGTCTAGATGGAGCAGAATTTGTAAGGAGCATCCAGGAGGGTTTTCTAGAGCAGTATGTAAATAGTCCAACTCGGGAAGGGGCCATACTGGACCTGGTGTTGGGGAATGAGTCAGGCCAGGTGGTTGAAGTTTCTGTAGGGGACTACTTTGGGAATAGTGATCACAATTCCGTAAGCTTTAAAATACTCATGGACAAAGACGAGAGTGGTCCTAAAGGAAGAGTGCTAAATTGGGGGAAGGCCAACTATACCAAAATTCGGCAGGAGCTGGGGAATGTAGATTGGGAGCAGCTGTTTGAAGGTAAATCCACATGTGATATGTGGGAGGCTTTTAAAGAGAGGTTGATTAGCGTGCAGGAGAGACATGTTCCTGTGAAAATGAGGGATAGAAATGGCAAGATTAGGGAACCATGGATGACAGGTGAAATTGTGAGACTAGCTAAGAGGAAAAAGGAAGCATACATAAGGTCTAGGCGGCTGATGAAAGACGAAGCTTTGAAAGAATATCGGGAATGTAGGACCAATCTGAAACGAGGAATTAAGAGGGCTAAAAGGGGTCATGAAATATCTTTAGCAAACAGGGTTAAAGAAAATCCCAAAGCCTTTTATTCATATATAAGAAGAAAGAGGGTAACTAGAGAAAGGATTGGCCCACTAAAGGACAAAGGAGGAATGTTATGCTTGGACTCAGAGAAAATGGGTGAGATTCTAAACGAGTACTTTGCATCGGTATTCACCGAGGAGAGGGACATGACGGATGTTGAGGTTAGGAACAGATGTTTGATTACTCTAGGTCAAGTCGGCATAAGGAGGGAGGAAGTGTTGGGTATTCTAAAGGGCATTAAGGTGGACAAGTCCCCAGGTCCGGATGGGATCTATCCCAGGTTACTGAGGGAAGCGAGAGAGAAAATAGCTGGGGCCTTAACAGATATCTTTGCAGCATCCTTAAACACGGGTGAGGTCCCGGAGGACTGGAGAATTGCTAATGTTGTCCCCTTGTTTAAGAAGGGTAGCAGGGATAATCCAGGTAATTATAGACCGGTGAGCCTGACGTCAGTGGTAGGGAAGCTGCTGGAGAAGATACTGAGGGATAGGATCTATTCCCATTTGGAAGAAAATGGGCTTATCAGTGATGGGCAACATGGTTTTGTGCAGGGAAGGTCATGTCTTACCAACTTAATAGAATTCTTTGAGGAAGTGACAAAGTTGATTGATGAGGGAAGGGCTGTCGATGTCATATACATGGACATCAGTAAGGCGTTTGATAAGGTTCCCCATGGCAGGCTGATGGAGAAAATGAAGGCGCATGGGGTCCAAGGTGTACTAGCTAGATGGATAAAGAACTGGCTGGGCAACAGGAGACAGAGAGTAGCAGTAGAAGGGAGTTTCTCAAAATGGAGACGTGTGACCAGTGGTGTTCCACAGGGATCCGTGCTGGGACCACTGTTGTTTGTGATATACATTAATGATTTGGAGGAAAGTATAGGTGGACTGATTAGCAAGTTTGCAGACGACACTAAGATTGGTGGAGTAGCAGATAGTGAAGGGGACTGTCAGAGAATACAGCAGAATATAGATAGATTGGAGAGTTGGGCAGAGAAATGGCAGATGGAGTTCAATCAGGGTAAATGCGAGGTGATGCATTTTGGAAGATCCAATTCAAGAGTGAACTATACAGTAAATGGAAAAGTCCTGGGGAAAATTGATGTACAGAGAGATTTGGGTGTTCAGGTCCACTGTTCCCTGAAGGTGGCAACGCAGGTCAATAGAGTGGTCAAGAAGGCATACGGCATGCTTTCCTTCATCGGACGGGGTATTGAGTACAAGAGTTGGCAGGTCATGTTACAGTTGTATAGGACTTTGGTTCGGCCACATTTGGAATACTGCGTGCAGTTCTGGTCGCCACGTTACCATAAGGATGTGGATGCTTTGGAGAGGGTGCAGAGGAGGTTCACCAGGATGTTGCCTGGTATGGAGGGCGCTAGCTATGAAGAGAGGTTGAGTAGATTAGGATTATTTTCATTAGAAAGACGGAGTTGAGGGGGGACCTGATTGAGGTGTACAAAATCATGACAGGTATAGACAGGGTGGATAGCAAGAGGCTTTTTCCCAGAGTGGGGGATTCAATTACTAGAGGACACGAGTTCAAAGTGAAAGGGGAAAAGTTTAGGGGGGATATGCGTGGAAAGTTCTTTATGCAGAGGGTGGTGGGTGCCTGGAACGCGTTGCCAGCGGAGGTGGTAGATGCGGGCACGATGGCGTCTTTTAAGATGTTTCTAGACAGGTACATGAATGGGCAGGAAGAAAAGAGATACAGACCCTTAGAAAATAGGCGACATGTTTAGATAGAGGATCTGGATCGGCGCAGGCTTGGAGGGCCGAAGGGCCTGTTCCTGTGCTGTAATTTTCTTTGTTCTTTGTTCTTGTAGCTAAAATCCCTCATCCCTGGAACCATTCTGGTAAATCTCCTCTGCACCCTCTCAAAGACCCTCACATCCTTCCTAATGTAGTGACCAGAACTGGATGCTATACTCTAGTTGGGGCCTAACTGGAGCTTTATAAAGGTTCACCATAACCTCCCTGCTTTTGTATGCAATACCTCTATTTATGAAGCCCAAGATCCCATATGCTTTGTTAACTACTGCCACCTTCAAAGATCTATGTACATGAACTACCAGGTGTCTCTGTCCCTGCACACTCTTTAAAACTGCACCATTTAGTCTATATTGCCTCTCCCTACCCCTTCTGCCAAAATACATCACCTCACACTTCTCTATTAAATCCATCTGCCACTTGCCTGTCCATTCTGCTAGCCTATCTGTGTCCTCTTGCAGTTGCTTGGTATCATCCTCACTGTCTGCAACACCTCCATAGAGTCATCGTTATACAGCACAGAAACAGGCCCTTCGGCCCACCGTGTCCATAGAGTCATCGTTATACAGCACGGAACAGGCCCTTCGGCCCACCGTGTCCATGGAGTCATCGTTATACAGCACGGAACAGGCCCTTCGGCCCACCGTGTCCATAGAGTCATCGTTATACAGCACGGAACAGGCCCTTCGGCCCACCGTGTCCATAGAGTCATCGTTATACAGCACGGAAACAGGCCCTTCGGCCCACCGTGTCCATAGAGTCATCGTTCTACAGCACGGAACAGGCCCTTCGGCCCACCGTGTCCATGCCAGCCATCAAGCCTATCTATTGTAATCACATTTTCCAGCACTTGGCCCGTAGCCTTGTATGCTATGGCATTTCAAAATGGTTCTTAAATGTTGAAATTTTACTCTCTATTCCAATCTCCAAATCACTCATGTATATCAAAAAAAGCTGCAGTCTTCGCACTGACCACTACAATCCTTCAGTCTGAAAAACAACCATTTACCAAGACTCGCTGTTTTCTGTCCTTAAGTTTGTTTTTTTTAATCCAATGAGACACTGAGCCTCCTATTCCATGAGCCTCAATTTTGTTAACCAGCTCCTTTTATGTGGTACTTCCTCAAAGGCTTTCTTAAAATCAATATGTCAAAATCCATTGCTTTCCTTAGGGTCACTTCTGATTTTTTTAAAAATGCTTTGTATTTTTGAAACTCTTTGCAGTAACTGTCGACGAAACCCACAGGTTGTGAAAGAATTGAAGCAAGTAGTAATAATCTTGCTTTATCTGTATTGTCTTTGTGACAATGATGTATCTGATCAGACTGTGTGGTACTTGCACCTTTACAGGATCATACTGCTTTCAAATTATTTATAACTCTTTTGTTCAGTATATTTTCACATTTGAGTTTGTTAAAGTGTTCACATACAATGAACATGTGATGAATCTAAAGACTCTACAGTTTTTCCATTTACAAAAAGCTAATGGGGAATCTGTTTGTTGGATATTAGTGTCAGTCACAATGCAATAGCTATTTCTCTGCCTCTTCACGCTGTAGAATTGACAGTGGCTGCTCGCACTCAGCAATACCAGTGCTCGTTGCCACTTGTCACATTAGCCCTGATATTGAACATCAGACTATTTGACCACAGGAGCCCCACCCAGCTATCCAGATGCAAGCGTGTGATCAGAGCCTGGACTCCTGGCTGACACTGGGATGATGAGGCTGAATCTCCGTGTGGCCTTCATGGCAGTTAACATCTCACTCAGCACAGGCCTGGTATTCCACTGGCCCTTCCTACACTCTGTGGTATTGTATTCACTTACTGGGCAGTCAGGGCCACAAGTTGGCATCTTGTCCCACGCTTTGTCAGCATTATCTGTCCAGTCACTTTGTAACAGGCAGAATGTCAACAAATTCAAACTTTACTGAACTGTAAAACCATCCTCATTCCACAACTCCCCATTGCCGTTCTATTTGACTGCACGGGTCCCATCAGAGCCTGGGGTACAATAATATATTTAATACATAGCTTGCAACGAATCTAAGTCGAGCAACCGACATTTAGCTGTGCAGCCAAAGCAACGCTGGTCACTGAGTTTGTTGTAGCTGGGATATCAAGCTGAATACTGAGGATTTTGCTTTGTTTATTAAGTCCTCTATTTATTTTTTCCCAGATTATACAAACTCTGCCTTGTTTGAGTTAGGGATTCATTTATTCCTATTTCTGCTATTTTTCAGTTTGTATTTTCTGCTTACGTTTTTACAAATAAATTGAATTCTGCAGAGAAGTTGGCAATTCCATCACACCTATCATACCATCAGGACATCCCAAAGCGCTTTGCCACTGAAGAAGCATTTTTGAAGAGTAGTCACTATTGTGGTGTAGGGATTATAACAGCCAATTTGCTGATCCATAGAATGGCCCCTCTGCCACTACGGCACTCCCTCGGTCCTGCCCCTCCACCACTGCGGCACTGCCCTCGGTCCTGCCGCTGCGGCACTGCCCTCGGTCCTGCCGCTGCGGTACTGCGCTCGGTCCTGCCGCTGCGGCACTGCCCTCGGTCCTGCCCCTGCAGCGCTCACTCATTCCTGCCCTGGGAGCATCAGCCCAGATTATGTGCTCAAAATCTCTGAAGTGGGAACCCATATCTTTAAGACCAAGGGGTGAGAGTGCTACTGCTGAGCCACAGCTGTGAAAGTGGAGGAAGAATGTAAGGAAGAACTTGTTCAAAGTACAGCCCCTTGTCTCTTTTTATATCCCTTTCCTTACCTGAGGGGAATCCCACTTTTGGATCTCATTCCCCTCTGGTTGCTGTTCACTTTCCCCGATGCTGGGAGCACTCCAGGCTTTTGGGTGGTTTTGATCTGTGTGGTTTTACACTGGACAGAGCCACTAAGACCTCGTACTAACAGATCCAAGGCCCTATTAGGGAAGCCTACCAGGCATGGTGAAACTTCACAAGGTAGAGATGGGAATGGCCTGTGTGGTTACCATTCACAATGAGTTGTCGCACTTTCTGTTGTTGTGAGAGTTCTTGGACTAAACACCTTTCTCTTCCTCTTTGTGCAGGAGACAGAGGAGATCTTGGCTGATGTGCTGAAGGTGGAGGTTTTCCGACAGACTGTTGCTGAGCAGGTTCTGGTGGGCAGTTACTGTGCTTTCAGTAACCAGGGAGGCCTGGTCCATCCAAAGACATCCATTGAAGATCAGGATGAGCTCTCATCCCTGCTTCAGGTTCCACTGGTGGTATGGCCAATTTGTTTCTTTGTTCCCCTCTCGTCACATATTGTTTTGATTTTGTGCTGCTTGTTCGGAAGATGATTAGCCAATAGCCCATCAGGTGTTTGACTGAAATCAGCTGAGATGAACTCTTCCAGGCCCCAGCTCAGTAAACTCTGTCCTAGTCACATTTCAGCCTGTTAGATGGGCCAGTGACTAGGAACAAGCCCATTCCCAGCTGCCTCAGCTGACCGAGGAAGTCAGCCATGTGGAGGAGGAAGGTGCCAGCATTGATCCCTATGAAATTTTGTTTTGTTTGCACTGGAGTGCTGACTTGGGTTGCATTAGAGTGCTATAGTGGAAGTTTGGGAACTGAGGATAATTAAGGGTTAATTTTATCTTAAATCTAATCTGTCTTTTATTTAGCAGATTAACTTAAAAGTTGCTGTTAGGGTTGGAGAAGGTGAGTTTTAGACCAGCTTTAAACAGGGTTCACTCAGGCTCTGCTTGCAGCTGCACCTTGTTAATTAGAGAATTGGCTTAAACCAGTTTTCAGGGGCTAGAGTCAGTCAGTATAAAAGTGAGCCATCTTACAGTGCTGACTTTGTTTACACTGGAGTGCTGACTTGGGTTGCATTAGAGTGCTATAGTGGAAGTTTGGTAACTGAGGAAGTTCGGTGAGGAGGGAGTGAGGAGCTCCTTTCACTTCCTACCTGTCCTCAGTGAGGGGAGCCGAGAGCTTCCAAAGAGCACAGCTGACTGGGGGAAGACTCGGAGGGCGGAGTTCCGGACCGGTAAGTATAAAAAACTTCTGGTAAAAAAAAACTGAAAGTGACGTCACAGGAAAGCTGTGACCTGATTGGCTGGTAGGGAATTTTTACTGAATTTGAAAATAAAACATTGATAAAAATTGATTAAAACCCTAATTAACCAATAAGTAGAGTAACTAAACCAGAGGGAGGAGATTACTGTATTTAGTTAGCATTTAATATTTATAGTAGGAATCTAGCACTAGGGACCATATAGTTAATTATAACAATTTAGTAAGGATTTAATAAGTATTTATCTGAAATTAATTTATTAATTAGTGCTAGAAATGTCAGTTAGAGGGGTGAAGTGCTTCACCTGTGAGATGTGGGAAGTCCGTGACGCTTCCAGCGTTCCGGACAACTACATCTGCAGGAAGTGTACCCAGTTGCAGCTCCTCACAGACCGCATGGATCGGTTGGAGCGGCAACTGGATGCACTTAGAAGCATGCAGGTGGCAGAAAGCGTCATAGACAGGAGTTTTAGAGAAGTGGTTACACCCAAGGTGCAGGCAGATAGATGGGTGACCGCTAGAAGGGGCAGGCAGTCAGTGCAGGAATCCCCTGTGGCTATCCCCCTCTCTAACAAGTATACCGTTTTGGATACTGTTAGGGGGGATGGCCTATCAGGGGAAAACAGCAGCAGCCAGAGCAGTGGTACCACGGCTGGCACTGTTGTTCAGCAGGGAGGGACAAAGTGCAGAAGAGCAATAGTTATAGGGGACTCGATAGTCAGGAGCACAGATAGGCGCTTCTGTGGACATGAAAGAGACTCCAGGATGGTATGTTGCCTCCCTGGTGCCAGGGTCAAGGATGTCTCTGAACGGACAGGGGGCATTCTGAAGGGGGAGGGTGAACAGCCAGAGGTTGTGGTACACATCGATACCAACGACATAGGCAGGAAGAGTGACGAGGTCCTGCAGGGGGAGTTTAGGGAGTTTGGTAGAAAGTTAAAAGACAGGACCGCTCTGGTTGTAATCTCGGGATTACTCCCTGTGCCACGTGCCAGTGAGGCTAGAAATAGGAAGATAGTGCTGCTAAACACGTGGCTGAACAGCTAGTGTAGAAGGGAGGATTTCAGATATCTGGACCATAGGGATCTCTTCAGGGACAGATGGGACCTGAACAAGAAGGTTGGGTTGCATCTAAACTGGAGGGGCACAAATATCCTGGCTGCGAGGTTTGCTAGCGTCACTCGGGAGGGTGGGAACCAGAGCAGTAGGACAGCAAGTGAAATAAATGAGGGGGAACTAGTAAATAAGGCCAGTAAGAGGAAGAGCAGGCAGGGAGATGTTGCGGAGCACAGCGGGACTGGTGGTCTGAAGTGCATTTGTTTCAATGCGAGAAGTATAACAGGTAAGGCAGATGAACTTAGAGCTTGGATTAGTACTTGGAACTACGATGTTGTTGCTATTACAGAGACTTGGTTGAGGGAAGGACAGGATTGGCAGTTAAATGTTCCAGGATTTAGAAGCTTCAGGCGGGATAGAGGGGGATGTAAAAGGGGTGGGGGAGTTGCATTACTGGTTAAGGAGAATATCAGCTGTACTGGGGGAGGACACCTCGGAGGGGTCGTGCAGCGAGGCAATATGGGTGGAGCTCAGGAATAGGAAGGGTGCAGTCACGATGTTGGGCCTACATGCCTCCCAACAGCCAGCGGGAGGTAGAGGAGCAGATATGTAGGCAGATTTTGGTAACAGGGTTGTGGTGGTGGGTGATTTTAACTTCTCCTATATTGACTGGGACTCACTTAGTGCTAGGGGCTTGGATGTGGCAGAATTTGTAAGGAGCATCCAGGAGGGCTTCTTGAAACAATATGTAGATAGTACAACTAGGGATGGGGCCATACTGGACCTGGTATTGGGGAATGAGCTCGGCCAGGTGGTCGAAGTCTCAGTAGAGGAGCATTTCGGGAACAGTGACCATAATTCCGTACGTTTTAAGATACTTGTGGATAAGGAAAAGAGTAGTCCTCAAGTGAAGGTGCTAAATTGGGGGAAGGCTAATTCTAACAATATTAGGCAGGAACTGAAGAATTTAGATTGGGGGCGGCTGTTTGAGGGTAAATCAACATCTGACATGGGAGTCTTTCAAACGTCAGTTGATTAGAATCCCAGACCGGCATGTTCCTGTGAGGAAGAAGGATTATTTTGGCAAGTTTCAGGCACCTTGGATAACGTGGGATATTGTGAGCCGAGTCAAAAAGGAAGCATTCGTAAGGGCTGGAAGGCTAGGAACAGACGAATCCCTTGAGGAATATAAAGACAGTAGGAAGTAAATTAAGCAAGGAGTCAGGAGGGCTAAAAGGGGTCATGAAAAGTCATTGGTAAACAGGATTAATGAAAATCCCAAGGCTTTTTATACGTATATAAAGAGCAAGAGGGTAACTAGGGAAAGGGTTGGCCCGCTCAAGGACAGAGAAGAGAATCTATGTGCGGAGCCAGAGGAAATGGGCGAGGTACTAAATGAGTACTTTGCATCAGTATTCACCAAAGAGAAGGACTTGGTGGATGATGAGTCTAGGGAAGGGAGTGTAGATAGTCTCAGTCATCTCATTATCAAAAAGGAGGAGGTGTTGGGTGTCTTGCAAAGCATTAAGGTAGATAAGTCCCCAGGGCCTGATGGGATCTACCCCAGAATACTGAGGGAAGCAAGGGAAGAAATTGCTGGGGCCTTGACAGAAATCTTTGCATCTTCATTGGCTACAGGTGAGGTCCCAGAGGACTGGAGAATAGCCAATGTTGTTCCTTTGTTTAAGAAGGGTAGCAAGGATAATCCAGGAAATTCTAGGCCGGTGAGTCTTAAGTCAGTGGTAGGGAAATTATTAGAGAGGATTCTTCGGGACCGAATTAACTCCCATTTGGAAACAAACGAACTTAATAACGAGAGGCAGCATGGTTTTGTGAAGGGGAGGTCGTGTCTCACTAATTTGATTGAGTTTTTTGAGGAAGTGAGGAAGATGATTGATGAAGGAAGGGCAGTGGATATTATCTAGATGGACTTCAGTAAAGCCTTTGACAAGGTCCCTCATGGCAGACTGGTACAAAAGGTGAAGTCACACGGTATCAGGGGTGAGCAGGCAAGATGGATACAGAACTGGCTCAGTCATAGAAGACAGAGGGTAGCAGTGGAAGGGTGCTTTTCTGAATGGAGGGATGTGACGAGTGGTGTTCCGCAGGGATCAGTGCTGGGACCTTTGCTGTTTATAGTATATAGAAATGATTTGGAGGAAAATGTAGCTGGTCTGATTCGTAAGTTTGCGGACGACACAAAGGTTGGAGGATTTGCGGATAGTGATGAGGATTGTCAGAGGATACAGCAGGATATAGATTGGTTGGAGACTTGGGCAGAGAAATGGCAGATGGAGTTTAATCCGGACAAATGTGAGGTAATGCATTTTGGAAGGTCTAATGCAGGTGGGAAGTATACAGTAAATGGCGGAACCCTTAGGAGTATTGACAGGCAGAGAGATCTGGGCGTACAGGTCCACAGGTCACTGAAAGTGGCAACGCAGGTGGATAAGGTAGTCAAGAAGGCATACGGCATGCTTGCCTTCATTGGTCGGGGCAAAGAGTATAAAAATTGGCAAGTCATGCTGCAGCTGTACAGAACTTTAGTTCGGCCACACTTAGAATATTGCGTGCAATTCTGGTCGCCACACTACCAGAAGGACGTGGAGGCTTTGGAGAGGGTACAGAAGAGGTTTACCAAGATGTTGCCTGGTCTGGAGGGCATTAGCTATGAGGAGAGGTTGGATCAACTCGGATTGTTTTCACTGGAACGACGGAGGTGGAGGGGCAACATGATAGAGGTATACAAAGTTCTGAGCGGCATGGACAGAGTGGATAGTCAGAAGCTTTTTCCCCAGGGTGGAAGAGTCAGTTACTAGGGGACGATGGTTTAAGGTGAGAGGGGCAAAGTTTCGGGGGTGGTGTGTGCCTGGAACTTGCTGCCTGGGGAGGTGGTGGAAGCAGGTACGATAGTGACGTTTAACAGGCATCTTGACAAATACATGAATAGGATGGGAATAGAGGGATACGGTCCCCGGAAGTGCAGAAGGTTTTAGTTTTGGCAGGCATCAAGATCGGCGCAGGCTTGGAGGGCTGAATGGCCTGTTCCTGTGCTGTACTGTTCTTTGTTCTTTGTTTGAAATGAGTTAGCTAGTCCCAGCAGGGCTGGTGACAGGGTTGTCATTAAGCTCAGCTCCTGCAGATTGACAAGCGGATGGAAATAGATCAGCCAGGAGCACCTACCAAGAACTGATAACTGAGTGGACATCCCATCACCAACTGGATTCGGAACAATTGTGATGTGTGTGTGTCCTGGTGGAATAGCCTGCTGGCCGGGTACTGTACCCCAGAACAATTCAGTCCCTCAGTGGGAGGGTGCAGACAAGCACTTTTTCACTCCTGTTTTTCAAATGTGTCCCCATATGGCTGATGAGGGAATTAGAGTAGTCGACTACATGTCTCTGACAGGCTGACCCATAGGAGCTGCCTGCTCAACTGCTGAACCCACTGCCCATTGTAAAAGCTGCCTGCTCACCCACTGTCCATTGTAAAAGCTGCCTGCTCACCCACTGAACCCACTGCCCATTGTAAAAGCTGCCTGCTCACCCACTGAACCCACTGCCCATTGTAAAAACTACCTGCTCACCCACTGCCCATTGTAAAAGCTGCCTGCTCACCCACTGCCCATTGTAAAAGCTGCCTGCTCTCCCACTGAACCCACTGCCCATTGTAAAAGCTGCCTGCTCACCCACTGAACCCACTACCCATTGTAAAAGCTGCCTGCTCACCCACTGAACCCACTACCCATTGTAAAAGCTGCCTGCTCACCCACTGAACCCACTACCCATTGTAAAAGCTGCCTGCTCTCCCACTGAACCCACTGCCCATTGTAAAAGCTGCCTGCTCACCCACTGAACCCACTACCCATTGTAAAAGCTGCCTGCTCACCCACTGAACCCACTGCCCATTGTAAAAGCTGCCTGCTCTCCCACTGAACCCACTACCCATTGTAAAAGCTGCCTGCTCACCCACTGAACCCACTACCCATTCTAAAAGCTGCCTGCTCACCCACTGAACCCACTACCCATTGTAAAAGCTGCCTGCTCTCCCACTGAACCCACTACCCATTGTAAAAGCTGCCTGCTCACCCACTGAACCCACTACCCATTGTAAAAGCTGCCTGCTCACCCACTGAACCCACTACCCATTGTAAAAGCTGCCTGCTCTCCCACTGAACCCACTACCCATTGTAAAAGCTGCCTGCTCACCCACTGAACCCACTGCCCATTGTAAAAGCTGCCTGCTCTCCCACTGAACCCACTACCCATTGTAAAAGCTGCCTGCTCTCCCACTGAACCCACTGCCCATTGTAAAAGCTGCCTGCTCACCCACTGAACCCACTACCCATTGTAAAAGCTGCCTGCTCACCCACTGAACCCACTGCCCATTGTAAAAGCTGCCTGCTCTCCCACTGAACCCACTACCCATTGTAAAAGCTGCCTGCTCACCCACTGAACCCACTACCCATTCTAAAAGCTGCCTGCTCACCCACTGAACCCACTACCCATTGTAAAAGCTGCCTGCTCACCCACTGAACCCACTACCCATTGTAAAAGCTGCCTGCTCACCCACTGCCCATTGTAAAAGCTGCCTGCTCACCCACTGAACCCACTACCCATTGTAAAAGCTGCCTGCTCACCCACTGAACCCACTACCCATTGTAAAAGCTGCCTGCTCACCCACTGCCCATTGTAAAAGCTGCCTGCTCACCCACTGAACCCACTACCCATTGTAAAAGCTGCCTGCTCACCCACTGAACCCACTACCCATTGTAAAAGCTGCCTGCTCACCCACTGCCCATTGTAAAAGCTGCCTGCTCACCCACTGAACCCACTGCCCATTGTAAAAGCTGCCTGCTCTCCCACTGAACCCACTGCCCATTGTGAAAGCTGCCTGCTCTCCCACTGAACCCACTGCCCATTGTAAAAGCTGCCTGCTCACCCACTGAACCCACTACCCATTGTAAAAGCTGCCTGCTCACCCACTGAACCCACTACCCATTCTAAAAGCTGCCTGCTCACCCACTGCCCATTGTAAAAGCTGCCTGCTCACCCACTGAACCCACTACCCATTGTAAAAGCTGCCTGCTCACCCACTGAACCCACTACCCATTGTAAAAGCTGCCTGCTCACCCACTGCCCATTGTAAAAGCTGCCTGCTCACCCACTGAACCCACTGCCCATTGTAAAAGCTGCCTGCTCTCCCACTGAACCCACTGCCCATTGTGAAAGCTGCCTGCTCTCCCACTGAACCCACTGCCCATTGTAAAAGCTGCCTGCTCACCCACTGAACCCACTACCCATTGTAAAAGCTGCCTGCTCACCCACTGAACCCACTGCCCATTGTGAAAGCTGCCTGCTCTCCCACTGAACCCACTGCCCATTGTAAAAGCTGCCTGCTCTCCCACTGAACCCACTGCCCATTGTAAAAGCTGCCTGCTCTCCCACTGAACCCACTGCCCATTGTAAAAGCTGCCTGCTCACCCACTGAACCCACTACCCATTGTAAAAGCTGCCTGCTCACCCACTGAACCCACTGCCCATTGTGAAAGCTGCCTGCTCTCCCACTGAACCCACTGCCCATTGTAAAAGCTGCCTGCTCACCCACTGAACCCACCAGCCATTGTAAAAGCTGCCTGCTCACCCACTGAACCCACTGCCCATTGTAAAAGCTGCCTGCTCACCCACTGAACCCACTGCCCATTGTAAAAGCTGCCTGCTCACCCACTGCCCATTGTAAAAGCTGCATGCTCACCCACTGTCCATTGTAAAAGCTGCCTGCTCACCCACTGCCCACTGTAAAAGCTGCCTGCTCACCCACTGAACCCACTGCCCATTGTAAAAGCTGCCTGCTCTCCCACTGAACCCACTGCCCATTGTAAAAGCTGCCTGTTCACCCACTGCCCATTGTAAAAGCTGCCTGCTCACCCACTGAACCCACTGCCCATTGTAAAAGCTGCCTGCTCTCCCACTGAACCCACTGCCCATTGTAAAAGCTGCCTGCTCTCCCACTGAACCCACTGCCCATTGTAAAAGCTGCCTGCTCTCCCACTGAACCCACTGTCCATTGTAAAAGCTGCCTGCTCACCCACTGAATCCACTGCCATTGTAAAAGCTGCCTGCTCTCCCACTGAACCCACTGCCCATTGTAAAAGCTGCCTGTTCACCCACTGAACCCACTGCCCATTGTAAAAGCTGCCTGCTCTCCCACTGAACCCACTGCCCATTGTAAAAGCTGCCTGCTCACCCACTGCCCATTGTAAAAGCTGCCTGCTCACCCACTGAACCCACTGCCCATTGTAAAAGCTGCCTGTTCACCCACTGAACCCACTGCCCATTGTAAAAGCTGCCTGTTCACCCACTGAACTCACTGTCTATTGTAAAAGCTGCCTGCTCACCCACTGCCCATTGTAAAAACCAGTACTTATAGCCACAGCTCTGAGGAATTTCTCTCGTGAAGCCAGTGACCTTGTTAGAATCTCGGGCTCTGCACTGACATTAATTAGTTGTATCCTTTCAGCTTGCTGCCATGGTAACTGAACAGCAGAGCTTCTCTCAATGTCTGTTTTTAGCAGTGATGGTATAATCTGTCCCTTTCACTCTGTGCTTTAGGAATATGAGTGACGGGCCAGAGTTTGTATTTCAAGCAGCTGCCAGCCGTCAATCAACACACTGGCACTGAGATCAGGCAGCCACAGTTCGCCAAGTCACTCAATCCTTTCGGCTGTATCGGGCAACAATCCAAGGTGTAGACAGGATACAACATGGAATTTTTGCCCCTCTCCTCCACCCTCCCCCCCCCCCCCCCCCCGCCCGCCACCTCACTTCCCTTGGCCCTATGTTCTGTTTTCTCTCCAAGGATATCAACAACAACTATATTTATGTAGCACCTTTAATGTAATAAAATGTTGCAAGGTGCTTCACAGGGACATTATAAAACAAAGTATGACATTGAGCCACATAAGGAGATATTAGGTCAGATGACCAAAAGCTTGGTCAGAGGTAGGTTTTAAGGAACATAGAACAGTACAGGCCCTTCGGCCCACGATGTTGTGCCGAACCTTTAACCTACTCTAAGATCAAACTAACTACCTACCCTTCATTCTACTATCATCCATGTACCTATCCAAGAGTCGCTTAAAAGCATCTTAAAGGAGGAAAGAGAGAGGTAAGTAGGGATTTCCAGAGCTTGGGCCTAGGCACTGAAGTTACAGCTGTCAATGGTAGAGTGATTAAATTCAGGTTGCACAAGAGGCCAGAATTAAAGAGCGCAGATATCTCTGAGGGGAGTGTGGGGCTAGAGGAGATTTCAGAAATTGGGATGGTCGAGGTCATGGAGGGATTTGAAAACAAAGATGAGAATTTTAAAATCAAGGCTTTGCCTGACCAGGAGCCAATGTAGGTCAGCGAGCATAGGGGTGATAGGAGAACAGGACTTGATGCGAGTTAATACACAGGCAGCAGAGTTCGGGATGACCTCAAGTTTATGGAGGGCAGAATGTGGGAGTCCAGCCAGGAGTGCATTGGAATAGTCAAGTCTAGAGCTAACAAAGGCATGAATGAGGGTTTCAGCAGCAGATGAGCTGAGACAGGGCGAAGTTGGGTGATGTTATGGAGGTGGAAATGGGCAGTCTTAGTGATGGCAGGAATTTGAGGTCGGGCACTCATCCAGGGAGTCAAATATGACACCAAGATTGTGAACAGACTGATTTCGTGTCTCAGTTGCCAGGCAGAAAGATGGAGTCAGTAGCTAAGGAAAGAAGTTTGGAGCTGGGACCGAAAACAATGGTTTCAGTCTCCCCAATAATTAATTGGAGGAAATTTCTACTCATCCAATACTGGATGTCGGATAATCAATCTGATAATTTAGCAACAGTGGAGGTGTCGCAAGAGGTGGTGGTGATGTACAGCTGGATAACATCAGTGTGCATGAGAAAACCAACGCGTGCAGATGAGAAATAGGAGGGGCCAAGGATAGATCCTAAGGGGACACCCCGTGGTTTGGGAAGAGGAAGAGAAGCCATTGTAAATGATTCTCTGGCTACGATTAGATAGATAAGAATGAAACCAGGTGAGAGCAGTTCCACCCAGCTGGACGACAGTGGAGAGGTAGATTGCAAGCTGAGTGTGGAGATTCAAGTTTGGTGAGTGGGGATTTTAAGTGTTATCTTAATAAAAGTCTGGTCTGCAGTTAGCATTTAACTGGGATTTACCCTTTAGATAAAGTTGGGTTAAGAAAGTAAAGTAGGGTTAAGGTAAATTAAGTTTCTTACAGTCTTAGGCAGCGATTAACAGGCTCTACTGCAGAGTAGCTGATTAGTTAAGTAGCTAACCAGTCAAATCTAGTTGCTGCAGTTTCAGCTTCAAAAGGTATAAATACAGAGGTCTGGGTGCAGCCTACAAACGTGCAGATTGCAAGCTGTGTGTGGAGATTTGAGTTTGGTGAGTGGGGAGTTTGGTGAAGGGGGAGGATGTGCTCCATTTCTCTACCTTTTTTTCCTGCTTTTTTAACCCTCCAGTATTTGGTTCTTGCTTCAGTGTAGTGGAAGGAGCTATTTGGTGAGGACATGGTAAGCTATTCTAATAATAAATAGTCTGTAAAGTTAAGGTATGGCAGGGCAGCTCTGCCGAGTGGAATACACAGACTGGTATGTGGGAAGTCGTGGATGCACCATGTGTCCTAGACAAACACATCCGCAGGAAGTGTCACCGGCTGCAGAAGCTTGAGCTCCGGGTTTTGGAACTCGAGCGGCGGCTGGAGTCACTGTTGTGCATCCGCAAGGCGGAGGACTACGTGGATAGCACTTTTAGGGAGGTGGTCACACCACAAGTTAGGAACATGCAGGCAGATAGGGAATGGGTGACTGCCAGGCAGTTGACGAGAACCAGGCAGATAGTGCAGGAGTCCCCTGATATGATCTCACTCGCTAATCGGTTCTCCATTTTGGATACTGGTGAGGGTGATGGTTTATTTATTTTTCATTTATTTTATTTATTTAGAGATACAACACTGAAACAGGCCCTTCGGCCCACCGAGTCTGTGCCGACCAACAACCACCCATTTATACTAACCCTACAGTAATCCCATATTCCCTACCACCTACCTACACTAGGGGCAATTTATAATGGCCAATTTACCTATCAACCTGCAAGTCTTTGGCTGTGGGAGGAAACCGGAGCACCCGGAGGAAACCCACGCAGACACAGGGAGAACTTGCAAACTCCATACAGGCAGTACCCAGAATTGAACCCAGGTCCCTGGAGCTGTGAGGCTGCGGTGCTAACCACTGTGCCGCCCTGAGAATTTAGTTTAACCCCTCCCCAACAGCATTAGCTGTTCCTCAGAGGAGTGCAGTCAGAGCCAAGTTTGTGGCACCACAGGTGGCTCAGCTGCACAGGAGGGGAGGAAGAGGAGTGGAAAAGCAGTAGTGATAGTGGATTCGTTAGTTAGGGTAACAGACAGGTGTTTCTGCCGCAGTAAACGTGACTCCAGGATGTTGTGTTGCCTTCCTGGTGCCAGGGTCAAGGATGTCACGGAGCAGCTGCAGGACATTCTTCTGGGGGAGGGCGAATAGCCAAAGGTCGTGGTCCACATTGGTAGTAATGACATAGGTAAGAAGGGCAATGAGGTTCTGAAAGCAGATTTTAGGGAGCTAGAAAGGAAATTAAAAAGCAGGACCTCAAAAGCAGTAATCTCAGGATTACTCCCAGTGCCATGTACAGGTGAGCATAAGAATAGGAGAATTGAGTGATTGAACACATGGCTGGAGAACTGGTGTAGGAGGGAGGGTGTCAGATTTCTGAGACATTGGGACCAGTTCTGAGGCAGGTGGGACCTGAACAGGTGGACGAGTTGCATCTTAGCAGGACTGGGATGAATATCCTCGCAGGGAGATTTGCTAGTGCTGTTGGGGAGGGGTTAAACTAAATTCTCAGGGGAATGGGAACCTGAGAGGGAGCTTAGATACGTACGAACATACAAATTAAGAGCAGGAGTAGGTCACTTGGCCCCTCAACCCTGCTCCACCATTCAGGAGGTTCATGAACTGATTACTCCACATTTCCACCTACCCCCCCATAACCTTTCACCCCCTTGCTTATCAAGAATCTATCTACCTCTGCCTTAAAAATATTCAAAGACTCTGCTTCCACCACCTTTTTGAGGAAGAGAATTTCAAAGACTCACGACCCTCAGAGAAAAAATTTCTCATCAGTCTTAAATGGACGACCTCTTATTTTTAAGGCTGCATTTGCTGACAATGCAACCACTAGGTGGCGTATTACTTGGACATGCGCAAATGCAGGCTCTTCAACTGGAATGTCAATGTCTGCGACGTTCAGGCAGCTGCCAGGATTAAAGATGGCGCTAGTCAATTTATCACAAGAAATGCTTATGGCTAGATTGTTCTAGCAAACTTACCTTCAGGAGCGGAGAGCAGTCGGACCTAGAACAAAGAACAAAGAAAATTACTGCACAGGAACAGGCCCTTCGGCCCTCCAAGCCTGCGCCGATCCAGATCCTCTATCTAAACATGTCGCCTATTTTCTAAGGGTCTGTATCTCTTTTCTTCCTGCCAATTCATGTATCTGTCTAGATACATCTTAAAAGACGCCATCGTGCCCGCATCTACCACCTCCGCTGGCAACGCGTTCCAGGCACCCACCACCCTCTGTGTAAAGAACTTTCCACGCATATCCCCCCTAAACTTTTCCCCTTTCACTTTGAACTCGTGTCCTCTAGTAATTGAATCCCCCACTCTGGGAAAAAGCCTCTTGCTATCCACCCTGTCTATACCTGTCATGATTTTGTACACCTCAATCAGGTCCCCCCTCAACCTCCGTCTTTCTAATGAAAATAATCCTAATCTACTCAACCTCTCTTCATAGCTAGCGCCCTCCATACCAGGCAACATCCTGGTGAACCTCCTCTGCACCCTCTCCAAAGCATCCACATCCTTTTGGTAATGTGGTGACCAGAACTGCACGCAGTATTCCAAATGTGGCCGAACCAAAGTCCTATACAACTGTAACATGACCTGCCAACTCTTGTACTCAATACCCCGTCCGATGAAGGAAAGCATGCCGTATGCCTTCTTGACCACTCTATTGACCTGCGTTGCCACCTTCAGGGAACAGTGGACCTGAACACCCAAATCTCTCTGGACATCAATTTTCCCCAGGACTTTTCCATTTACTGTATAGTTCACTCTTGAATTGGATCTTCCAAAATGCATCACCTCGCATTTGCCCTGATTGAACTCCATCTGCCATTTCTCTGCCCAACTCTCCAACCTATCTATATTCTGCTGTATTCTCTGACAGTCCCCTTCACTATCTGCTACTCCACCAATCTTAGTGTCGTCTGCAAACTTGCTAATCAGTCCACCTATACTTTCCTCCAAATCATTAATGTATATCACAAACAACAGTGGTCCCAGCACGGATCCCTGTGGAACACCACTGGTCACACATCTCCATTTTGAGAAACTCCCCTCTACTGCTACTCTCTGTCTCCTGTTGCCCAGCCAGTTCTTTATCCATCTAGCTAGTACACCTTGGACCCCATACGCCTTCACTTTCTCCATCAGCCTGCCATGGGGAACCTTATCAAACGCCTTACTGAAGTCCATGTATATGACATCGACAGCCCTTCCCTCATCAATCAACTTTGTCACTTCCTCAAAGAATTCTATTAAGTTGGTAAGACATGACCTTCCCTGCACAAAACCATGTTGCCTATCACTGATAAGCCCATTTTCTTCCAAATGGGAATAGATCCTATCCCTCAGTATCTTCTCCAGCAGCTTCCCTACCACTGACGTCAGGCTCACCGGTCTATAATTACCTGGATTATCCCTGCTACCCTTCTTAAACAAGGGGACAACATTAGCAATTCTCCAGTCCTCCGGGACCTCACCCGTGTTTAAGGATGCTGCAAAGATATCTGTTAAGGCCCCAGCTATTTCCTCTCTCGCTTCCCTCAGTAACCTGGGATAGATCCCATCCGGACCTGGGGACTTGTCCACCTTAATGCCCTTTAGAATACCCAACACTTCCTCCCTCCTTATGCCGACTTGACCTGGAGTAATCAAACATCTGTTCCTAACCTCAACATCCGTCATGTCCCTCTCCTCGGTGAATACCGATGCAAAGTACTCGTTTAGAATCTCACCCATTTTCTCTGAGTCCAAGCATAACATTCCTCCTTTGTCCTTGAGTGGGCCAATCCTTTCTCTAGTTACCCTCTTTCTCCTTATATATGAATAAAAGGCTTTGGGATTTTCTTTAACCCTGTTTGCTAAAGATATTTCATGACCCCTTTTAGCCCTCTTAATTCCTCGTTTCAGATTGGTCCTACATTCCCGATATTCTTTCAAAGCTTCGTCTTTCATCAGCTGCCTAGACCTTATGTATGCTTCCTTTTTCCTCTTAGCTAGTCTCACAATTTCACCTGTCATCCATGGTTCCCTAATCTTGCCATTTCTATCCCTCATTTTCACAGGAACATGTCTCTCCTGCACGCTAATCAACCTCTCTTTAAAAGCCTCCCACATATCACATGTGGATTTACCTTCAAACAGCTGCTCCCAATCTACATTCCCCAGCTCCTGCCGAATTTTGGTATAGTTGGCCTTCCCCCAATTTAGCACTCTTCCTTTGGGACCAGTCTCGTCTTTGTCCATGAGTATTTTAAAGCTTACGGAATTGTGATCACTATTCCCAAAGTAGTCCCCTACTGAAACTTCAAACACCTGGCCGGGCTCATTCCCCAACACCAGGTCCAGTATGGCCCCTTCCCGAGTTGGACTATTTACATACTGCTCTAGAAAACCCTCCTGGTTGCTCCTTACAAATTCTGCTCCATCTAGACCTCTAACACTAAGTGAATCCCAGTCAATGTTGGGAAAATTAAAATCTCCTATCACCACCACCCTGTTGCTCCTACATCTTTCCATAATCTGTTTACATATTTGTACCTCTATCTCACGCTCGCTGTTGGGAGGCCTGTAGTACAGCCCCAACATTGTTACCGCACCCTTCCTATTTCTGAGTTCTGTCCATATTGCCTCACTGCTCGAGTCCTCCATAGTGCCCTCCTTCAGCACAGCTGTGATATCCTCTTTGACCAGTAATGCAACTCCTCCACCCCTTTTACCTCCCTCTCTATCCCGCCTGAAGCATCGATATCCTGGGATATCGATGTGTGGGAACACCCAAAACCGGGAGCAGATAAATTCAGCACGAGGTTCGGGGTCTTCACTCACTCTCAGGAGTGGAGAGCAGTCAGACCTCTTCAGGAGTTGGCGCACGCTGACTGAGTTTGAGTTTAGGAAAAAAATTTGAACAGTGACATCACAGGAAAGCTGCAAGGTGATTGGTTGGTGAGTAACTGCTGTTAGGGAGTATCTGTAAATAGCTGGGTTAGTAACTAAAGTAAAGAGAAAGGGAAGGTCTACAGTTTGTTTTTATATATATATAGTAAGTAGTGTTTTTTGTTTTAGAGAATTAAGGTCCTGAGTGTAAATGATCTCTAATTTTTGAGCAATTTAAGGGAGTAAATTAAGGTTAAGTCATGGCAGGGCAGCTCGGCAGCGTGGAGTGCTCCTCCTGTACAATTTGGGAAGTCGGGGACACTTCCAGTGTTCAGGGCAAACACGTGTGCAGGAAGTGTCTCCAGTTGCAGCTACTTGAAATCCGCGTTTCGGATCTGGAGCAGCGGTTGGAGACATTGGAGCATCCGCGAGGCTGAGATCATCGTGGCTAGAACGTACAGGGAGGTGATCACACCGCAGGTAAAGACTACTCAGACAGAAAGGGAATGGGTGATCGCCAGGCAGAGTAGAAGAACTAGGCAGGTAGTGCAGGAGTCCCCTGGGTCCATCTCCCTATCTAATAGATTTTCTGCTTTGGATACTGTTGGGGGAGATAGCTTCTCAGGGGAATGCAGCAGGAGGGGAGGAAAGAGAGTGGGAGAGCAAAAGTGATAGGGGATTCTATCGTCAGGGGTACCAATAGGCGTTTCTGTGGCCGCAAATGTGACTCCAGGATGGTATGTTGCCTCCCTGGTGCTAGGGCTAAGGATGTCACGGAGCGGCTGCAGGACATTCTGAAGGGGGAGGGTGAACAGTCAGAGGTCGTGGTACACATTGGTACCAACGACATAGGTAGAAAGAGTAATGAGGTCCTGCAACAAGAATTTAGGGAGGTAGGTAGCAGATTAAAAAGCAGGACCTCAAAGGTTGTAATCTCTGGAACCTGTACAGTGGTTAGCACTGCAGCCTCACAGCTCCAGCGACCCGGGTTCAATTCTGGGTACTGCCTGTGTGGAGTTTGCAAGTTCTCCCTGTGTCTGCGTGGGTTTTCTCCGGGTGCTTCGGTTTCCTCCCACAGCCCAAAGACTTGCAGGTTGATAGGTAAATTGGCCATTATAAATTGCCCCTAGTATAGGTAGGTGGTAGGGGAATATAGGGACAGGTGGAGATGTGGTAGGAATATGGAATTAGTGTAGGATTAGTATAAATGGGTGGTTGATGGTCGGCACAGACTTGGTGGGCCGAAGGGCCTGTTTCAGTGCCATATCTCTAAACTAAACTAAACAAGTTGGACGGGTTGCACCTGAATCGGAACGGGACCAACATCCTTGCTGGGAGGTTTGCTAGTGTTATTGGTGGGGGGTTTAAACTAATTAGGCAGGGGGATGGGATGCAGAGTGGAGGTACAGTAGGGGGTGATGTACAGCCAAATATAGAAGAGAAATTGTCAGTCTGGAAAACAGAGCAAATATAGACCTGTTAAGGCACAAGCGAATAATGTAAGGCTAGATTGCGTCTATTTTAATGCAAGGAGCCTTACAAGTGAGGCAGATGGATTGAGGGCATTGATTAGCAATTGGCAATATGATATTGCTATCTCAGAGACATAGTTCAGGGAGGGGCAAGACTGGCAGCTCAATATTCCAGGGTATAGAATCTTCAGGTGTGACAGGGGAGGGGGTAAAAGAGGAGGTGGCGTTGCACTGTTGATCAAGGAATCAGTTACTGCAGTAAGGAGGGATGATATCTTAGAAGGTTCCTCAAATGAGGCCATATGAGTAGAACGTAAAAACAAAAAGGGGGCAATCACTTTGCTAAGAGTGTACTACAGGCCTCCAAATAGTCAGGGAGAGATAGAGGAGCAGATATGTAGGCAAATCTCAGGGAGGTGTAAAAATAATAGGGTAATAATAGGGGATTTCAACTTCCCCAATATTAACTGGGATAGTCTTAGTGCAAAAGGCTTAAAGGGGGCGGAATTCCTAAAGTGCATCCAGGAGAGCTTTTTAAGCCAGTACGTAGAAAGTCCTACCAGAGAAGGGACGTACTGGACCTAATCTTAGGGAATGAAGCCGGACAAGTGGTGGAAGTGTCAGTGGGGGAGCATTTCGGGGATAGTGACCATAACTCAAGATTTAAGGTAGTTATGGAAAAGGACAAAGATGGACCGGAAATAAAGGTACTGAATTGGGGGAAGGCCGATTTCAATATGATAAAACAGGATCTGGCCAAAGTGGACTGGGAGCGGCTACTTGTAGGAAAGTCGACATCAGACCAGTGAGAGTCATTCAAAAGGGAAATGGTGAGAATTCAGGGTACACATGTTCCCGTAAAGATGAAGGGTAGGACCAGTAAGTCCAGGGAACCATGGATGTGGATGTCAAGGGACATAGAGGATTGGATAAGGGGAAAAAAAAGGAGGCTTCTGGCAGATTCAGAGGGCTGAAAACAGTGGAGGCCCGAGAGGGGTGTAGAAAGTGTAGATGGGGTACTTAAAAAAGTAACTAGGAGAGCAAAGAGGGGACATGAGAAAACACTGGCAGGCAAGATAAAGGAAAATCCCAAGGCATTTTATAAGTATATTAAGGGCAAGAGGATAACCAGGGAAAGAGTAGGGCCCATTAAGGACCAAAGTGGCAATCTGTGGAACCAGAGGACGTTGGTGAAGTTTTAAATGATTTTACATCTGTGTTCACTATAGAGAAGGATGATGTAAGTATAGAGATCAGGGAGGGGGATTGTGATATACTTGAACAAATTAGCGTTGAAAGGGAGGAAGTATTAGTGGTTTTAGCTGGCTTATAAGTGGAAAAATCCCCAGGCCCAGATGAGATATATCCCAGGCTGCTGTGTGAGGCAAGGGAGGAGATTGCAGGGGCTCTGACATAAATTTTCAAATCCTCTCTGGCCACAGGCAAAGTTCCAGAGGACTGGAGGACAGCTAATGTGGTACCATTATTCAAGAAGGGTAGTAGGGATAAACCAGGTAATTACAGGCCGGTGAGTCAGAGAGTTGTACAGCATAGAAATAGGCCCTGCGGCCCACCGCGTCCATGCCGACCATAATGCCTATCTATACTAATCCCACCTGCCTGCATTAATTCCATATCCCTCTATGCCTTGCTCATTCAAGTACCTGTCCAGATGCCTCTTAAATGTTCCTGTTCCTGCCTCCACCACCTCCTCAGGCAGCTCATTCCAGATACCCACTATTCTTTGTGTGAAAAATTTACCCCTTTGATCCCCTTTACGCCTCCTCCCCCTCTCCTTAAATCTATGCCCTCTAGTTTTAGTCACCCCTACCATGGGAAACAGACTCTGGCTATCTACCCTATCTACACCTCTCATAATTTTATATACCTCTATCATGTCCCCTCTCAGCCTCCTTCACTCCAGGGAAAACAGACCCAGCCTGTCCAATCTCTCTTTCTAACTCAAGCCCTCCAAACCAGGCAACATCCTTGTGAATCTTTTCTGCACCCTCTCTAGCTTAATCACATCTTTCCTGTAGTGCGGCGACCAGAACTGCACACAGTACTCCAAATGCAGCCTAACCAACGTTATGTACAACTGTAAAATGACGTCCCAACTCTTGTACTCAGTGCCTCGGCCGATGAAGGCAAGCATGCCATACGCCTTCTTCACCACCCTGTCTATCTGTGTTGCCACTTTCAGGGAACTATGTACTTGCACCCCAAGGTGTTTCTGCTCAACAATACTCCCCAGGGCCCTGCCATTCACTGTATAGATCCTGCCCTGGTTTAACTTCCCAAAATGCATCACTTTACACTTGTCTGCGTTAAATTCCATTTGCCAAACCCTTGCTCACTTTCCCAAATGATCTATATCCTGTTGTAACCTTAGACAATCTTCTTCACTGTCCACTATACCACCAATATTGGTGTCCTCTGCAAACTTACTAATCATGCCCCTTACATTCACATCCAAGTCATTAATATATATGACAAACAACAGAGGGCCCAGCACTGATCCCTGCAGCACACCACTGGTCACCGGCCTCCAATCTGAAAAACAACCCTCCACTACCACCCTCTGCCTCCTATCACCAAGCCAATTTTGTATCCAATTGGCTAGCTCACCCTGGATCCCATGTGTTCGAACCTTCTGGACCAACCTACCCTGCGGGACCTTGTCAAAGGCCTTGCTAAAGTCCATGTAGACAACGTCCATCGCCCTGCCCTCGTCAATCCTCTTGGTCACTTCCTCGAAAAACTCAATCAAATTCGTGAGACATGATTTCCCACGCACAAAGCCATGCTGACCATCCCTAATCAGACCATGCCTTTCCAGATGCATAGAAATCCTGTCTCTCAGAATCCCTTCCAATAACTTTCCCACCACTGATGTAAGGCTTACCGGCCTGTCGTTCCCAGGCTTATCCCTGCTGCCCTTCTTAAATAAAGGCACAACATTAGCTATCCTCCAGTCTCCTGGTACTCACCCGTGGCTAACGATGATACAAAAATCTCTGCCAGGGCCCCAGCAATCTCCTCCCTTGCTTCCCATAGCATCCTAGGATACACCTGGTCAGGCGCTGGGAATTTATCCACCTTAATGCGCTTCAAAGCCTCTAACACCTCCTCCTTTGTAATGTTGATATGCTCCAGGATATCGGTGTTCCCTTCCTTGAACTCACTAGCTTCCATGACTTTCTCCACGGTAAATACGGACAAGAAATATTCATTTAAGACCTCGCCCATTTCCCGTGGCTCCACACATAGATTGCCACACTGATCCTTAAGGGGACCTACTCTCTCCCTAGCTACCCTTTTACTCTTAATATACTTATAGAATCTTTTAGGATTCTCCTTTATCTTATCTGTCAGGGAAATCTCATGGCCCCTTTTCGCCCTCCTAATTTCCTCCTTAAGTGTAGTCCTACATCCCCTATACTCCTCGAGGGACTCGCTCGATCCTAGCTGCCTATACCTGACATATGCCTCCTTTGTCCTGACCAGACCCTCAATATCCCTCGTCAACCAAGGTTCCCTAAACTTGCCAGCCTTGCCCTTCCATCTAACAGGAACATGCCGGCCCTGAACTCTTCCTATCTCACTTTTAAAAGCCTCCCACTTGCCAGACGTCCCTTTACCTGTAAACTGCCTCTCCCATTCAACTTTTGAGAGTTCCTGTCTGATGCCTTCTCAAATTAGCCTTCCCCCAATTTAGGACTTCAACCTGAGGACCAGTCCTATCCTTTTCTATAACTATCTTGAAGCTAATAGAGTCATGGTCACTGGTCCCAAAGTGCTCCCCCAGTGACACATCAACCACCTCCCCATCCTCATTTCCTAATAGGAGGTCGAGTGTAGCCCCTTCTCTAGTAGGGTCATCCACATACTGCTTCAGAAAACTATCCTGGACATACTTAACAAATTCTTCCCCATCTGATCCCTTAGCACTAACGCAGTCCCAGTCAATATTAGGGAAGTTAAAATCACCTACTATTATAACCCTATAATTCCGACACCTATCTGTGATTTCCCGACATATATGCTCCTCCACTTCCCTCTGACTATTGGGGGGCCTATAGTATAATCCCATCAAAGTGATCACCCCTGTCTTATTTCTAAGTTCTACCCATGTGGCCTCGCTGGACATTCCCCCCGGGATATCCTCTCTAAGTACTGCCGTGATGTACTCCCTAATCAATAGTGCAACTCCCCCTCCTCTCTCACCTCCACCTCTGTCACGCCGGAAGCATCGGTACCCCGGAACATTGAGCTGCCAGTGCTGTCCATCCCTCAACCACGTTTCCGTAATAGCTATAATATCACAATCCCATGTACTGATCCACGCTCTGAGTTCATCTGCCTTACCTGTAAGGCTTCTCGTATTAAAGTAAATGCAGTTTAGCCTACCAGACCTTCCACGCTCCCTGTCCTGCCCCTACCTGGCCTGCCTACTGGACTTGCTTGCTTTAACCTCAACATTTGCTTCAACTATCTCATCTAAGAGACTGCTACTTTGGGTCCCACCGCCCTGCAAGACTAGTTTAAACCCTCCCGAGTAGTGCTAGCAAACCTCCCCGCAAGGATATTGGTCCCCCTCCAGTTTAGATGCAACCCATCCTTCTTGTACAGGTCACCTCTGCACCAGAAGAGACCCAATGATCCAAGTAGCCGAAGCCCTCCTGCCTACACCAGCACTTCAGCCATGCATTCATTTGCCTAATCCTCCTATTCCTACCCTCACTAGCACGTGGCACAGGGAGTCATCCTGAGATTACAACCTTAGATGTCCTGCTTTTTAACCTTCTGCCTAACTCCCTATATTCACTTTGTAGGACCTCATCTCTCTTCCTGCCTATGTCGTTAGTACCAATATGGACCACGACCTCTGGCTGCTCACCCTCCCCTTTCAGAATGTCCTGCAGCCGCTCCGAGACATCCTTGACCCTAGCACCAGGGAGGCAACATACCATCCTGGAGTCTCGTTTGTGGCCACAGAAACGCCTTACGATAGAATCCCCTATCACTACAGCTCTTTCAACCCTTTTCCTCCCCTGCTGTGCAGTAGAGCCCTCCGTGGTGCCACGAACTTGGCTGTTGCTGCTTTCCCCTGGGAGGTCATCTCCCTCCCACCCCCCCCCCCCCAAAACAGTATCCAAAGCAGTATATCTGTTTGAGAGGGGGATGGCCACAGGGGACTCCTGCACTACCTGCTCGCGCCTACTACTCCGTCTGGTGGTCATCCATCTCTTTTCTGCCTGTGCAGCCATTACCTGCAGTGTGATCACCTCACTAAACGTGCTACCCACGACTTCCTCAGCATCGCGGATGCTCCACAGTGAATCCACCCGCAGCTCCAGCTCCGTAATGCGGGTAGCCAGTAGCTGCAGCTGGATACACTTCCTGCACACATGGTCGTCAAGGACACTGGAAGCATCCCTGATTTCCCACATAGCACAGGAGGAGCATATCAGGGGGCTGAGCTCTCCTGTCATGACTTACCCTTAGGTTAATTAGTTACTCCCTTTATTCAAAATTACTAATTATACTAGGGGCCTTGTTCTACCCACTACAATCTAAAGTCCTTAAAAAAAAAGACTTTAGTAGTACTCACCTTATCACCAGAGATTTATTTTCCAACAAAAAAAAACAACTTTCCCCTTTTTTTAACAGCTGCTACTCACCAACCAATCACCTTGCAGCTCTCCTCTGACGTCACTGTTTGCCTTTTTAAAGAAACTCTTTTTAAACACCGCTGGCCTCACTCAGTCTCCTACTTTCTCGCTGTCGCTGCACATTTTAAACATCGCTGGTCTCACTCAGTCTCCTTCTTTCTCGCTGTCGCTGCACTTTTTAAACACCGCTGGTCTCACTCAGTCTCCTTCTTTCTCGCTGTCGCTGCACTTTCTAAACACCGCTGGTCTCACTCAATCTCCTCGTTTCCCACTGTCGCTGCACTTTCTAAACACCGCTGGTCTCACTCAATCTCCTCGTTTCCCACTGTCGCTGCACTTTCTAAACACCGCTGGTCTCACTCAATCTCCTCGTTTCCCACTGTCGCTGCACTTTCTAAACACCGCTGGTCTCACTCAATCTCCTCGTTTCCCACTGTCGCTGCACTTTCTAAACACCGCTGGTCTCACTCAATCTCCTCGTTTCCCACTGTCGCTGCACTTTCTAAACACCGCTGGTCTCACTCAATCTCCTCGTTTCCCACTGTCGCTGCACTTTCTAAACACCGCTGGTCTCACTCAATCTCCTCGTTTCCCACTGTCGCTGCACTTTTTAAACACCGCTGGTCTCACTCAATCTCCTCGTTTCCCACTGTCGCTGCACTTTCTAAACACCGCTGGTCTCACTCAATCTCCTCGTTTCCCACTGTCGCTGCACTTTCTAAACACCGCTGGTCTCACTCAATCTCCTCGTTTCCCACTGTCGCTGCACTTTTTAAACACCGCTGGTCTCACTCAATCTCCTTCTTTCTCGCTGTCGCTGCACTTTTTAAACACCGCTGGTCTCACTCAGTCTCCTTCTTTCTCGCTGTCGCTGCACTTTCTAAACACCGCTGGTCTCACTCAATCTCCTTCTTTCTCGCTGTCGCTGCACTTTTTAAACACCGCTGGTCTCACTCAATCTCCTTCTTTCTCGCTGTCGCTGCACTTTTTAAACACCGCTGGTCTCACTCAGTCTCCTTCTTTCTCGCTGTCGCTGCACTTTTTAAACACCGCTGGTCTCACTCAATCTCCTTTCTCGCTGTCGCTGCACTTTTTAAACACCGCTGGTCTCACTCAGTCTACTTCTTTCTCGCTGTCGCTGCACTTTCTAAACACCGCTGGTCTCACTCAGTCTACTTCTTTCTCGCGGTCGCTGCACTTTCTAAACACCGCTGGTCTCACTCAGTCTACTTCTTTCTCGCTGTCGCTGCACTTTCTAGACACCGCTGGTCTCACTCAGTCTCCTCGTTTCCCGCTGTCGCTGCACTTTCTAAACACCGCTGGTCTCACTCAGTCTACTTCTTTCTCGCGGTCGCTGCACTTTCTAAACACCGCTGGTCTCACTCAGTCTACTTCTTTCCTGCTGTCGTTGCTCTTTTTAAACACCGCCGGTCTCACTCAGTCTAACATCAGTGGTTGGGAAATTATTGGAAAAGATTCTGAGGGACAGGATTAATCTCCACTTGGAGAGGCAGGGATTAATCAAGCATAGTCAGCATAACTTTGTCAGGGGGAGATCGTGTCTGACAAACTTGATTGAATTTTTCAAGGAGGTGACTAGATTTGTAGATGAAGGTAAAGCAGTTGATGTGGTATACATGGATTTCAGTAAGGCTTTTGATAAAGTCCCACATGGGAGATTGGTTAAGGTAAGAGCCCATGGGATCCAGGGCAATTTGGCAAATTTGGATCCAAAATTGGCTTAGTGGCAGGAGGTAGATGGTGATGGTCGAGGGTTGTTTTTGCGATTGGAAGCCTGTGACCAGTGGTGTAGAGTCATAGAGTCGTACAGCACAGAAATAGGCCCTTCGGCCCACTGCGTCCATGCCGACCATAATGCCTATCTATACTAATCCCACCTGCCTGCATTAATTCCATATCCCTCTATGCCTTGCTCATTCAAGTATCTGTCCAGATGCCTCTTAAATGTCGCTACTGTTCCTGCCTCCACCACCACCTCAGGCAGCTCATTCCAGATACCCACTATTCTTTGTGTGAAAAGTTTACCCCTTTGATCCCCTTTAAACCTCCTCCCTCTCACCTTAAATCTATGCCCTCTAGTTTTAGTCACCCCTACCATGGGAAACAGACTCTGGCTATCTACCCTATCTACACCTCTCATAATTTTATATTCCTCTATCATGTCCCCTCTCAGCCTCCTTCGCTCCAGGGAAAACACACCCAGCCTATCCAATCTCTCTTTATAACTCAAGCCATCCAAACCAGGCAACATCCTTGTGAATCTTTTCTGCACCCTCTCTATCTTAATCACATCTTTCCTGTAGTGCGGCGACCAGAACTGCACACAGTACTCCAAATGCGGCCTAACCAACGTTATGTACAACTGTAACATGACGTCCCAACTCTTGTACTCAATGCCTCGGCCGATGAAGGCAAGCATGCCATACGCCGCCTTCACCATCCTGTCTACCTGTGTTGCCACTTTCAGGGAACTATGTACTTGTACCCCAAGGTGTTTCTGCTCAACAATACTCCCCAGGGCCCTGCCATTCACTGTATATGTCCTGCCCTACTTTAACTTCCCAAAATGCATCACTTCACACCTGTCTGCGTTAAATTCCATTTGCCGTTCCCTTGCCCACTTTCCCAGTTGATCTATATCCTGGTTTAACCTTAGACAACCTTCTTCACTGTCCATTATAACACCAATTTTGGTGTCCTCTGCAAACTTACTAATCATGCCCCTTACATTCAAATCCAAGTCATTAATATATATGACAAACAACAGAGGGCCCAGCACCGATCCCTGCGGCACACCACTGGTCACCGGCCTCCAATCTGAAAAACAGCCTTCCACTACCACCCATTGCCTCCTATCACCACGCCAATTTTGTATCCAATTTGCTAGCTCACCCTGGATCCCATGTGTTCGAACCTTCTGGACCAACCTACCCTGCGGGACCTTGTCAAAGGCCTTGCTAAAGTCCATGTAGACAACGTCCATCACCCTGCCCTCGTCAACCCTCTTGGTCACCTCCTCAAAAAACTCAATCAAATTCATGAGACATGATTTCCCAAACACAAAGCCATGCTGACTATCCCTAATCAGACCTTGCCTTTCCAAATGCATAGAAATCCAGTCTCTCAGAATCCCTTCCAATAACTTTCCCACCACTGATGTAAGGCTCCCACCGGCCTGTAATTTACTGGCTTATCCCTGCTGCCCTTCTTAAATAAAGGCACAACATTAGCTATCCTCCAGTCTTCCGGTACCTCACCCGTGGCTAACGATGATACAAAAATCTCTGCCAGGGCCCCAGCAATCTCCTCCCATGCTTCCCATAGCATCCGAGGATACACCTGGTCAGGCGCTGGGGATTTATCCACCTTACCACAGGGTACCGCAGGGATCTGTGCTGGGACCCTTGCTGTTTGTCGTATACATTAATAATTTAGACGAGAATATAGGACATATGATCAGTAAGTTGGCAGATGTCACAAAAATTGGTGGTGTTGTAAATAGAGGTGGAAAGCCTTAGATTACAGGCTGGTATAGATGGGCAGAGCAGTGGCAAATGGAATTTAATCCTGATAAGTGTGAGGTGATGCATTTCGGGAGGACTAACTGTTTTGGTTAACCACGGATGGTGGATCCCACCTTTGAAATTTTTCTTTCTCGTTGAAATGTATCTATTCTGTGTATTCTCAAATATCCCCTTAAATGTCTGCCACTGCATCTCTGTTGACCTATCCCTTAACCTAATTTTCCAGTTCGCTTTAGCTAAATCTGCTTTCATGCCCTCATAATTGCCCTTATTTAAGTTTAAAATACTAGTCTTGCACCCACTCTTCTCTCCTTCAAACTGAATCTGAATGTAAAATTCAATCAATTATGATCGCTGCTACCTAGGGGCTGCTTAACTAAGAGGTCATTAATTAATCCTATCTCGTTGCACAAGACCAGGTCTGGTATAGCTGGCTCTCTGGCTCCAACAAAGAACAGTACAGCACAGTAACAGGCCATTCGGCCCTCCAAGCCTGCGCCGATCTTGATGCCTGCCTAAACTAACACCTTCTGCACTTCCGGGGCCCATATCCCTCTATTCCCTTCCTATTCTTATATTTATCAAGATGTCTCTTAAACGTCGCTATCGTATCTGCTTCCACCACTTCCCCTGGCAGCAAGTTCCAGGCACTCACCACCCTCTGTGTAAAAAAAACTTGCCTCGCACATCCCCTCTAAACTTTGCCCCTCGCACCTTAAACCTATGTCCCCTAGTAACTGACTCTTCCAACCTAGGAAAAAGCTTCTGACTATCCACTCTGTCCATACCACTCATAACTTTGTAAACCTCTATCATGTCGCCCCTCCACCTCCGTCGTTCCAGTGAAAACAATCCGAGTTTTTCCAACCTCTCCTCATAGCTAATGCCCTCCAGACCAGGCAACATCCTGGTAAACCTCCTCTGTACCCTCTCCAAAGCCTCCACGTCCTTCTGGTAGTGTGGCGACCAGAATTGCACGCAATATTCTAAGTGTGGCCTAACTAAGGTTCTGTACAGCTGCAGCATAACTTGCCAATTTTTATACTCTATGCCCCGACTAATGAAGGCAAGCATGCTGTATGCCTCCTTGACTACCTTATCCACCTGCGTTGCCACTTTCAGTGACCTGTGGACCTGTATGCCCAGACCTCTCTGCCTGTCAATACTCCTAAGGGTTCTGCCATTTACTGTATACCTCCCACCTGCATTAGACCTTCCAAAATGCATTACCTCACATTTGTCCGGATTAAACTCCATCTGCCATTTCTCCGCCCAAGTCTCCAACCGATCGATATCCTGCTGTATCCTCTGACAATCCTCATCATTATCCGCAACTCCACCAACCTTTGTGTCGTCCGCAAACTTGCTCTTTATGTACGTATAAAAAGCCTTGGGATTTTCCTTAATCCTGTTTGCCAATGACTTTTCATGACCCCTTTAAGCCCTCCTGTCTCCTTGCTTAAGTTCCTTCCTGCTGTCTTTATATTCCTCAAGGGTTTCATCTGTTCCCAGCATTCCAGCCCTTACGAATGCTTCCTTTTTCTTTTTGGCTAGGCTCACAATATCCCGCGTTATCCAAGGTTCCCAAAGCTTGCCAAACTTATCCTTCTTCCTCCCAGGAACATGCTGGTTCTGGATTCTAATCAACTGACTTATGAAAGACTCACATGTCAGATGTCGATTTACCCTCAAACAGCCGCCCCCAATCTAAATTCTTCAGTTCCTGCCTAATATTGTTATAATTAGCCTTCCCCCAATTTAGCACCTTCACCCGAGGACTACTCTTATCCTTATCCACAAGTACCTTAAAACTTATGGAATTATGGTAACTGTTCCCGAAATGCTCCCCTACTGAAACTTCGACCACCTGGCCGGGCTCATTCCCCAATACCAGGTCCAGTACGGCCCCATCCCTAGTTGGACTATCTACATATTGTTTCAAGAAGCCCTCCTGGATGCTCCTTACAAATTATGCCCCATCCAAGCCCCTAGCACTAAGTGAGTCCCAGTCAATATAGGGGAAGTTAAAATCACCCACCACTACAACCCTGTTACATTTACATCTTTCCAAAATCTGTCCACATATCTGCTCCTCTACCTCCCGCTGGCTGTTGGGAGGCCTGTAGTAAACCCCCAACATCATGACTGCACCCTTCCTATTCCTGAGCTCCACCCATGTTGCCTCGCTGCATGACCCCTCTGAGGTGTCCTCCCCCAGTACAGCTGTGATATTCTCCTTAACCAGTAATGCAACTCCCCCACCCCTTTTACATCCCCCTCTATCCTGCCTGAAGCTTCTAAATCCCGGAACATTTAGCTGCCAATCCTGCCCTTCCCTCAACCAAGTCTCTGTAATAGCAACAACATCATAGTTCCAAGTACTAATAACAGAGACCTTCCTTGGACTCGGGTGGTGCCAGAGGACTGGAGAATTGCAAACATTACACCCTTGTTCAAAAAAGGGTATTAAGATAAGCCCAGCAACTACAGGCCAGTCAGTTTAACTTCAGTGGTAGGGAAACTTATAGAAAGAATAATTCAGGACAAAATCAATAGTCACATGGACAAATGCAAGTTAATTAAGGAAAGCCATCATGGATTTCTTAAGGGAAGATCATGCTTAACGAACCTGCTGGAATTTTTTGATGCGGTAACCGAGAGGGTTGATGAGGGCAATGCTGTTGATGTGGTGTATATGGACTTTCAAAAGGTGTTTGATATGGTGCCACACAACAGACTTGTGAGCAAACTTGTAGCTCATGGAATAAAAGGGACAGTAGCAACATGGATACGAAATTGGCTGAGTGACAGGAAACAAAGAGTAGTGGTTAATTGATGTTTTTCAGGCTGGAGGAAGGTTTGTAGTGGAGTTCCCCAGGACCCTTGCTTTTCCTGATAGATATTGATGACCTAGTCCTTAGTGTACAAGACACAATTTCAAAGTCTGCAGAAGATCCGAAGCTTGGAAGCATTTTGAACTGTGGAGGATAGTGTAGAGCTCCAAAATGGCATAGACAAGTTGTTGGAATGGGCGGACAGGTGGCAGATGAAGTTCAATGCTGTGAAATGATTCATTTTGGTAGGAAGAACATCGAGACACAATATAAAATAAAGGGTACAATTCCAACAGGGGTGCAGGAGCAGAGGCACCTGGGTGTATTTGTGCAACACTCATTGGAAGTGGCAGGACAGGTTGAGAGTGTGATTAATAAAGCATACAGTATCCTGGGCTTTATTAATAGGAGCATAGAGTACAAGAGCAAGGAAGTTATGTTGAACTTGTATAAGACACTATTTCGGCCTCAGCTGGAGTATTGCATCCAGTTCTGGGCATCGCACTTCAGGAAAGACGTGACAGCATTGGAGAGAGTACAGAAAAGATTCACGAGAATGGTTCCAGAGATGAGAAAGTTCAGTTGTGAAGATAGATTGGAAAAGTTGGGACTATTTTCCTTGGAGAAGAGAAGGCTGAGAGGTGATTTGATAGAGGTATTCAAAATCATCAGGGGTCTGGACAGAGTAGATAGAGAGAAACTGTTCCCACTCGTGAAAGGATCAAGAACGAGAGGGCACAGATTTAAAGTAATTGGTAAAAGAAGCAAAAGTGACATGAGGAAAAACTTTTTCACTCAGCGAGTGGTTAAGGTCTAGAATGCACTGCCTGAGATTGTGGTGGAGGCAGGTTCAAATGAAGCATTCAAAAGGGAATTAGACAGTGATATGAAAAGGAAGAATGTGCAGGGTGTTGGGGAGAAGGCAGGGGAATGGAACTGAGGGAATTGCTCTTTCAGAGAATGAGTGTGGACACGATGGGCCGAATGGCCTCCTTCTGTGCTGTAACAATTCTGAGATTGTAGGAGGATGGTGTGGTCAACTGTGGCAAAGGCTGCAGACAGGTGGAGAAGGATGAGGAGGAACGTTTACGTTTGTCACAGTCACATAGGACGTCATTCAGTACTGTGGCAGGGTTGGAAACCTGATTGGTGGGATTCAGACATGGAGTTCTGGGAAAGATGGGCACAGATCTGGGAGGCGACAACAGGTTCAAGGACTTTGGAGAGGAAAGGAAGGATGGAGATGGGGCGGTAGTTTGCAAGGGCGGTGGGTCAAGGGTTGTATTTTCTGGAGAGGGATGATTATGGCAGATTTACAGGAGCAAGGATCAACATCTGAAGAGAGAGAACCTTTAACAATATCGGCGAACATGGGGACCAGGAGGGGAAGTTGGATGGTCAGCAGTTTAGTGGAAGCAGGAGGTGGGTCTCATGGACAAGACAAGCTCAGAGAAGGCATGAGGGGAAATAGGAGAGAAACTAGACAAAGATGAGAGTTTAGGGCTAGGGCAGGGGGAACATTAGAGGGAGTTTGGCCGGGTGAGCCAGGGGAAGGGAGGGATGCAGCAGAGGCTTCTGATCGGATGATCTCGATCTTAGTGACAAAGAGATCCGTGAGCTCCTTGCACTGATTGTTGGAGGTGAGGGTGGAGGGGACCGGGGAGAGGGGTTTAAGAAGATGGTTTGCAGTAGAGAAAAGAAGCCGGGTATTAGTTTTGCATTCCAGGATGATCCTGGAATAGTGAGCACTTTTAGCAGACAAGAGCAGGACCCAGTGGTACTTTATGTGGTCCAGCTAGATCTGGTGATGAATGGCTAACCCAGTTGTCTGCCATATCCTTTCAAGTCTCTGATTGTAACAGCACTCTCAGCTAATGCAGCTGCATTCTGTTTCACAGCCCTGACACGCATCCTGTGCTTGTTATCAATCTGCAGCTGTTGTGATTTGAATTTCAGTATTTGAAAATATAATCCCATTGACTAATGCTTGAGCCTGGAGAAAATGTGATGGGGTCATTTCACCACCCTCCCCCACCCAAGTGCACTGATGTCCCTCTTAAAGGAGCTGCCTGAAATCAGTTTGCAGCCCCACCAGCACTTCACCCAAGTGTCCATCCATAATCTTCAAGCCTAGGCAGTCAGTGTTGGTGGGATATTGAACCACAGGGGGCACAGAGGCTAAAGCCAATCCCCTCCTCACTTTCCTGCAGTGGTCAGTGTGCAGGTCACTGCAGACTGCACTGTCTCAACCCCAGTGTTGTCAGCTCCCAGAATAGTGTAAGGAATATCTGCTCTTTCCCACCCATTTTGCTTTAGAAGGCAGGTAATTGAGCCCTAGTAAATTGCCTGTATGTTGGTGCCCAAGCAATGTGCAGCATTTATGGTGGTGGTCTCAGCCTGATGATGTCAGCGCAGTAATGTACTGGTGTTTCCTGCACAGGGTGATACCTGGAGGTGGTTCTATGCCCGCAGTGTCAGGGCATGTTATGGTCACTGGTAAATTATGTTGATCCAGACTTTCCCCAGTGGTTGCCAGAGCCTGACTGTCACATCACAACTTGTCATAAAACTCTATCAGCACACGTTCCAAGCCCGAGACACCAAACCCTGCAGAGGGACACTGCTGTTTGACTGCAGTATAACTGGGCTGTTCTACCAGCTATCTCCTCTGTGCATTCGATGGTATTTGCATCATTCTCGTCCCAGGGTAGTTCCCTTTTTAACAAAAAATCAGCAAAGAAGGTAGACTATTCAGCCCCTAAAGAAAAGCCTCTACTTGCTCCTCACTCTATCCATCCATCAATCACACATGCAGCTGGTTTTTAATGACTCTTTTCACTTCTTCCAGAGTCTGCTTCAAGTGTTGCTCCCTCTTTGTGAACAACAATCTGTCTGTTGGTTTGAAGTTTGCCACTTTGTGTGGTTGTCACCATTTAACTTGCTGCCGTCTTTTGGATTATCCTTTTCTGCACTCTTCACCATCTGATGTACCTCTGTGAGGCAATCTGTCACTCGTTTCCTTTTAAACCAAAATATTCCCAAGTTTTTCTGAGCTTGGGGAGTCCTGGCAGTTTAACACAGCCCAGTCAGTACGACTCTCAGACAAGCTATGTGTACCTGTTGATCATGGGGGCTGCAGTGCCTGACCTCACTGTTCCCTTTCTTTTGTTCCAGGCTGGCACAGTGAATCGTGGTAGTGAGGTGATTGCCAGCGGGATGGTGGTGAACGATTGGTGCGCTTTCTGTGGGCTTGACACTACCAGCACGGAGCTGTCTGTCATTGAGAGTGTTTTTAGATTAAATGAAGCTCAGCCCAGTGCAATTGCAACGAGTATGAGAGATTCACTCATTGAAAGGTGAGTAGTGCTTTGGGAAACATTTACAAACACACATGGTGCAAAAAATGAACTGAAAACAGGTAGGGTTTGAAATAGTGTATGAAAGAGAAAGATTAATGTTTTGAATGGGACATTTCTGCTAAGGAATTTTCTCTTCTTATTTCTTTAAATGTTTAGATATCTGCTAGTGGAGTGCTTGTTGTTTGCTGTACTGATAAACATAGAGTCTGCATCCAACCTGAGCCTACCTCCACCCACAGTCAATTTGGGCACCAGATTTAAATAAATAAAAATCACAATCATTCACATAGCTGTCGATTTGTTGCCTCCTTGCGATCCAGCAGCCAGTCCTGATGTGACACAGCAGGGAACTTCTGCACTGCAAACCCAGTTGTTGGAATGTGGGTTGTCAATATTCATTGCCCTTCTCTAGTTACCCTGAGGGCATTACAACTCAGCCACATGATGTGGAATTAGAGTTACGAGGAGGCCAGACCGGGTAAGGGTGGCAGGTTCTCCTTCCTGTAGGACAGTGAACTAATTGAGCTTTTACCAGAACCCAGGTGTTTTCATTCCAAATTACCAGGCTTATTTAATTTGCCAAGCAGGGATTTGAACTCATCATGTCTGGTCCAGGACCATAGTGACTCGGCTACTATACCTTCTCCTATTCTGGGAGAGCAGCACTACACTATCCCAGTACTGACTCTCTCTGCCCCAGTCACATGGAGTGATATAATTCAGGTCTGCAGTAGCTCTGACTGAGGGGTCTGCACCACTGCTCAAGCAAGCTCATCAGATACTTATTTCTGACTCCAGCTCATGCCACAAGCCCTGTGTTTCTGCTGCAGCTTTCAGTTGAATATAAAAACCTGTTTTGGCAACCAGGAACACATCTGTCGCTTTGGCAAAAAGCACTGCTGATGGAGTGTGAAGAGAAGGTATGTTACAAAGAAATAAATTATATTTGAAATGACAGAATAAAGTTTCTCACAGCCACCACTTCAGCTGTCAAATTTCGCGATCAGTGTTTCAGGCAATGGCTCTTGCCTCTATTAGAATTCTTATCCCTGCAGGCCTTGCCCTCCCTTTCTTTCTAATCTCCACCAGCTCTACAACCCTCTGAGATATCTGCGCTCATCTAATTCTGGCCTCTTGAGCACCCCGATTTTAATTGCTCCACCATTGGTGGCCTTCAGACATGCCTTCAACTCCCAAGGCCCGAGGAAATTCTCTGCATAAACTTCTCATCTCTCTAGCTCTTGACACCATCCAGGACAAAGCAACTCTCTTGATTGGCACCCCATCCACCAACTTAAACATTCACTCCCTCCACCACCGACGCACAGTGGCAGCAGTGTGTACCATCTACAAGATGCACTGCAGCAACTCACCAAGGCCCTTAGACAGCATCTTCCAAACCCGCGACCTCTACCAACTAGAAGGACAAGGGCAGCAGATACATGGGAACACCACCACCTGCAAGTTCCCTCCAAGCCACACACCATCCTGACTTGGAACTATATCGCCGTTCCTTCACTCTCACTGGGTCAAAGTCCTGGAACTCCCTTCCTAACAGCACTGTGGTGTACCGACACCCCCAGGACTGCAGCGGTTCAAGAAGGCAGCTCACCACCACCTTCTCAAGGGCAATTAGGGATGGGCAATAAATGCTGGCCTTGCCAGTGACACCCATGTTTTGTGAACGTACTCCCAGGAATTAAAGACAATGGAATTCCTCACTTTTTTATAATCTCCAAGATTATAAACCTAAGCCTGGTGGTAGGCTCAGTAGTCTAGTGGTAATGTTACTAGACTAGTAATCCAGAGGCCTGGACTAATGCTACAGAGGTATGGGTTCATATCCTACCACAGCAGCTGGGGAATTTAAATTCAATTAATAAATCTGGATCAAAAAGTTAGTCTCAGTAATGGTGACCATGGCACTACCAGATTGTTGTAAAAACTCATCTGGTTCACTAATGTCCTTCAAGGAAGGAAATCTGCCATCCTTACCCGGTCTGGCCTACATGTGATCCAGACCCACAGCAATGTGGTTGACTCTTAACTGCTGTCTGAAATGGTCCAGCAAACCACTCGGTTGTAGGCAGCTCACCATCACCTGCTCAAGGGCAGTCAGGGATGGGCAATAAATGCTGACCCTGCCAGCAACGTTCACATCCCAAGAACGAATTTAAAATAAAATTGTTCCACTCCAGCTGGGATTTAACCAGTGTTTAAGGGTTTAGTATAACTTCCTGGCTTTTGTACTCTATTCCTTTATTTATAAAGCCAAGGATCCCATTTTTTAACAGCCTTCTTAATTTGTCCTGCCCCTTCAAAGATTTGTGTACCTACATCCCCAAGTGTCTCTGTTCTTGCACCCCCTTTAAAATTGTACTATTTATTTTGCCTCTGCCCATTCTTTCTACCAAAATGAATCATTTCACACTTTTCTATGTTAGCTTTTGTTTAAATGTGTCCTCCCATTCCACCAGCCTATCTATGGTCCTCCTGAATTCTGTTACTGTCCTTCTCACCGTTTACACATTTTCAACTAACGTTTCATCTCCAGTCTTTGAAATTACGCCCTGTATATTCCAAGTACAGGTTATTAATATTAATCAAAAAGCAGTGGTCCTAATACTGAGCCCTCGGAAACCCCAATGTCTAACACTCTCCAGTCTAAAAAAAAATTCACCACCTCTTTCTGCCTCTTAGTCAATTTCAAATCCACGCTGCCCTGCCCCTAAATCCCATGGGCTTCAGTTTTGCTAATGAGTCTATTGTGTGGTTCTTTATCAAACCTTTTGAAAGTCCATATACACATCAACACACTGTTACTGCATCAAAGAACTAGATCAGATTCGGAGTTCTATTTCATTTCCCACCAGGACAAGTTATGAAATGGAATAAATCTGCAGCAGGTGAAAGGAGCAACTTGTAAAAACCCAACAGGTTCACTGATGTCTGTTCTGACGTAAGGTCATTGACCTGAAATGTTAATCCTGTTTCTCTCACCGCAGTTGCTGCCTGACCCGCTGACTATTTCTAGCATTTTCAGTTTTTATTGCACATTTCCAGCACCACAGTATTTTGCTTTTGTCCAAGTTGATGCAACCTTCCTTATAATTTAACCCTGTTATCATTCTGCTGAGTTTATGCTGCACCCCCTGTAAGGTCAAAGATATCCTTCCTGAGATGCAGTGCCCAGAACTGAACGCAGTTACTCCAGAGCGTGACCAGAGCTCCACAGCTGAAGCATGACTTTCTCACTTTTGAAGTCCGATCCCCTTGAGATGAAGCCAATATTCCGTTAGCCTTTTTGATTGTTTTTTGGACCTGTGATCTAGCTTTTAGTTCACATAGACACCTAAATCTCTGCTCCTTCACAGCACGTCTCGCCACTTAAAGAAATTCCCTCAGCATCTTTATTCTGTAGGTTTCTAGACTGACACTAATACCTGTTATAGAGCAAAGAACAAAGAAAAGAAAATTACAGCACAGGAACAGGCCCTTCGGCCCTCCAAGCCTGCGCCGATCCAGATCCTCTATCTAAACATGTCGCCTATTTTCTAAGGGTCTGTATCTCTTTGCTTCCTGCCCATTCATGTATCTGTCTAGATACATCTTAAAAGACGCTATCGTGCCCGCGTCTACCACCTCCGCTGGCAACGCGTTCCAGGCACCCACCACCCTCTGCATAAAGAACTTTCCACGCATATCCCCCCTAAACTTTTCCCCTCTCACTTTGAACTCGTGACCCCTAGTAATTGAATCCCCCACTCTGGGGAAAAAGCTTCTTGCTATCCACCCTGTCTATACCTCTCATGATTTTGTACACCTCAATCAGGTCCCCCCTCAACCTCCGTCTTTCTAATGAAAATAATCCTAATCTACTCAACCTCTCTTCATAGCTAGCGCCCTCCATACCAGGCAACATCCTGGTGAACCTCCTCTGCACCCTCTCCAAAGCATCTACATCCTTTTGGTAATGTGGCGACCAGAACTGCACGCAGTATTCCAAATGTGGCCGAACCAAAGTCTTATACAACTGTAACATGACCTGCCAACCCTTGTACTCAATACCCCGTCCGATGAAGGAAAGCATGCCGTATGCCTTCTTGACCACTCTATTGACCTGCGTTGCCACCTTCAGGGAAAAATGGACCTGAACACCCAAATCTCTCTGTACATCAATTTTCCCCAGGACTTTTCCATTTACTGTATAATTCACTCTTGAATTGGATCTTCCAACATTTGCCCTGATTGAACTCCATCTGCCATTTCTCTGCCCAACTCTCCAGTCTATTTAAATTCTGCTGTATTCTCTGACAGTCCCCTTCACTATCTGCTACTCCACCAATCTTAGTGTCGTCTGCAAACTTGCTAATCAGACCACCTATACTTTCCTCCAAATCATTTATCAGTGTGAAACTTCAGCCCTTAGCTATGCTGCCAGTTGTACACTGCTCTGTGCCCAGGCACAGTGAAGCTCTGGGCCTGTATATTTGACCAGGGCTCTGATAACCCTGTCTAGAAGCTACTGGAATCAGTAATGATCAGGAAGAATTGCTCATTCGGAGAGCCAGTACAGACACAATGGGCCGAATAGCCGCCTTCTGCAATGTAACAATTCTGTGAAGGGCCCAGCTGATTTACTGGCTCTGTACTAACATTAAAATTGGATTGTTAAATTATTCCATACTGTACAGTGTTCCAGTAGTGCTGGTGGAGGGCTGCGTCCCTCGGGTGGAGGGGCCGAGTGGAGGGCTGCGTCCCTCGGGTGGAGGGGCCGAGTGGAGGGCTGCGTCCCTCGGGTGGAGGGGCCGAGTGGAGGGCTGCGTCCCTCGGGTGGAGGGGCCGAATGGAGGGCTGCATGGCTGACGGTGTCACCTCGCCAGTCTCGCACTGCTTTACAAAATGTTGCTCCAGTGGCTAGGTGCAGGCGCAGATACAATGTTAATCGAATCTTTACTATTTGATGGCTTGGCATCATAATTATGAAGGAGTCTCAGTTTATGTTTTTATTTGAGCCTGGCAGGTAGATGTTCATATAGTTACCGGTGAGTTAAGTCTCCTCACTCGGGCCTCACAATTGTCCCTGTCACCTTGGATTAATTTTTATCCGGTCCTGATTCTGTCCACTTGGAAGCTGTGTTCGGATATACAGCAAGTGTAATATCAGGTTCAGCTGTTCTCTCCCATGGATAAATGACCAGACATACCAATGGGTTGGATTTTTCAGGATAGGGGAGAATATGAATTTTAATATCTGATGACTGGCATCACAATGAGGAAATGAGCTGCACCAATTTCACTGACTCCTGTTTCCAACCTGATCCTCAAAGACGGTTTCATTTAAAGTTAATACATAAGAACATACATAAAAAATGGGAGCAGGATTGGCCATTCGGCCCCTCAAGCCTGCCCTGCCATTCAAAAAGATCATGGCTGATCTGTCCCAGACCTCAATTCCTCTTTCATCCCAGCTCTTCATAGCCCTCAACTCCCCAATACTTCAAAAATCTATCTACCTCCTCTTTAAATACATTCAGTGATCTCGCCTCTACAACTCTCTGGGGTAGAGAATTCCAGACATTTACTACCCTCTAAGAGAAGAAATTCCTTCGCATCACAGTTTTAAATGAGTGTCTCCTTATTCTGTAACTATGTCTCCTAGTTCGAGATTCCCTCACGAGTGGAAACATCTTCTCAACATCTACCCTGTCAAGCTGCCTCAGAATCTTGTACGTTTCAATAAGATCACCCCTCATTCTTCTAAACTCTAGTGAATAAAGGCCTAACCTGTTTAGCCATTCTTGATAAGTAAACCCCTTCATCCCAGGAATCAGCCTAGTGAATCTCTTTTGAACTGCCTCCAATGCCAGTATATCCTTTCTTAAATACGGGGACCAAAACTGTACACAGTACTCCAGGTGCGGCCTCACCAACACCCTGTACAGCTGTAACAAGACTTCCCTATTTTTAAACTCCAACCCCCTGGCAATAAAGGCCAAAATTCCATTTGCCTTCTTAATTACTTGCTGCACCTGCATGCTAACATTTTGTGTTTCATGCACATGAACACCCAGATATATCTCTCCTGCACTTTTTTGAAGTCTTTCTCCATTTAAATAATAATCTGCCTTTTTATTCTTCCTACCAAAGTGCATGACCTCACACTTTCCTACATTAAACTCCATCTGCCAAGTTTTTGCCCACTCATTCAACCTATCTATATCCCCTTGCAGATTCCTTATGTCCTCATCACAACATGCCCTCCCACCTATTTTTGTATCATCAGCAAATTTGGATATATTACACTCTGTCCCCTCCTCCAAGTCATTAATATAGATAGTAAATAATTGAGGCCCTAGGACTGATCCTTGTGGCACCCCACTAGTTATGGCTTTCCAACCTGAAAAAGATCCATTAATCCCGACTCTCTGTCTTCTCACGCTAGCGAGAGTAGAAGTATGAAGATCGGGAGGATCACTGCATAGCTTGAAGCATGGTGCAGGAGGGAGGGCTTCAGATTCTTGGGGCATTGGAGCCAGTTCTGGGGCAGGAGGCACCTATTCAAAAGAGGCAGGTTGGATCTCAGCAGGACTGGAACCAATATCCTCACTGGGAGGTTCACTCGTGTGGTTGTGAGGGTTTAGATTAAATTGGCGAGGGGATGGGCACCAGCATACAGAAATAGGAAAGAGGAATAAGGTACATAAAGGAGTGAGTGTTGGGCAGTACTAGAGAAGGAAGTAGTACCATGTTAGATAGGAGCAGACTAAAGACTACAAGGAATACAAAGACAGGTTTACAATGCATGTGTGTAAATGCACAAAGTGTAGTGAATAAGGTTGGTGCGCTACAAACAGAAATAGCCGTGTGGGAATATGATGTCGTGGCAATAACAGACGTGGCTTAATAATGGTGAGGTCTGGGTACTTAATATTTAAGGATACAAAGTGTTCAGAAAAGATAGGGAAAGATAAAAGGGAGGTGGGGAGGCAGTACTGATTAGGGAACACAGTTGGAAAGAGAGATGTCCGGGGTGGCGGCGGAGTGGGTGGTGGGTGACAAAGACAAAATCCATTTGGTTAGAGTTGAGAAGTAACAAGGGTATGATGACATTACTGGGGGTATTCAGTAGGTCTCCAAATAGTGAGAGAGAGATGGAGGGGCAAATCTGCAGGGAAATGACACAGAGCTGAACAAGAACTATAGGGTGGTGATATCGGGGACTTTAATTACCTAAATGTCGATTGGGGTAATTTTGGAGTAAAGGGTAAGGAGGGGGAGGAATTTCTAAAATGTGTTCAGGAGAACTTCCTTGACCAATATGTTCTCAGGCCAATTAGGAAGGAATGATTGCTGGATCTGGTGCTGGGGAATGCGTTGGGCCAAGTGGACCAAGGGGGAACATTTGGGAAAGAGTGAACATTATATCATAAGGTTTAGATTATTAATGGAGATGAGCAAGGAACAATCCAAAGTAAAACTTCTAAAGTGCAAGAGGGCTAATTTCAATGGGATGAGAGGGGATCAAGTCGGGGTAAAATGGAGTCAAAGACTGACAGGAAAAACTGTAACAGAGCAATGGGTGATCTTTAAGGAGGAGATGTTTCAGGTACAGGCGAGGTACACTCCACCAAGAGGGAAAGGTAGGGGAATCAAAGCCAAGGCTCCTTGGATAATGAGGGAGATGGAGAATATAATGAAACAAAAAAAGAGGGTGTATGATGCATGTCAGGTGAATTCTTCAAGTGAGAACCAGGCCAAATACAGTAAGTTGAGAGGGGAAGCGAAGAGGAAAATACGACGGTCAGAGAGAATGAGAATACAACAGCAGTCAACATAAAAGGGAACCCAAAAATCTTTCACTGGCATGTAAATAGTAAGTGGGTAGTAAGATTTGCAGGGGTGGTGGTGCTATTTGGGAAAAGATGATATATGCTTAGAGGAGTAGGTCAAGGCTAGAATACTTAATGAGTACTATGTATCGGTGTTTACTAAGGAAGAGGATGCTGCCCAAATATTGTTAGAAGTGGAGATTGTAGAGGTAATGGATGGGGTGAAAGTTGAGAGCTGGAGGTACTGGAAAGACTGGCTATGCTTAGGGTAGATAAGTCACCTGATCTGGATAGCTTGCATCCCAGGTTGCTAAAGGACATAGGGGTGGAGATAGTGGAAGGGCCTTGCATAAACTTCTAATCTTCTCTACATATGGGGAAGGTGCTAGAGAATTGGAGAGTGGCAAATGTGACACCCTTATTCAAGAAAGGGTGTTAGGACAGTCCTGGTAACTACAGTCCAGTCAGTTTACCATCAGTGGTTGGGTAAGGTTTTAGAAACAGTAATCAAGGGAAAAAATCAACAGGCACTTGGAGTGGTTTGAGTTAATTGAGGAGACACAGCACAGATTTGTAAAAGACAGATCATGCTTGACTAATTGAATTGATTTTGTTTTGATGAAGTAACAGAGAAGGTTGATGAAGAGAAAGCAATGGATGTGCTCTATGGATTTTAAGAAAGCCTTTGACATGGAATCACATGAAAGAAGCTGGTTAACAAAATTGAGGCTCATGGAATAGGAGGGTCAGTGTCCACTTGGATAAAAAATTGGCTTAAGGACAGAAAACAGCGAGTCATAGTAAATGGTTGTTTTTCAGACAGCAGGGTGGTAGACAGTGGTGTTCCCCAAGGACTGTTGGACTATTGCTTATAGATACATAGAGTCATATATATATAATATATAAAAAACTTGAATATTGGAATACAGAATAAATTTTCAAAATTTGCCCATGATATCAAACTTGGAAGTGTCGCAGTGAGGATGATGCAAAATGACTACAATAGCCCATAGGCTAGCAGAATGGGCAGACAAGTAGCAGGTGGAACTTAATAAAGTGTGAAGTAATGCATTTTGGCAGAAGGGATAGGGCGAGGCAATAGAGACTTAATGGTATAGTTCAAAAAGTGAACAGAAGCAGTGGTTCATGTGCATTGATCTTTGAAGGTGGCAGGACATATTGAGAGAGTAGGTAGTAAAGCATATGGGACCTTGGGCTTCATAAATAGAGGCATTGAGTACAAAAGAAGGGAAAGTTATGCTGAACCTTTATAAAGCTCTGGTTGGGGCCCAACTAGAGTATTGCATCCAGTTCTGGTCGTCACACATTTTAGGAAGGATGAGAGGGTCCTTGAGAGGATACAGAGGAGATTTACCAGAATGGTTCCAGGGATGAGGGATTTTAGTTACAAGGTTAGGTTGGAGAAGCTGGGGTTGTTCTCCTTGGAGCAAAGGAGATTGAGGGGAGATTTGATGGAGGTGTACAAGATTATGACAGGCTTAGGTACAGTAGACAGAGAAAGGTACCATTAACTGATGGTACAAGGACTAGAGGGCACAGATTTTTCAGGATTTGGGCGAGAGATGCAGGGGGATGTGAGGAAGAACTTTATGACACAGCGAATGGTAATGACCAGGAACACTCTGTCTGTGAAGGTGGTGGAAGCAGAGATAATGAATGATTTCAAAATTGAAACTGGATGGGCACTGGAGGGAAATAAACCTGCAGGGCTACGGGGATAGAGCAGGGCAGTGGGACTGACTGGATTGCTCTACAGAGAGCCAGCATGGGCTCGATGGGCTGAATGACCTCCTTCTCTGCCATTATGAATCCTCCTAATCTGTCCTTTTACTCAGCATCAGTATTTGTTTGAATACCATTTATTTAAATCGCTTCCCTATTTCACAATTGTTTTCATTTCATCCTTTGCCAGCACCCGTGATTATTCCCCATTCTCTTCACCTGCTGCTGGGAAAAAGGCAGCCTCCCTCAACAACTCCCATTGGTGCCATAGCAATAGAGGCAGCAGTTCTGTTCCTGACTCTTCCACTCCGATGTTCCAGTTCTGTGCTGTCCCTGTGTAAACTGAGTACAGCAGACTCCATATCAACAGCAACCTGCAGCTGTGCTGGGTCATTAACAGTTAAAAGATGAATGTGCGGTTACTGTGCAGCACGTGTCTGCATCTAACTCCCGCTGCCTAGGATCTCTGGCAGGTCCACAGTGCAGAAAAATTAGAACAAGTTGAGAAATCCACCTCAAATTGGAGATAAAGGGATGAGATCCCAATGTGTGCTTATCAGTAATCACACTCGAACTTTACACATCCAAAGAAAACCATTCTCTTTCAGGGACAAAAGTGTAACACATCCTGCAGCACCATTTCATTTACTGAAGAATTAATCTAAGTCTCGAGTCACTGCATTTGCATGTACATATGTGGAATAATAGAAAGAAAGACAAACTTGCATTTATTTAGCACCTTTCACATCCTCAAGACGTTCCAAAGTGCTTCACTGCCAATGTAGTATTTTTTTAGTGTAGTCACTTGCAATTTAGAAAATGCAGTAGCCATTTTCTGCACAGCAAGTTCTCACAGATGGCAGTGAAATAACCAACGAAATAATGGTTTAGTGATATTGGTTAAGAGACTAGAAGTTATTCAGGTGTATTGATAGGAAGGAGAGCCAGTGCTACAGTGTATTCTGCTCTGTCAATTACGAGCTGCCACTATGTGGGCGTCGAGAATGACAAAAATAAATTTTTCATTCAAGCAGAAAATGGGTTTTGAGGAAAAGGCCACATCAGATTCAAGAATGTGCAGCAAAGTATAACAGTAAATTAGATGAGCTGCATGCAGCATTGAATTAGAGTGCTGGCAAATGTATTTTCAGGCCTGTAAATCACTTGTTAACCCACATTCAGGCTGCAACAAGTTACCCCCCGAGAACCAGCTTTCCCATTGGCACTTGGTTTAAGTACTGACCCTCCCACAGTGCGGTGTCTGAATAGGAAGCAGTTTAGTCACTAACCAATGGCGGAACTCATTATTAACAGAAACCTAATTGTGGTGTGGAGCCAAATGAGATTCGAACCGACTTCCATTGACTCCCCAATCTGAACAATTGGTATTTATGTAAATCTGTATTTCACAGCAGTTCGTGAAGGGAGCAAGGGACCAGTTCCCAAAATGCTCTCACTGCCTTCCACTGGAGCACTTACTGTGGATACTCCAGGACAGTGTCGCACTGTCGGAGGGTCAGTCCTGAGGGAGTGCCGCACTGTCGGAGGGTCAGTACTGAGGGAGTGCCGCACTGTCGGAGGGTCAGTACTGAGGGAGTGCCACACTGTCGGAGGGTCAGTACTGAGGGAGTGCCGCACTGTCGGAGGGTCAGTACTGCGGGAGTGCCGCACTGTCGGAGGGTCAGTACTGAGGCAGTGCCGCACTGTCGGAGGGTCAGTACTGCGGGAGTGCCGCACTGTCGGAGGTCAGTACTGCGGGAGTGCCGTGCTGTCAGAGGGTCAGTACTGAGGGAGTGCCGCACTGTCGGAGGGTCAGTACTGCGGGAGTGCCGCACTGTCGGAGGGTCAGCACTGAGGGAGTGCCGCACTGTCGGAGGGTCAGTACTGAGGGAGTGCCGCACTGTCGGAGGGTCAGTACTGAGGGAGTGCCGCACTGTCGGAGGGTCAGTACTGCGGGAGTGCCGCACTGTCGGAGGTCAGTACTGCGGGAGTGCCGTGCTGTCAGAGGGTCAGTACTGAGGGAGTGCCGCACTGTCGGAGGGTCAGTACTGCGGGAGTGCCGCACTGTCGGAGGGTCAGCACTGAGGGAGTGCCGCACTGTCGGAGGGTCAGTACTGAGGGAGTGCCGCACTGTCGGAGGGTCAGTACTGAGGGAGTGCCGCACTGTCGGAGGGTCAGTACTGAGGGAGTGCCGCACTGTCGGAGGGTCAGTACTGCGGGAGCGCCGCACTGTCGGAGGGTCATTACTGAGGGAGCGCCGCACTGTCGGAGGGTCAGTACTGAGGGAGCGCCGCACTGTCGGATGGTCAGTACTGTGGGAGTGCCGCACTGTCGGATGGTCAGTACTGAGGGAGTGCCGCACTGTCGGAGGGTTAGTACTGCGGGAGCGCCGCACTGTCGGAGGGTCAGTACTGAGGGAGCGCCGCACTGTCGGATGGTCAGTACTGTGGGAGTGCCGCACTGTCGGATGGTCAGTACTGTGGGAGCGCCGCACTGTCGGAGGGTCAGTACTGAGGGAGCGCCGCACTGTCGGAGGGTCAGTACTGAGGGAGCGCCGCACTGTCGGAGGGTCAGTACTGCGGGAGCGCCGCACTGTCGGAGGGTCAGTACTGCGGGAGCGCCGCACTGTCGGAGGGTCAGTACTGAGGGAGTGCCGCACTGTCGGAGGGTCATTACTGTGGGAATGTTGCACTGTGGGAGGGTCAGTACTGAGGGAGCATCTTACTGTTGGATGGTCATACTGTGAGAGTGTCGCACTGTTGGTGGGTCAGTACTGAGGGCGTGCTGCACTGTCGGAGGGTCAGTACTGAGGGAGTGCCGCACTGTCGGAGGGTCAGTACTGTGGGAGCGCCGCACTGTCGGAGGGTCAGTACTGTGGGAGCGCCGCACTGTCGGAGGGTCAGTACTGAGGGAGCGCCGCACTGTCGGAGGGTCAGTACTGCGGGAGCGCCGCACTGTCGGAGGGTCAGTACTGAGGGAGTGCCGCACTGTCGGAGGGTCATTACTGTGGGAATGTTGCACTGTGGGAGGGTCAGTACTGAGGGAGCATCTTACTGTTGGATGGTCATACTGTGAGAGTGTCGCACTGTTGGTGGGTCAGTACTGAGGGCGTGCTGCACTGTCGGAGGGTCAGTACTGAGGGAGTGCCGCACTGTCGGAGGGTCAGTACTGTGGGAGCGCCGCACTGTCGGAGGGTCAGTACTGTGAGAGTGCCGCAATGTTGGAGGGTCAGTACTGAGGGAGTTCCGCACTGTCGGAGGGTCAGTACTGTGGGAGCGCCGCACTGTCGGAGGGTCAGTACTGTGAGAGTGCCGCAATGTCGGAGGGTCAGTACTGAGGGAGCGTCGCACTGTCGGAGGGTCAGTACTGAGGGCGTGCTGCACTGTCGGAGGGTCAGTACTGAGGGAGTTCCGCACTGTCGGAGGGTCAGTACTGAGGGAGTGCCGCACTGTCGGAGGGTCAGTACTGTGAGAGTGCCGCAATGTCGGAGGGTCAGTACTGAGGGAGCGTCGCACTGTTGGAGGGTCAGTACTGAGGGAGTGTCGCACTGTCGGAAGGTCAGTACTGAGGGCATGCTGCACTGTCGGAGGGTCAGTACTGAGGGCGTGCTGCACTGTTGGAGGGTCAGTACTGTGAGAGTGCCGCAATGTTGGAGGGTCAGTACTGAGGGAGTGTCGCACTGTCGGAAGGTCAGTACTGAGGGCGTGCTGCACTGTCGGAGGGTCAGTACTGAGGGCGTGCTGCACTGTCGGAGGGTCAGTACTGAGGGCGTGCTGCACTGTCGGAGGGTCAGTACTGAGGGCGTGCTGCACTGTCGGAGGGTCAGTACTGAGGGAGCGCCGCACTGTTGGAGGGTCAGTACTGAGGGAGTTCCGCACTGTTGGAGGGTCAGTACTGAGGGCGTGCTGCACTGTTGGAGGGTCAGTACTGTGGGAGTTCCGCACTGTGCCTGTTCATGTTGGTTTGGAAGTTCCCAGGGCACTATTTTAAAGAAGAGCAGGGGAGTTCTTCCTGGCGTCCTTACTAATATTTATCCTTGAACCAACATCACAAACAGCTTAGCTGCTGATTGTTGTGAGATCATTCTGTGTGCAATGTGTCTGCGTGACACTGTCTGCAGATAAAGCCCTTTATTGGCTGTAACTTGCTTTGGGACGTCCTGAAGAGGTAAGAGAGACAATATACATGCGAATATTTTCTTCTTGCCCTATCTCAGTGCCGCCCCACTCCTGCGCCCCCCACCTTGCCCCCCCCCCCCCCCCACAAATCATTGCTTCCAGCATTTGCCTCACTTTCCGTCTGTCTCACTGCCATCCTGTGTTGATGACAGTGATGTTCATACCCTTTTCTACTTGGGGGAGGTTGCAGGTGTCCAAGGAGCCTTTGAGTTTCTGCACTGCAGCCACTGTGCAGCAGTGTTGGAAGGAGTGGAGATTGAGTCTAGGGGCAGGGGCACCAATCCAAAGAACAACACTGTCCTGAATGATGTTGAGCTGCTTGAGTTGTGCCTGCACCATCCAGGTCAGTGGTTACTAATTGAGCAGAGTTCCAGTCTGTCCTTCTCTGTGTGGTTCAGTACATTTACATTTACTCCAAGCTGCCATCGATAATCACGGTTCGTGATATCCTCTTGTAACTGATATCCAGTGGGAAATTCAAGGCTTTGTTTCATTTTCAGGGCAGTGATTGCTGGTCCAGTGTTCTGTTGCACTGACCTCTCTGACGTAGGCCAAGGTAACACTGACTGATTCTCTTTATCTTTTTCAGTTTAACATAAAAATGAGACCAGCTTCTTGAGAATATGTTGCTCTTCAATACGGAACAGACAGAGACCGAACCCCACACAAGATTGATGGATAATTCTTACTGTAATGTATCCACATTGCTCATAATCAATTTCCAATATCCCCACACCCCATAATTCTGCCTTGTTCAAGGTTAAATGACTTGAGAAAAACCTGAATGTAAAAAAACACGATTGTGAAATTGGTACAATGTGTTGATTAAACAGATCAGGCCGTTCATGAATAAATAAATCCTTACTTTTTCAGGACTTGTTGGTCATTCTTCAGAAGGTCGATGTCAGTGTGTGGTGACAACCTATCAAGTCACACTGAAAATTCTTGTCTTGTGAACTCTTCCAGAGATTCTGGGAATTAGCAGCAGTGAAACATTTCCTGATCGTGTGGAGCTCATGAAGGGCAGTGGGAGGGAGCACCAATGATCGCCTGACACACGGGCAATTGGGGATGGGCAATAAATACTGGAGTAGCTAGTGACTCCCACATCCCCGAACGAATAAAGTTTTTAAATCTAAACATTTGTGGTTGTCCCTGGATACTCTGTGCACTGCCTTGTTCAAATCACAAACCAACGTCTGCTCAATCTCATTCGTTTTTTGGAACGACCACTTTGGCCGGCCGTGTATTCAGACAGGGTGTTAGAAAGCTGCCTTTCGATCAGACTTGAGGAAGGAGAATGTTTGCCAAGCTCACTGGTCCAAACAGGATATTCCAAAAGAATAACACCCTCCCTAAACATTAGGGTTCTCCTATGCATTGCACGGTCCTGGGGAGCACCCTGGGGGCATTCCTGTGTGTTTCAGGAACTTCAGAAAGACCAGAATCGAGAACAGTTTACAATATCACAGGAAATATCCCACCCATTATGTGCAGCTTCCTGAACACCCCCAGTATCCCCATATACAGACATGGCATCTATTACTGCCCATGTGCATATATAATTAGCTAGGCTTTTGCTGATTACAACGTGATTTGAATCACACTCCAAGATCTCATTACATCAAGGAATTACACAGCGTCGGTTCAGGGATTGACATCTGGATCTGATGATGTAGGAATTGGCAGGACATGAGGTTGAATCTCACATTTTGCAGCAGTAGCATCCTGATCATACAGTGGCTTCCAAAGTTGTTAATGTCAGATTGCCAGCTCAGTGGTTATTCCTGAAAGTCAGATCATGTTGATCACATGTTTGATTATGTGACATTTAACCACTGTTTGTAAATGTTATTACATTTATCCAAGTTGAGCATTTTCTTTTAAAAATCATCCTTGCAACGTGAGTACCTCTGGTAAGTCCAGCGTTTACTGTCTGTCCCTGATTGTCCTTGAGAAGGTGGTGGTGAGCCACTGCCTTGAACCACTGCAATCTTTATGGTGTCAGTGTACCCACAGTGCTGTTAGGGAGTTCATGCAGTGATGATGAAGGATTGGTGATATATGGCCAAATCAGGATGGTGTGTGTCTGACTCCGGGAATATGATCATGGGAAAGCATTACAATGGAGGCCAATTTTGCCCTCACTTAACTATTCCCCATTGATGTAACTTTCCTTTTGCCAGCATGATGGGCCGAATAGCCTCCTGTGCCATAAAGTTTTCTGTTCCTATGGTTTCTCAGGGATTTTGTATCCTATAAATATGCTAACTTTAACATGCATTTAATGGCTGCATGAAATGGCAGCTGTTTTCTGATCATAGTCTTGGGGAGGAGGGGGCTCGATGGGATTCCAAGGTCCAGGTCTGGTCAAGGGTAGACGAGATGAAGCGGGCTACAGAGTGGGTGCGAATGGAGGGATGGTGAGGAGAAGCTGTGTGCTATTGGTATACACGTGGGAGCTGAAGACACTGAAGATTCACATGTGACTGATGAGACCAATAATGGTGCTTTGGTTGGTCAACGAAGGAGAATGCAGAGTTTTGGAGGCAACAGGGGATTTGTGATGTGAAAGGATATGGGGACCAGATACTCGGAGAAGTGAGTCGTGAATGGTGTTGAAGTCTAGAGGTGTCGATGGGTAGAGACAGCTGGCATTGGTGACTGTCATACATAGTATGTGAAGTGACTAACTTGCAGTGTCATTGCTGTTGGGAGGCTGATTGAAGAGCTTCACAGGAAAGGGATAAGGGTCACTGACCCGAAACGTTAACTCTGCTTCTCTTTCCACAGATGCTGCCAGACCTGCTGAGTGGTTCCAGCATTTCTTGTTTTTATATGATATATATAAATTTATATGATATATGGCAGCATCTGGGGAGAGAGAAGCAGAGTTAATGTTTCAGGTCTGTGACCTTTCAAAAGAACTAGTAAATATTAGAAATGTAAAACGTTTTAAGCAAGTAAAGCGGGGTGGGGCAAGAGGTAACAAAAGTGAAGGTGTTGATAGGACAAGGTCACAGAGAATAACTGATCAGAAGATCATGGAGCAAAGGCAAATTGTATGTTAATGGTGTACTGAAAGACAAAGCGTGAGTGCAGAGAGGGTGTTAATTGACAAAACTGAACAGCCTGGCCCCAAGCACAAACATGAAAAAAAAAGTGGGTAGAAACAAATTAAACAAACTAAAATAAAATAAACAAAGAAAAAAGAAAAGATAACTAAAAGGGGGCCCGTCATGCTCTGAAATTATTGAACTGTAGTGTGCCTAATCGGTAAATGAGATGCTGTTCCTCGAGCTTGCGTTGATGTTCACGGGAACACTGCAGCAATCCCAGGACAGAGATGTGGGCATGAGAGCAGGGGGGAGTGTTGAAATGGCAAGCAACCGGAAGCTCAGGGTCATGTTTTCGGACTGAGCGGAGATGTTCCGCAAAGCAGTCACCCAGTCTGCGTTTGGTCTCCCCAGTGTAGAGGAGACCACATTGTGAGCAGCGAATACAGTATACTACATTGAAAGAAGTACAAGGAAACCGCTGCTTCACCTGAAAGGAGTGTTTGGGGCTGTGGATAGTGAGGAGAGAGGAGGTAAATGGGCAGGTATTACACCTCCTGCGATTGCAGGGGAAGGTGCCGTGGGAAGGGGACGAGGTGGTGGGGGTATTGGAGGAGTGGACAAGGGGGTGTCGCGGAGGGAACGATCCCTTCGGAATGCTGATGGGGAGGGGAAGGGAAGATGCATTTAGTAGTGGCATCACGCTGGAAATGGCGGAGGATGATCCTTTAGATGTGGAGGCTGGTGAGGTGGAAAGTGAGGACAAGGGGAACCCGAACGCGGTTCTGGGAGGGAGGGGAAGGGGTGAGGGTAGAGGTGCGGGAAATGGGCCGGACACGGTTGAGGGCCCTGTCAACCACAGTGGGGGGGAATCTTCTGTTGAGAAAAAAGTAAGACATATCAGAAGCATCGTCATGGAAGGCAGCATCATCAGAGCAGATGCGTCGGAGATGGAGAAACTGGGAGAATGGAATGGAGTCCTTACAGGAGGCAGGGTGTGAAGAAGTGTAGTTGAGGTAGCTGTGGGAGTCGGTGGGCTTATAATGAATATTATTAGACAGCCTATCCCCAGAGATGGAGACAGAGAAGTCGAGGAAGGGAAGGGAAGTGTCGGAGATGGACAATGTGAAGGTGACAGAAGGGTGGAAATTAGAAGTAAAGTTGATCAAGATTTCCAGTTCGGGGCGGGAACAGGAAACGGCACCGATACAGTCATCAATGTACCAGAAAAAGAGTTGGGGGAGGGAGCCTGAGTAGGACTGGAACAAGGAATGTTCAACATATCCCACAAAAAGACAGGCATAACTAGGTCCCATGTGGGTACCCATCGCAACATCTTTTACTTGAAGGAAGTGAGTGGAGTTGAAGGAGAAGTTGTCCAATGTGAGAACAAGTTCAGCCAGGCGGAGGAGGGTGGTGGTGGATGGGGACTGGTCGGGCCTCTGTTACAGGAAGAAGCGGAGAGCCCTCAAACCATCCTGGTGGGGGATGGAGGTGTAGAGCGATTGGATGTCCACAGTGAAGAGGAGGCGGTGGGGGCCAGGAAACTGGAAATTGCCAAAATGACGCCGGGCGTCAGAAGCGTCACAGATGTAGGTGGGAAGAGACTGGACCAGCGGAGAAAAGATAGAGTCAAGATAGGAAGAAATAAGTTCAGTGGGGCAGGAGCAGGCTGACACAATGGGTCTGCTGGGACAGTCCTGGTTGTGGATTTTGGGAAGGAGGTAGAAGCGGGCTGTCCGGGGTTTTGGGACTATGAGGTTGGAAGCTGAAGAGGGAAGATCTTCAGAGGAGATGAGGTCAGTGACAATCCTGTGGATAGTCGCTTGATGTTCGGTGGTGGGGTCATGGTCCAGGGGGAGGTAGGAAGAAGTGTCTGAGAGTTGGCGCTGAGCCTCTACAAAGTAGAGGTCGATACGTCAGACAACAACAGCACCACCCTTGTCTGCAGGTTTGATGAAAATGTCAGGGTTAGACCTGAGAGTACGGAGTGCAGCAAGTTCAGTGAAAGGCATCTTTGTTTGGGAAGGTTGGGGATGGAGAGAATATCGGGTTTTCAGTAGACATGGTAGTGAGGTCTGAGGACACAGAGACTGAAGGCTTGCACAGATTGATGCTGATACACATACGACAGTCTATTGACATCCATGTTTAAAGATCCCAGTACCTCAAGAATCACAACATCCCCTCATCTGTCTACACAACCTCATTCTACACCCAGCCAGGTACTGCAGGAATGTGAGTTACATTGCACTGCAGCTGGAAAATGCTGTGAACTTCTGCAATTATCCTAAGATAATCACAAAATTAAAATCAGACATAAAATGAGGGGAACGCTGATTAAATATCCCTTGCTGGTGTCATCAGTGTTGGCGGAAACCCAGCGGGCTGACACGCCTGCAGATATCAGCAGTTAAAATGAGGGCAGTAGATGACTGCATTGACCTTGTCAGCAGAAATACGACTCCACAGAATTTGTCGAGTATGTTTTCCCTTGTTAAGTGATAATACAATACACTGGAGACATTGAATTAAGGCAACACACATTAGTTTCTCAGATTCCTGAAGGTTATCTAACTGAGGCAGAGCATGAAGGAAATAATTGCATGTACACCTTCCCTTTTATGTACTCCGAAGGTGCAAGCATCCACTGGGGTACGGATCCCATGCACACTGATTCTCACTGGGGTACAGTTCCACACACGCTGACTCTCACTGGGGTACAGTCCCATACACACTGATCTCACTTGGGTACTAATTGTTGACCCAACAAGAGGTGCTGCAGCAAGAGCAGGAACTGCTGGGAACTAATGGAGCAGAGAAGGAAGAGTGAAAGGATGAAAGAGAAAGGCCAGAGAGATGAGAATCAGAGAAATGGAAGAAGGAGAGAGACATTGAGAGAGAGAGACATTGTGAGGTTGAGGGGAGCAAGAGACATTGAGAGGGGGGAGAGAGACATTGAGGGAGGGAGAGAGACATTGAGAGGGGAAGAGAGACATTGAGGGAGGGAGAGAGACATTGAGAGGGGAGAGAGAAAGAGAGAAACATTGTGAGGGGGAGAGAGAGACATTGAGAGAGGGAGAGAGAGAGAGACATAGAGGGAGAGAGAGACAGACAGACAGACATTGAGAGAGGGAGAGAGAGACATTGAGAGGGGGAGAGAGAGACATTGAGAGGGGGCGAGAGAGACATTGAGAGAGAGAGAGAGAGACATTGAGAGAGAAGGGCATTGTGAGAGAATCATTGAGAGAGAGAGAAAGACATTGAGAGAGAGACATTGAGAGGGGGAGAGAGAGACATTGAGAGACGGAGAGAGACATTGAGAGAGAGAGAGACATTGAGAGAGGGGGAGAGAAAGAGACATTGAGAGAGGGAGAGAAAGAGAGACAGTGAGAGGGGGAGAGACATTGAGATAGAGAGAGAGAAAGACATTGAGAGAGAGAGAGACATTGAGAGAGGGAGAGAGAGACATTGAGAGAGGGAGAGACATTGAGGGGGGAGAGATAGACATTGAGAGACGGAGAGAGACATTGGGAAGGGCGAGAGAGACATTGAGAAGGAGAGAGACATTGAGAGAGGGGGAGAGAAAGAGACATTGAGGGAGAGATAGAGAGAGACATTGAGAGAGGGAGGGAGAGAGACATTGAGAGAGGGAGAGAAAGAGAGACAGTGAGAGGGGGAGAGACATTGAGAGAGAGAGAGAGACATTGAGAGAGAGAGAGACATTGGGAGAGGGAGAGAGAGAGAAAGAGACATTGAGAGAGATGGGGAGAGAGAGACATTGAGAGACGGAGAGAGACATTGGCAGGGAGAGAGAGAAAGACATTGAGAGGTGGAGAGAGACATTGAGAGAGGGAGAGAAAGAGAGACAGTGAGAGGGGGAGAGACATAGAGAGAGAGACATTGAGAGGTGGAGAGAGACATTGAGAGAGGGAGAGAGAGAAAGACATTGAGAGAGAGAGAGAGACATTGAGAGAGAGAGACATTGGGAGAGGGAGAGAGAGAGAGACATTGAGAGAGGGAGAGAGAGAAAGAGACATTGAGAGAGATGGGGAGAGAGACATTGAGAGACGGAGAGAGACATTGGCAGGGAGAGAGAGAAAGACATTGAGAGAGAGAGACATTGAGAGGTGGAGAGAGACATTGAGAGAGAGAGAGAGAGAGAGAGAGAGAGTCATTGAGAGAGGGAGAGAGAGAGAGACATTGAGAGAGGGAGAGAGAGAGAGAGACATTGAGAGAGAGGGGGCGAGAGAGACATTGAGAGGGAGAGAGAGACATTGAGAGAGGGAGAGAAAGAGAGACAGTGAGAGGGGGAGAGACATTGAGATAGAGAGAGAGAAAGACATTGAGAGAGAGAGAGACATTGAGAGAGGGAGAGAGAGACATTGAGAGAGGGAGAGACATTGAGGGGGGAGAGATAGACATTGAGAGACGGAGAGAGACATTGGGAAGGGCGAGAGAGACATTGAGAAGGAGAGAGACATTGAGAGAGGGGGAGAGAAAGAGACATTGAGGGAGAGATAGAGAGAGACATTGAGAGAGGGAGGGAGAGAGACATTGAGAGAGGGAGAGAAAGAGAGACAGTGAGAGGGGGAGAGACATTGAGAGAGAGAGAGAGACATTGAGAGAGAGAGAGACATTGGGAGAGGGAGAGAGAGAGAAAGAGACATTGAGAGAGATGGGGAGAGAGAGACATTGCGAGACGGAGAGAGACATTGGCAGGGAGAGAGAGAAAGACATTGAGAGGTGGAGAGAGACATTGAGAGAGGGAGAGAAAGAGAGACAGTGAGAGGGGGAGAGACATTGAGAGAGAGACATTGAGAGGTGGAGAGAGACATTGAGAGAGGGAGAGAGAGAAAGACATTGAGAGAGAGAGAGAGACATTGAGAGAGAGAGACATTGGGAGAGGGAGAGAGAGAGAGACATTGAGAGAGGGAGAGAGAGAGAAAGAGACATTGAGAGAGATGGGGAGAGAGAGACATTGAGAGACGGAGAGAGACATTGGCAGGGAGAGAGAGAAAGACATTGAGAGAGAGAGACATTGAGAGGTGGAGAGAGACATTGAGAGAGAGAGAGAGAGAGAGAGACATTGAGAGAGGGAGAGAGAGAGAGACATTGAGAGAGGGAGAGAGAGAGAGAGACATTGAGAGAGAGGGGGCGAGAGAGACATTGAGAGGGAGAGAGAGACATTGAGAGAGGGGGAGAGATAGACATTGAGAGACAGAGAGAGACATTGGGAGGGGCGAGAGAGACATTGAGAAGGAGAGAGACATTGAGAGAGGGGGAGAGAAAGAGACATTGAGAGGGAGAGATAGAGAGAGACATTGAGAGAGGGAGGGAGAGAGACATTGAGAGAGGGAGAGAAAGAGAGACAGTGAGAGGGGGAGAGATTGAGAGAGAGAGAGAAAGACATTGAGAGAGAGAGACATTGAGAGAGGGGGGGAGAGAGAGAGAGAGACATTGAGAGAGGGAGAGAGAGAGAGACATTGAGAGAGAGAGAGAGAGAGAGAGAGACATTGAGAGAGGGAGAGAGAGAGACATTGAGAGAGAGAGAGAGAGACATTGAGAGAGAGAGAGAAAGAGACATTGAGAGAGATGGGGAGAGAGAGACATTGAGAGACAGAGAGAGACATTGGGAGGGAGAGGGAGAGAGAGAAAGACATTGAGAGAGAGAGAGAGACATTGAGAGGTGGAGAGAGACATTGAGAGAGAGAGAGAGAGAGAGAGACATTGAGAGAGGGAGAGAGAGAGAGAGACATTGAGAGAGAGGGGGCGAGAGAGACATTGAGAGGGAGAGAGAGACATTGGGAGGGGCGAGAGAGACATTGAGAAGGAGAGAGACATTGAGAGAGGGGGAGAGAAAGAGACATTGAGAGGGAGAGATAGAGAGAGACATTGAGAGAGGGAGGGAGAGAGACATTGAGAGAGGGAGAGAAAGAGAGACAGTGAGAGGGGGAGAGATTGAGAGAGAGAGAGAGAAAGACATTGAGAGAGGGAGGGAGAGAGACATTGAGAGAGGGAGAGAAAGAGAGACAGTGAGAGGGGGAGAGACATTGAGAGAGAGAGAGAGACATTGAGAGAGAGAGAGACATTGGGAGAGGGAGAGAGAGAGAAAGAGACATTGAGAGAGATGGGGAGAGAGAGACATTGAGAGACGGAGAGAGACATTGGCAGGGAGAGAGAGAAAGACATTGAGAGGTGGAGAGAGACATTGAGAGAGGGAGAGAAAGAGAGACAGTGAGAGGGGGAGAGACATAGAGAGAGAGACATTGAGAGGTGGAGAGAGACATTGAGAGAGGGAGAGAGAGAAAGACATTGAGAGAGAGAGAGACATTGAGAGAGAGAGACATTGGGAGAGGGAGAGAGAGAGAGACATTGAGAGAGGGAGAGAGAGAAAGAGACATTGAGAGAGATGGGGAGAGAGAGACATTGAGAGACGGAGAGAGACATTGGCAGGGAGAGAGAGAAAGACATTGAGAGAGAGAGACATTGAGAGGTGGAGAGAGACATTGAGAGAGAGAGAGAGAGAGAGAGAGAGAGACATTGAGAGAGGGAGAGAGAGAGAGACATTGAGAGAGGGAGAGAGAGAGAGAGAGACATTGAGAGAGAGGGGGCGAGAGAGACATTGAGAGGGAGAGAGAGACATTGAGAGAGGGGGAGAGAGACATTGGGGGGAGAGATAGACATTGAGAGACAGAGAGAGACATTGGGAGGGGCGAGAGAGACATTGAGAAGGAGAGAGACATTGAGAGAGGGGGAGAGAAAGAGACATTGAGAGGGAGAGATAGAGAGAGACATTGAGAGAGGGAGGGAGAGAGACATTGAGAGAGGGAGAGAAAGAGAGACAGTGAGAGGGGGAGAGATTGAGAGAGAGAGAGAAAGACATTGAGAGAGAGAGACATTGAGAGAGAGAGAGAGACATTGAGAGAGGGGGGGAGAGAGAGAGAGAGACATTGAGAGAGGGAGAGAGAGAGAGACATTGAGAGAGAGAGAGAGAGAGAGACATTGAGAGAGGGAGAGAGAGAGACATTGAGAGAGAGAGAGAGAGACATTGAGAGAGAGAGAGAAAGAGACATTGAGAGAGATGGCGAGAGAGAGACATTGAGAGACAGAGAGAGACATTGGGAGGGAGAGGGAGAGAGAGAAAGACATTGAGAGAGAGAGAGAGACATTGAGAGGTGGAGAGAGACATTGAGAGAGAGAGAGAGAGAGAGAGAGAGAGACATTGAGAGAGGGAGAGAGAGAGAGACATTGAGAGAGAGGGGGCGAGAGAGACATTGAGAGGGAGAGAGAGACATTGGGAGGGGCGAGAGAGACATTGAGAAGGAGAGAGACATTGAGAGAGGGGGAGAGAAAGAGACATTGAGAGGGAGAGATAGAGAGAGACATTGAGAGAGGGAGGGAGAGAGACATTGAGAGAGGGAGAGAAAGAGAGACAGTGAGAGGGGGAGAGATTGAGAGAGAGAGAGAGAGAAAGACATTGAGAGAGAGAGACATTGAGAGAGAGAGAGAGACATTGAGAGAGGGGGGGAGAGAGAGAGACATTGAGAGAGGGAGAGAGAGAGAGACATTGAGAGAGAGAGAGAGAGAGAGAGACATTGAGAGAGGGAGAGAGAGACATTGAGAGAGAGAGAGAAAGAGACATTGAGAGAGATGGGGAGAGAGAGACATTGAGAGACAGAGAGAGACATTGGGAGGGAGAGGGAGAGAGAGAAAGACATTGAGAGAGAGAGAGAGACATTGAGAGGTGGAGAGAGACATTGAGAGAGGGAGAGAGAGAGAGAGACATTGAGAGAGAGAGACATTGAGAGAGGGAGAGAGAGACATTGAGAGAGGGGGAGAGAAAGAGACATTGAGAGAGGGAGAGAAAGAGAGACAGTGAGAGGGGGAGAGACATTGAGATAGAGAGAGAGAAAGACATTGAGAGAGAGAGAGACATTGAGGGGGGAGAGATAGACATTGAGAGACGGAGAGAGACATTGGGAGAGGGGGAGAGAAAGAGACATTGAGAGGGAGAGATAGAGAGACATTGAGAGAGGGAGGGAGAGAGACATTGAGAGAGGGAGAGAAAGAGAGACAGTGAGAGGGGGAGAGACATTGAGAGAGAGAGAGAGAGAGAGACATTGAGAGAGAGAGACATTGGGAGAGAGAGAGAGACATTGAGAGGTGGAGAGAGACATTGAGAGAGGGAGAGAGAGAGAGACATTGAGAGAGCGAGAGAGACATTGAGACGGGGAGAGAGACATTGTGAGGGGGCGAGAGAGATATTGAGAGAGGGAGAGAAAGAGAGACAGTGAGAGAGGGAGAGAGACATTGAGAGGGGAAGAGTGACATTGAGGGGGGAGAGAGAGACATTGAGAGGGGAGAGAGAGACATTGCGAGAGAGGGAGAGAGCGACATTGAGAGGGGGAGAGAAAGAGCGACATTGTGAGAGGGAAAGAAAGACATTGAGTGGGGAGAGAGAGACATTGAGAGAGAGCGACATTGAGAGGGGGAGAGAAAGAGCGACATTGTGAGAGGGAGAGAAAGACATTGAGAGAGAGAAAGACATTGAGAGAGAGAGAAAGACATTGAGAGAGAGAGAGAGACATTGAGGGTGAGAGAGACATTGAGAGAGACATTGAAAGAGAGAGAGACAGAAAGAGACATTGGTAGGGGGAGAGAGACATTGAGAGAGAGAAAGACATTGAGAGAGAGAGAAAGACATTGAGAGAGAGAGAGACATTGAGGGTGAGAGAGACATTGAGAGAGACATTGAAAGAGAGAGAGACAGAAAGAGACATTGGTAGGGGGAGAGAGACATTGAGAGAGAGAAAGAGACATTGAGAGAGGGAGAGACGTTGAGAAGGGGGGAGAGAGACATTGAGAGGGGAAGAAAGAGAGAGATTGAGAGAGGGAGAGAGCCATTGAGGGGGGAGTAAGAGAGATTGAGAGGGAGAGAGAGAGAGACATTGAGAGGGGAGAGACATTGAGGGAGGGAGAGAGAGAGAGACACTGAGAGAGGGAGAGACATTGAGGGAGGGAGAGACATTGAGTGGGGGAGAAAGAGAGAGCGATTGAGAGAGGAAAGAGAGACATTGAGAGAGACATTGGGAGAGGGAGCGAGAGAGAGAGAAATTGAGAGGGGGAGCGAGAGACATTGAAATGGAGAGAGAGAAAGAGAGAGTGACTGAGAGAGGGAGAGAGAAAGAGACATTGAGAGAGGGAGAGAGAGAGAGACATTGAGAGAGGGAGAGGGAGAGAGACATTGAGAGAGGGAGAGAGGGAGAGAGGCATAGAGAGAGAGAGACATTGAGAGAGGGGGAGAGACGTTGAGAGAGACATTGAGAGAGGGAGACATTGAGAGAGAGACTTATTGAGAGAGGGAGAGGGAGAGAGACATTGAGAGAGAGAGATATTGAGAGAGGGAGAGGGAGAGAGACATTGAGAGAGAGAGAGAGACATAGGGAGAGGGAGAGTGACATTAAGAGAGACATTGAGAGAGGGAGAGGGAGAGAGACATTGAGAGAGGGAGACATTGAGAGAGGGAGAGGGAGAGAGACATTGAGAGAGGGAGACATTGAGAGCGGGAGAGGGAGAGAGACATTGAGAAAGGGAGAGGGAGAGAGACATTGAGAGAGAGAGACACTGGGAGAGGGAGAGAGACATTGAGAGAGGGAGAGAGACCTTGAAAGAGAGAGACATTGAGAGAGGGAGAGGGAGAGACATTGAGAGAGGGAGAGAGACATTGAGAGAGGGAGAGAGAGAAAGACATTGAGAGAGAGAGAGAGACATTGAGAGAGAGAGACATTGGGAGAGGGAGAGAGAGAGAGACATTGAGAGACGGAGAGAGAGAAAGAGACATTGAGAGAGATGGGGGGAGAGAGACATTGAGAGACGGAGAGAGACATTGGCAGGGAGAGAGAGAAAGACATTGAGAGAGAGAGACATTGAGAGGTGGAGAGAGACATTGAGAGAGAGAGAGAGAGAGAGAGACATTGAGAGAGGGAGAGAGAGAGAGACATTGAGAGAGGGAGAGAGAGAGAGAGAGACATTGAGAGAGAGGGGGCGAGAGAGACATTGAGAGGGAGAGAGAGACATTGAGAGAGGGGGAGAGAGACATTGGGGGGAGAGATAGACATTGAGAGACAGAGAGAGACATTGGGAGGGGCGAGAGAGACATTGAGAAGGAGAGAGACATTGAGAGAGGGGGAGAGAAAGAGACATTGAGAGGGAGAGATAGAGAGAGACATTGAGAGAGGGAGGGAGAGAGACATTGAGAGAGGGAGAGAAAGAGAGACAGTGAGAGGGGGAGAGATTGAGAGAGAGAGAGAGAAAGACATTGAGAGAGAGAGACATTGAGAGAGAGAGAGAGATATTGAGAGAGGGGGGGAGAGAGAGAGAGAGACATTGAGAGAGGGAGAGAGAGAGAGAGAGAGAGACATTGAGAGAGAGAGAGAGACATTGAGAGAGGGAGAGAGAGAGACATTGAGAGAGAGAGAGAGAGACATTGAGAGAGAGAGAGAAAGAGACATTGAGAGAGATGGGGAGAGAGAGACATTGAGAGACAGAGAGAGACATTGGGAGGGAGAGGGAGAGAGAGAAAGACATTGAGAGAGAGAGAGAGACATTGAGAGAGGGAGAGAGAGAGAGAGACATTGAGAGAGAGAGACATTGAGAGAGGGAGAGAGAGACATTGAGAGAGGGGGAGAGAAAGAGACATTGAGAGAGGGAGAGAAAGAGAGACAGTGAGAGGGGGAGAGACATTGAGATAGAGAGAGAGAAAGACATTGAGAGAGAGAGACATTGAGAGGGAGAAAGAAAGATATTGAGAGAGAGAGAGACATTGAGGGGGGAGAGATAGACATTGAGAGACGGAGAGAGACATTGGGAGAGAGAGAAAGACATTGAGAGAGAGAGAGACATTGAGGGGGAGAGAGACATTGAGAGAGACATTGAAAGAGAGAGAGACAGAAAGAGACATTGAGAGGGAGAGATAGAGAGACATTGAGAGAGGGAGGGAGAGAGACATTGAGAGAGGGAGAGAAAGAGAGACAGTGAGAGGGGGAGAGACATTGAGAGAGAGAGAGAGAGAGAGACATTGAGAGAGAGAGACATTGGGAGAGAGAGAGAGACATTGAGAGGTGGAGAGAGACATTGAGAGAGGGAGAGAGAGAGAGACATTGAGAGAGCGAGAGAGACATTGAGACGGGGAGCGGGACATTGTGAGGGGGCGAGAGAGATATTGAGAGAGGGAGAGAAAGAGAGACAGTGAGAGAGGGAGAGAGACATTGAGAGGGGAAGAGTGACATTGAGGGGGGAGAGAGAGACATTGAGAGGGGAGAGAGACATTGAGAGAGAGGGAGAGAGCGACATTGAGAGGGGGAGAGAAAGAGCGACATTGTGAGAGGGAAAGAAAGACATTGAGTGGGGAGAGAGAGACATTGAGAGAGAGCGACATTGAGAGGGGGAGAGAAAGAGCGACATTGTGAGAGGGAGAGAAAGACATTGAGAGAGAGAGAGAGAGAGAGAGAAAGACATAGAGAGAGAGAAAGACATTGAGAGAGAGAGAAAGACATTGAGAGAGAGAGACATTGAGGGGGAGAGAGACATTGAGAGAGACATTGAAAGAGAGAGAGACAGAAAGAGACATTGGTAGGGGGAGAGAGACATTGAGAGAGAGAAAGAGACATTGAACGAGGGAGAGAGAGGGAGAGACGTTGAGAAGGGGGGAGAGAGACATTGAGAGGGGAAGAAAGAGAGAGATTGAGAGAGGGAGAGAGCCATTGAGGGGGGAGTAAGAGAGATTGAGAGGGAGAGAGAGAGAGACATTGAGAGGGGAGAGACATTGAGGGAGGGAGAGAGAGAGAGACACTGAGAGAGGGAGAGACATTGAGGGAGGGAGAGACATTGAGTGGGGGAGAAAGAGAGAGCGATTGAGAGAGGAAAGAGAGACATTGAGAGAGACATTGGGAGAGGGAGCGAGAGAGAGAGAAATTGAGAGGGGGAGCGAGAGACATTGAAATGGAGAGAGAGAAAGAGAGAGTGACTGAGAGAGGGAGAGAGAAAGAGACATTGAGAGAGGGAGAGAGAGAGAGACATTGAGAGAGAGAGACATTGAGAGAGGGAGAGGGAGAGAGACATTGAGAGAGGGAGAGAGGCATAGAGAGAGAGAGACATTGAGAGAGGGGGAGAGACGTTGAGAGAGACATTGAGAGAGGGAGACATTGAGAGAGAGACTTATTGAGAGAGGGAGAGGGAGAGAGACATTGAGAGAGAGAGACATTGAGAGAGGGAGAGAAACATTGAGAGAGAGAGACATTAAGAGAGGGAGAGAGACATTGAGAGAGAGAGAGACATAGGGAGAGGGAGAGTGACATTAAGAGAGACATTGAGAGAGGGAGAGGGAGAGAGACATTGAGAGAGGGAGACATTGAGAGAGGGAGAGGGAGAGAGACATTGAGAGAGGGAGACATTGAGAGCGGGAGAGGGAGAGAGACATTGAGAAAGGGAGAGGGAGAGAGACATTGAGAGAGAGAGACACTGGGAGAGGGAGAGAGACATTGAGAGAGGGAGAGAGACATTGAAAGAGAGAGACATTGAGAGAGGGAGAGGGAGAGAGACATTGAGAGAGGGAGAGGGAGAGAGACATTGAGAGAGAGAGACACTGAGAGAGGGAGAGGGAGAGAGACATTGAGAGAGGGAGAGAGACACTGAAAGAGAGAGACATTGAGAGAGGGAGAGAGACATTGAGAGAGAGAGACATTGAGAGAGGGTGAGAGAGAGAGACATTGAGAGAGGGAGAGAGAGAGAGACATTGAGAGAAAGAGACATTAAGAGAGAGAGACATTGAGAGAGAGTCGTTGAGAGACATTGAGAGAGGGAGAGAGAGAGAGACATTGAGAGGAAGAGACATTGAGAGAGGGAGAGAGACATTGAGAGAGACATTGAGAGAGAGAGACATTGAGAGGGAGAGAGAGAGAGAGAGACATTGAGAGGGAGAGAGAGAGAGAGAGACATTGAGAGGAAGAGACATTGAGAGAGGGAGAGAGACATTGAGAGAGAGAGACATTGAGAGAGGGAGACATTGAGAGAGAGAGACATTGAGAGGGAGAGAGAGAGAGAGAGAGACATTGAGAGAGAGAGACATTGAGAGGGCGAGAGTGATGTTTTTCAGTTACACCCAGCAGGATAACAATTAACATTTTGAATTTTCTTTGATGTGGAAAAGAGACTTTTTTTCCATTTCAAACTCCATCAACTTCGTGATGCCTGTTGTCAATTTGATATAATTTTTTCAAAAGGAACGGTGATTTTTTATTTATAACCCTGGAATTATTCATGTAGAAATTAAATTTGCAGCAACTTTGCACTGTTTCTCTGATCTTTTAACCTTATTTTATTCAGTGGTTTACATGGAAATTAAAGTTGGGAATGTGAGGCATTACTGGGGACAGTCTGCAGCTTCAGGATCGAGGGGTCTGGCCTCAGGATGGGGCCATTTTAATGATGGTCACTTTCTGTACTGGTTTTCTGACCTTGCTGGCTCCATCTGTCTCTAAATGCTCCCACTTTGAGTGGCTACTATGGGTGTCTCTGTATTTTATTATGTAACCAACTCTCCCTTGACATTGCTGCAGCATTTATGTGGATCTGGGATCGCACCTGTCTCTGGCCAGCCCAGTGGTGATGCTGAGTATCTGTCATGGCAGATGGAGCTGTGCTTTGGGGTGAGTTGCCGAAAAACACAGTATGATATATGGTACAGACCCGCTGTGATCCTGCTCAGCCTGTTCCCAATCTGATGACTGCTCCTTATGAATACTGACTGTCATAGGAACAGAAGGAGGCCATTCAGCCCTTCAAGCCTAGTCCACCATTCAGTTAGATTCTGGCTGATTTGAATCTCAACTCTATTTACCCCTCCTCCTTTTATTCCATATCCTTTGATATGAATTAATCTCAGTCTTGAAATTTCCAATTGACCCCCAGCATCAACAGCTTTTTAGGGGAGAGAGTTCCAGATTTCCACTCCCCATTGTGTGAAGAAGTCCTTCCTGACATCACCCCTGAACGGCCTGGCTCTAGTTTGAAGGTTCTGCCCCCTTGTTCTGGACTCCCCGCCCCCCCACCCCACCAGAGGAAATAGTTTCTCTCTATAGACCCGATTGAATCCTAGAATCATCTTAAACACCGCAATCAGATTGGCAATTGTTAAAGGCACTGCTTGAGGTCATCAGAATGTTCCATTATCTATTTTAAGAGGGATGCTGGGGCCAAGCAGGAGGAAGCTCACCAGGTTCTACAATTTCCAGGATTGTGGTTGGGTTCTTGATTTTTCCAGTGTGCACGTCCAGTTCTAGAGTTTTCCTGGGCTATGGGTCAGGGTTCTGGAGTTTTCCAGAACTGGGGGCAGGGTTCTAGAGTTTTCTGGAGCTTGGGAGGGGTAGATGATAGCTCTCAGAAACATTTTCCAAAATGTCGTGATCTAAAGTATAAACAAAGCGCAGCATCCCATAATTATACTTTCAAATCAGAAGCAAAGCTCAATTAAACAAAATACCACTGTCAATAAGCAGCCTTCGTCTTTGAAAAAGATTTGTTTCTTGTTTGTGGATAATCGCTCAGAAAAATCAATGCACAAAATGAGGAAAAATAAAATATTTTTATTACAATTTGTGGTTTACAAATTCTAAGTATCTGACTCGACAACCAATTGCTTTTGAATGGTAACAAGTGGTAATATTTCATTTTTATTTCACTCTCTACATTGATGGCTGTCTCTAAATTAAGTTTTCTTCTAAACTAAAAAAATTAGATGCTTGACAATAAATATGAAGCTTCTGAAAACTCGGCTGCAGCTTTGAGAGACATTCAAGCAAAAATACTGAAGACAGTTTGACAGTTATGGTTAATAATATCACTGTAATATTTTTCATCTTTATTGTTACAAATCTTAATTGGACAAAAATGTTTCAACAAGCTGCTGAAAGGATGTTAATATTTTTGAAATGAATTCTTTGCTTTAGGTTCTGCTTTTTTTTTAAGGTTTTGGTTGAATTTTTCTGAGTTTTAATATAGTAAGAGAATTTCAGCAAATCATAATATGTGCCAGTCAAAAAGTGTGACGTACATACCACTACATTCCCTGGGATTATGTTTGTCTCCTGTGAGTGAAGGGTATTTTTTCTGGTCATTTATAGTCAGCGACACAGGAGTGGAACAGAGTCTTGGGGAATGGAACATCTGGTTCAGATCCATTTGAGCCATTTTTTCATTTTCAACATATGGTACATTTTCACAGCTTTCTGTTCTTAATTTTCAATGTAAAAAAATGATTGCAGGGAATCACAGATTTGTTGCAGCACAGAAGGAGGCCATTCGGCCCATCGTGTCTGCACCGGCTCTCCGAATGAGCAATTCAGCTCTTACCATTCCCCGCCTTCTCCCCGTAACCCTGCACATTCTTCCTTTTCATATAACTAATTCCCTTTTGAATTCTTCAATTGAACCTGCTTCCACCACACTCTCAGGCAGCGCATTCCAGACCTTAACCACTCGCTGCGTGGAAAAGTTTTTCCTCATGTCACTTTTGCTTCTTTTACCAAATACTTTAAATCTGTGCCCTCTCGTTCTTGATCCTTTCACAAGTCGGAACAGTTTCTCTCCAAGGAAAATAGTCCTAACTTCTCCAATCTATCTTCATAACTGAAATTCCTCATCCCTGAGCCCATTCTCGTGAATCTTTTCTGTACTCTCACCAATGCCCACACGTCTTTCCTAAAGTGCGGTGCACAGAACTGGATGCAATACTCCAGCTGAGGTCGAACTAGTGTCTTATATAAGTTCAACATAACTTCCTTGCTCTTGTACTCTATGTCCCTATTAATAAAGCCAAGGATACTGTATGCTTTATTAATCGCTCTCTCAACCTGTCCTGCCACATTCAATGACTTATGCACATATTCACCCAGGTCCCTCTGCTCCTGCATCCCCGTTAGAATTGTGCCCTTTATTTTATATTGTCTCTCCATGTTCTTCCTACCAAAATGAATCATTTCACATTTCTTCGAACTGAACATCTGCCATTTGTCCGCCCATTCCACCAACTTTTCTCTGTCTTTTTGAAGTTCTACACTATCCTCCTCACAGTTCACAATGCTTCCAAGTTTCGTATCATCTGCAGACTTTGAAATTGTGCCCTGTACACCAAGGACTAGGTCATTAATATATATCAGGTAAAGCAAGGGTCCCAACACTGATCCCTGGGGAACTCCACTACAAACCTTCCTCCAGCCCAAAAAACATCCATTAACCACTACTGTTTGTTTCCTATCACTCAGCCAATTTCATATCCATGTTGCTATTGTCCCTTTTATTCCATGAGCTATAACTTTGCTCACAGGTCTGTTTTGATTTTGATTTGATTTAGAGATACAGCACTGAAACAGGCCCTTCGGCCCACTGAGTCTGTGCCGACCATTAACCACCTATTTATACTAATCCTACACTAATCCCATATTCCTACCACATCCCCACCTGTCCCTATATTCCCCTACCACCTACCTATACTAGGGGCAATTTATAATGGCCAATTAACCTATCAACCTGCAAGTCTTTGGCATGTGGGAAGAAACCGGAGCACCCGGAGGAAACCCACGCAGACACAGGGAGAACTTGCAAACTCCACATAGGCAGTACCCGGAATTGAACCCGGGTCGCTGGAGCTGTGAGGCTGCGGTGCTAACCACTGCGCCACTGTTGTGTGACACTGTATCAAATGCCTTTTGAAAGTCCATGTACACCACATCAACAGCATTGTCCTCATCAACCCTCTCTGTTACCTCCTCAAAAAACTCCAGCAAGTTAGTTAAACATGATTTTCCCTTAAGAAATCCATGCTGGCTTTCATTAATTGACCAACAGTTGTCCATGTGCCTATTAATTATGTCCCAAATTATTGTTTCTAGAAGTTTTTCCACCACCGAAGTTAACTGACTGGCCTATAGTTGCTGGGCTAATCTTTACACCATTTTTGAACAAGGGTGTAACATTTGCAATTCTCCAGTCCTCTGAAGTCGAAGGAAGACTGAAAAATTATGGCCAGTGCCTCCACAATTTCCACTCACACTTCCCTCAGTATCCTTGGATGCATCTCATCTGGTCCTGGTGCTTTTTCAACTTTAAGTATAGATAACCTGTCTAATGCCGCCTCCTTATCAATTTTAAATCCTTCTAGTATCTGAATTATCTCCTCTTTCACTGTGGCCTGGGTTGCATTGTCTTCCTTGGTAAAGGCAGATGCAAAGTATTTATTTAGCACCTCAGGTATTTCCCTGCTTCCATCTGTAAATCCTCTTTTTGGCCCCTAATCCGCCCTACATCTCCTTTTACCACCCTTTTACTATGTATATGCCTATAGAAGACTTTGGGTTCACTTTTATGTTAGCTGCCAGTCTCTGTTCGTACTCCCTCTTTGCTTCTCTTGTTTACTTTTTCACTTCCCTCTGAACCTTCTATAGTCAGCCTGGTTCTCCGTTGTATTATCCACCTGACAACTGTCATAAGCACACTTTTTTTTCTTCATCTTATCTCTCTTGTCATCCAGGAAGCTTTGGATTTGTTTCCTCTACCTTTCCCTTCGAGGGAACATACCTTCACTGTGCCCAAACTATCTCTTCTTTGAAGGTAGCCCATTGTTCAGGTAACGTTTTTCCTGCCAACCTTTGATTCTAATTTATTCAGCTCAGATCCATTCTTACCCCATTGAAGTTGGTTTTACCCCCAGTTAATTATTCTTACTGTAGATTGTTCTTTGTCGTTTTCCATAACCAACTTAAACCTTATGATACAATGATCACTGTCCCCTAAATGTTCTACTGATATTTGATACGATATTTGATCCACTTGGCCCACCTCATTCCCAAGAACCAAGTCCAGCAGTGCCTCCCCTCTCATTGGACTGGAAACAGACTGTGTAGAAAATTTTCCTGAACACAAGAAATAGGAGCAGAAGTTGACCATATGGCCCATCGAGCCTGCTCCGTCATTCAATATGATCATGGCTGATCTTGGGCTTCAATTCCACTTTCCTGCCCACTCCCCATATCCCTTGATTCCCTGTGAGACCTAAAATCTCTCTATCCCAGACTTAAATGTATTCAACACACTCTAGGAACTCTTCCCCCTCACTGCCCTTTACACTACTGCTATCCCTGTCTATGTTTGGATAATTAAAGTCCCCCAGTGTAACTACCCTATCATTTTTGCACCTCTGTAATTTCCTTGCAAATTTGTTCCTCTACATCTTTTCCACTAGTTGGTGGCCTATAGACAACCCCGAGCAATGTAATTGCAGCTTTTTTATTCCTTAGCTCTCACCAAACAGATTCTGTCCTTGACCCCTCTGGGATATCCTTTCTTTCTTGCACTGCAATGCTCTCCTTAGTCAATACTGCCACTCCTCCACCTTTTCTTCCTTTCCTGTATTTCCTGAACACTTTGTAGCCAGGAATATATAACACCCAATCCTGCCCTTCTTCAAGCCAGGTCCCTGTTATAGCCACATCAGCATACTTCCACATGTCATTCTGCGCTTTACATTAAAGTATTGAAAAGATTTATTTTTTCATTGATTCTCTAGCCAGCGGAAAAGCCCCTGGGAAGGATGGCATTACCCCTGAAATAATCAAGTGTGCCAAGCCTGCTATACTCTCAGCACTCCATGAACTGCTTTGCCTGTGCTGGGATGAGGGAGCAGTACCACAGGACATGCGCGATGCCAGTATCTTCACCCTCTATAAGAACAAGGGTGACCGCGGTGACTGCAACAACTACTGTGGAATCTCCCTGCTCAGCATAGTGGGGAAAGTCTTCGCTCGAGTCGTTTTAAACAGACTCCAGAAGCTGGCTGAGTGTGTCTACCCTGAGGCACAGTGTGGCTTTCGAGCAGAGAGATCCACCATTGACATGCTGTTCTGCCTTCGCCAGCTGCAGGAGAAATGCCGTGAACAACAGATGCCCCTCTACGTTGCTTTCATTGATCTCACCAAAGCCTTTGACCTCGTCAGCAGACGTGGTCTCTTCAGACTACTAGAAAAGATCGGATGTCCACCAAAGCTACTAAGTATCATCACCTCATTCCATGACAATATGAAAGGCACAATTCAGCATAGCGGCACCTCATCAGACCCCTTTTCTATCCTGAGTGGCGTGAAACAGGGCTGTGTTCTCGCACCTACACTGTTTGGGATCTTCTTCTCCCTGCTGCTCTCACATGTGTTCAAGTCTTCAGCAGAAGGAATTTTCCTCCACAAGATCAGATGGCAGGTTGTTCAACCTTGCCCGTCTAAGAGCGAAGACCAAAGTACGGAAGGTCCTCATCAGTGAACTCCTCTTTGCTGACGATGCTGCTTTAACATCTCACACAGAAGAGTGTCTGCAGAGTCTCATCGACAGGATTGCGGCTGCCTGCAACGAATTTGGCCTAACCATCAGCCTCAAGAAAATAAACATCATGGGACAGGACGTCAGAAATGCTCCATCCATCAATATCGGCGACCACGTTCTGGAAGTGGTTCAAGAGTTCACCTACCTAGGCTCAACTATCACCAGTAACCTGTCTCTCGATGCAGAAATCAACAAGCGCATGGGAAAGGCGCCTGCTGCTATGTCCAGACTGGCCAAGAGGGTGTGGGAAAATGGCGCACTGACACGAAACACAAAAGTCCGAGTGTATCAAGCCTGTGTCCTCAGTACCTTGCTCTACAGCAACGAGGCCTGGACAACGTATGTCAGCCAAGAGCGACGTCTCAATTCATTCACTGCCTCCGGAGAATCCTTGGCATTAGGTGGCAGGACCGTATCTCCAACACAGAAGTCCTCGAGGCGGCCAACATCCCCAGCATATACACCCTACTGAGTCAGCGGCGCTTGAGATGGCTTGGCCATGTGAGCTGCATGGAAGATGGCAGGATCCCCAAAGACACATTGTACAGCGAGCTCGTCACTGGTATCAGACCCACCAGCCGTCCATGTCTCTGCTTTAAAGACGTCTGCAAACGCGACATGAAGCCCTGTGACATTGATCACAAGTCGTGGGAGTCAGTTGCCAGTGATCGCCAGAGCTGGTGGACAGCCATAAAGGCGGGGCTAAAGAGTGGCGAGTCGAAGAGACTTAACTGTTGGCAGGAAAAAAGACAGAAGCGCAAGGAGAAAGCCGACTGTGTAACAGCCCCGACAACCAATTTTATCTGCAGCGCCTGTGGAAGAGTCTGTCACTCTAGAATTGACCTTTATAGCCACTCCAGGCGCTGCTTCACAAACCACTGACCACCTCTGGGCGCTTACCCATTGTCTCCCGAGACAAGGAGGCCAAAGAAGAAAGAATTGAAAACATTTATTTTTTTCTCCTAATGTTGTGATATTTATGTGGAATTTTAAGTAACTGCTCACTGCTTCACCAGGAAGCCAACTGTGATCAAAAATTCAGCAGAACAGGAAGAGCTGAAAAGAAAGCAGGGCCTTAACACGGGGGCCGTTACAACATAAATCACAAGAATCAGAGAATGAGGCAGCAGCTAAAGTGAAGGGTTCAAGGGAAATTAATGCCTCAGCAACATTGCTGGTTGAAGTGGGGAAGGGAGGTGAGCCAGGAAGGTCAGTGGATACCAGGCATTGTCACTAATTATATCTGTTAGCCTTTCACATTGAGCATGGAGGCCGAGCTCCATGGGCTCAGGGAAGTGCACAGTAATTTGGAGCTGTCCTACATTGTGGCCACTGCATTTTTAGTGAGACCTTTCCTCCCTCAGCTCTTTGATTCCACTTCCTTCTGGATAAACATGGAGACTATCTTCGGTTGTGCTGTCCACACCTCTATCAAGCAGGTGACTGATGTACAATCACCATGGCAACACTTCCACCTCCTTCCCCTGTTTGGCCAGTTGTGGTCCCGATGCTGCAGCCAATGTCACTGCTGGGACAGTCATTGATCACAAACCATGCGGTCAGCTTGCTGGTCAGTAAGTGACCGTCCATCGTAATGGTAGGTCGTGATGCAATTTTTTTTTTAAGATGAGTGTGTAGCAAGGTTATCAATTGTAAGTTGCAGCTTAAATGTGTTCCCTGTTACAGTGTATATATGTATGATGAACAATGAAGAAGCCTTACTCTAAATAAAAGATGTTGCTGTGGGTACCCACATGGGTCCTAGCTATGCCTGCCCTTTATGGGATATGTGGAACGCGCCTTGTTCCAGTCCTACCCAGGCCCTCTCCCTCAACTCTTTTCCTGGTACACTGATGACTGTGTCAGTGCTGTTTCCTGCCCTCGCCCTGAACTGGAAATCTTCAACTTTGCTTTGCATTTTCACCCTTCTTAAGGCAAATTACATCTTGGCTTTTATTGCAGGGGATTAGAGTACAGGAATAAAGAAGTCTTACTAAAATTGTACAGGGCTTTGCTGAGACTGCACCTGGAATACTGTGTGTAGTTTTGGTCTCCACATTTAAGAAAGGATATACTTGTACTAGAGGCAGTGCAGTGAAGATTTACTAAATTGGTCCCTGGGATGAGGGGGTTATCCTATGATGAGGCTGAGTAAATTGGGTCTATATTCTCTGGAGTTTAGAAGAATGAGAGGCGACCTAATTGAGATATACAAGATTCTGAAAGGGCTTGATAGGGTAGAAGCTGAGAGATTGTTCCCACTAGTCGGGGAATCTAGAACACGGGGACACAGTCTTAGGATAAGGGGTCAATCATTCAGGACTGAGATGAGGAGAAAATACTTCACTCAAAGGTTTGTGAATCTGAGGAATTCTCTACCCCAGAGGGTTGTGGATGCTCCATCATTGAATACATTTAAGGCTGGGATAGATAGATTTTTGGTCTTGCAGGGAATCAAGGGATATGGGGAGTGGGCAGGAAAGTGGAGTTGAAGCCCAAGATCAGCCATGATTGTATTGAATGGTGGAGCAGGCTCGATGGGTCATATGGTCAACTCCTGCTCCTATTTCTTGTGTTCTTGTGTCCATCTCCGACTCTTCCCTTCCTCGACTTCTCTGTTTCCATTTCTAGGGATAAGCTATCAACAAATATTTACTGAGTCCACTGACTCTGACAGCTACCTCGACTACACTTCCTCACATCCTGCTTTGTGTAATGACTCATTTCCGTTATCCCAGTTTCTCTATCTCCCTTGCATCTGTTCTGACGATGCAACTTTCCACACCAGCGCTTCCAATAGATTTCCCTTTTTCCTCAACTGAGGATTCCCCCCACCATGGTTGACAGGGCCCTCAACTGTATCTGACCCATTTCTTCAGCTCTTGCCCCTTCCCTTCCCTCCCAGAACCTTCCCCTTCCACCCCATCAGTCTCTGTATTCAACGGATCATCCTCCGCCATTTCCACAACCTCCAGCGTGATGCCACCACCAAAAACATCTTCCCCTCCCCGTCAGCATTCTGAAAGGATCGTTCCCTCCACAATACCTTGTTCCACTCTTCAATTACCCCCAACACCCCCTCCCCTTCCCATGGCACCCTTCCATTCAAGTGCAGGAGATGCAACACCTGCACTTTTACGTCCTATCTCTTCACCATCCAAGACCCCAAACATTCCTTCCAGGTGAAGCTGCGATTTACCTGTACTTCTTTCAATTTAGTATACTATATTTGCTGCTCACAATGCGGTCTCCTCTACACTGGGGAGACCAAATGCAGATTGGGCGAATGCTTTGCGGAACACCTCCGTTCAGTCCACAAGCATGTCCATGAGCTTTTGGAGGCCGGCCAGTTTAATTCTCCAACTTGCTCTCACACTAACCTCACACACTAACCCCAGCCTACTGCAGTGTTCCAGTGAAGCACAACACAAGCTCGAGGAAGCACCTCATCTTTCAATTAGGCACTTTGCAACCTTCCAGACTCAACACTGAGTTCAACAATTTCAGACCGCAATCTCTGCCCCCATTTTGCTGCTTTTCTTCACTTGTTTTGGTCTGAATCTTGTTTTTCTCTTATTTTTGCTTTCGGACAGCAGCTGGTTATTATTTCTGCCATTAGCACCTCCTCTGGACATATCTTTTGTTTCTTCACTTGTCCCATTGACTCTGCACCCATTCTTCTTTCATTTACTGTCTCCCGTCTTCCACCCTATCACAGACCTTCCCTCTTCTTCTTTTTCCACCCTCCCCCATTTTACCTGCTTAAAATCTATTACATTTCTAACTTTTCCCAGTTCCGATGAAGGGTCTGCACAGATGCCGCCAGACCGGCTGAATACTTCCATCCTTTCTTGTTTTTATTTCAGATTTACAGCATCTGCAGTATTTTTTTTATGAACGAGCCTTGAGATTGTGTGAGGATTTGACAGACCAGCTGTAAACATGGAGTAGGTTGGCAGGCAACACTGTGATTTACACAACTCCCTCTTATGTTTTGGGGGTTTACACTCTAGATATTATCAAGATCACTGTCTCAGGCAACTCTGGCAGGAGCTCAAATCAAAGCAAGTTGCTGATAGAGAACTATCACATTTTATAAAATTTCATCAGCGAGTTAATCAGAAGACAAAGATGTACAAATAATATTTAAAATTCTTTTCATTGGTAACTTGGTACTTTGGAAAAGAATTGGATGATTCAAATGGTTGACTTTCTGCTGGTTATACCCATTCATTTGATTCATTACCAATAACCAGTCTGAATATTTGGAGAATTATTTGAGACAACCATGATTTTTGCCACCTTTTCAATGGAAAGCATAGGTCTCGCAGCATTGCACAGGGAAGTCTCATTGACCTGTGCAAGTGCACACTGGAAGCAGATTATATCTTTGGATTAACGATAACTGAGACATTTCTGATTACAGGCATGAAGATCCACTTGATATCCAGCAGCTAACAGGCAGCTGATTCATGCCGCCTTCCTAATTGTTGGTAAATATCATTGTGTCTCAGTTGCGTTTCTCACTGCAATGAAGGTGTTAATTGGAACACTGGACAGTAGAGATTAGCAGCTCTGCTCTACCTGATCTGGGAGTGTTTGGCACTGGGAGTGAAGCATAATAGATTCTATAGGCACTCAGCACAAAAGACTCCTCACCAAGACAAATATGTCGACAAAAAGTAACCTACAGAGATTGTCTTTCTCCAGAATAGGTTCCATGGATAGAGTACTGGTGAACAATTAGGAACATAGGAATAGTAGCAGGAGTAGGCCATTCAAACAGATCATCTACCTCGACGCTATTTTTCCCCACTATCCCCAGATCCCTTGATGTCGTTAGTATTCAGATATCTATCGATTTCTGTCTTCAACATGCTCAATGATTGAGCTTCCACAGCCCTCTGTGGTAGAGAATTCCACAGATTCACCACCCTCTGATAAAAAAATTCCTCCTCATCTCATCCTTAAATGGCCTTATTCTGAGACTGTGTCCCTGGTTCTAGACTCACCAGCCAGAGGAAACATCCCATCCATATCTACTCTGTCACACCCTGTAAGAATTTTCTAACTTTCAATGAGATCACCTTTCATTCTTTAAAACTCTAGAGAATACAGACCCAGTTTCCTCAATCTCTCCTCATAAGACAATCCTGCCATCCCAGGGATTAGTCTGGTGAACCTCCTTTGCACTCCCTCTATGGCAAGTATATCCTTCCTTAGATAAGGAGAGCAAAACTGTACACAATACTCCAGGTGCAGTCTCACCAAGGCTCTATACAATTGAAGCAATACATCTTTACTCCTGTACTCAAATCCCCTTGCAATGAAGACCAACAGACCATTTGTCTTCTTAATTGCTTGCTGCACCTGTATACTAGCTTTTAGTGACTCATGAACAAGGACACCCAGGTCTGTTTGGACATCAACACTTCCCCACCTCTCTCTATTTAAGAAATACTCTGCATTTCTGTTTTTTCTATCAAAGTGGATCACTTCACACTTATTCACATTATAGTCTATCTGCCATGCTCTTGCCCATTCACTTAGCCTGTCCAAATCCCCTTGAAGCAACTTACATTCCCTCCTAGTTTTATGACATCAGCAAATTTGGAAATATTACATTTGGTCCCCACATCCAAACCATTGATATATATTGTGAACAGCTGTGGTCCAAGCACTGATCCTTGCAGTACCCCACTAGTAACCCTGCCATCCTGAGAATGACCCATTTATTCCTACATTTGCTACTTTCCAGTCTGCAGGAACCCTTCCAGAATCCATAGAATTTTGAAAGATAACCACCAATGCATCCACTATCTCTGTAGCCACCTCCTTCAACACTCTGGGATGTAGCTCATCTGGTGCAGGGGATTTATCAACTTTCAATCCAATGAATATTTTGAGTATTACCTTGTTATTAATACTATTTTATTCAGTTCCTCATTTTTCCAAGTCCCTTGGTTCCCTAGGACTTCTGGGAGATTTTCTGTATCTTCTTCCATGAAGACAGACGCAAAATAATTGTTTAGTTTATCCACCATTTCCCTATTCTCCATTATAAATTCTCCGCCTGTAATGGACTCACATTTGTCCTTGCTATTCTTTTCCTTTTCACATACCTGAAGAATATTTTACAGTCTGCCTTTATGTTTCTAGCTAGCTTGCATTCATAATCTCTTTTTCCTTTATCAGTTCCTTGGTCCTCCCTTGCTGGATTCTAATTTGCTCCCAATCCTCGGCCTTACCTCTTTTTCGGCAACCTTAAAATCACATCCTTTGACCTAATGCAATCTTTAACTTCCTTTGTTAGACACGGTTAATTCATCTTTCCTGTTGGGTTTTTTAAATCTTAGAGGAATGTATATTTGTTGTAACCCGTGTAATACTTCTTTCAATACTAGTCATTGCCTGTCTACTGTCAAATCTGTTCATGTATTTTCCCAATCCACCCGAGCCAACTTACCCCTCACACCATCATAGTTTCCTTTGTTCAGATTTAAGACCCTAGTTTCAGAATGAACAAGATCTCTTTCAAACATAATGTAATATTCTATCATATTGTGGTCAGTATTTCCTAATGGCTCCTTTACAGAAAGATTATTAATTATCCCTTTCACATTACATAATACTAAACCTAAAACAGCCCGATCCCTGTTGGTTCCTCAACATACTGCTCCAGAAACCCATCTCGTAAACCCTCCAGGAATTCATCCTCTACAGTATTAGTGCTAATTACGTTTGCCCAGTCTATATGTAAATTGAAGTCACCCATTATTGCTGTATTGTCAATGCTAATGCCGCTCTAATTTCCTACTTTATACCATGTCTAACATTACTACTACAGTTTGCTACCAATGTTTGCTGCCCCTTGCTGTTTCTTAGCTCCACCCAAACTGATTCTACATCTGGCTTCTGCAATCTAAGATCTAAGATGTTTTTCAGACTGCAGGGAAGTGCACAGGGGAAAATATTTGGACCACTGCTCTTTTTGATATATATTAATTACCAGGAATTGGGTATACAGCGAATAATTTCAAAGCTTGACACAATGCTTGAAAATGTAGTAAACAGTGAGAAGGATAGTAACAGATTTCAGGAGGACATGGACAGAATGATGAAATGGACACACGGCAGATGAAATTTAATGCAGAAAAGTGTGAAATGATAAATTTTGGCAACTGTAGAAATTTAAATTCAATTAATTCATAAATCTGAAATAATATGTTAGTCTCATCAATAATCATGAAACTACCAGATTGTTGTAAAAACCCATCTGGTTCACTAATGTCCTCTAAGGAAGAAAATCTGCCGTCCTTACCCAGTCTGCCTACGTGACTCATACAAATTGCGAGCAGGAGTAGGCCACTCGGCCCCTCGAGCCTGCTCCACCATTCAACAAGATCATGGCTGATCTGATTGTAACCTCAACTCCACATTCCCACCTACCCCCGATAACCTTTCACCCCCTTGCTTATCAAGAATCTATCTACCTCTGCATTTAAAATATTCAAAGACTCTGCTTCCACCACCTTTTGAGGAAGAGAGTTCCAAAGACTCACGACCCTCAGAAAAGAAATTTCTCATCTCTGTCTTAAATGTGTGATCCCTTATTTTTAAACAGTGACCCCTAGTTCCATATTCTCCACCAAGGGGAAACAACCTTTCCACATCCACCCTTTCAAGACCCCTCAGATCTGATATGTTTCAATCAAGTCGTCTCTTACTTTTCTAAACTCCAATGGATACAAGCCTAGCCTGTCCAACCTTTCCTCATAAGACAACCCGCCCATTCCAGGTATTAGTCTAGTAAACCTTCTCTGAACTGCTTCCAACGCATTTACATCCTTCCTTAAATAAGGAGACCAGTACTGTACACAGTGCTCCAGATGTGGTCTCACCAAACATAACCTCCCTACTTCTGTATTCAATTCCCCTCGCAATAAACGATAACATTCTATTAGCTTTCCTAATTACTTGCTGTACCTGCAGACTAACCTTTTGTGATTCATGCACGAGGACACCCAGATCCCTCTGCATCTCAGAGCTCTGCAATCTCTCACCATTTAGATAATATGCTTCATTTTTATTCTTCCTGCCAAAATAGACAATTTCACATTTTTCCACATTATATTCCATTTGCCAGGTCTTTGCCCACTCACTTAAGCTATCAATATTCCTTTGTAGCCCCCTTATGTCCTCTACACAACTTACTTTCCCACCTATCTTTGTGTCATCAGCAAATTTAGCAACCATACCATCGGTCCCTTCATCTAAGTCATTTATATAAATTGTAAAAGGTTGAGACCCCAGCACTGATCCCTGTGGCACTCCACTCGTTACATCTTACCAACTCTATAACCAGAAAATAACCCATTTATGCCTACTCTGTTTCCTGTTAGCTAGCCAATCTTCTATCTATGCCAATATGTTACCTCCTACACCATGAGCTTTTATTTTGTGCAATAACCTTTGATGTGGCACCTTATCAAATGCCTTCTGGAAATCTAAGTACAATACATCAACTTTATCTACACCACATGTTACTTCTTCAAAGAACTCCAATAACTTGGTTAATCATGATTTCCCTTTCACAAAACCATGTTGACTCTGCCTGATTACCTTGAATTTTTCTAAGTGTCCTGCTATAATGTCTTTAATAATAGCTTCTAACATTTTCTAACATTAAGCTAACTGGCCTGTAGTTTCCTGCTTTCTGTCTCCTTCCCTTTTTGAATAAAGGAGTTACATTCGCAATTTTCCAATCTAATGGAAGCTTCCCCAAATCTAGGGAACTTTGGAAAATTAAAACCAATGCATCAACTATCCACTTCTTTTAAAACCCTAGGATGAAGCCCATCAGGACTCGGGGACTTGTCAGCCCGCAGCTCCAACAATTTGCTCAGTACCACTTCCCTGGTGATTGTAATTTTCTAGTGTTCCTCCCTCTCTTCCATTTCCTGATTTACAGCTATTTCTGGGATGTTACTTGTATCCTCTATGGTGAAAACTGATGCAAAATATCTGTTCAACTCATCTGCCATCTCCTTATTTTCCCTTCAGGAATGAATTTAGGAAACAATTTGACAGACAAAGGGCAGGGTAGAAGTTTGAAACTCTCTTCCTCAAAATAAAACAATCCTGTTTAAAAATTAGCTGCAGCTTTTGTTGCATTGCGGGGGAGATGATGACGTAGAGGTAAAGTCACTACACTAATAATCCAGAGGAACACAGGTTCACATCCCACCACGGTAGCTTGTGGAATTGAAATTTAATTAATAATAATAAAAAATCTGCAATTGAAAGCTTATCTCAGTCATGGTGCCATGAAACTATCAATTGTTGTAAAAACCCATCTGGTTCACTAATGTCCTTTAGGAAAGGAAATCTGCTGTCCTTACCTGGTCTGGCCTACATATGACTCCAGACCCACAGAAATTCTTTTCTGTTCTTTATTGTTTTTTAAAATTCTTTAATGTGGTTGACTCTTAACGGCCCTCTGAAATGGCCTAGCAAGCCACTCAGTTCAAGGGCAATTAGGGATGGGCACTAAATGCTGGCCTAGCCAGCAATGCCCACATCCCATGAAAGAATGAAAAAAAAAGAACAACCGCTGGCCCTGTCCTCACTTCCAGCCTCCTCCCCCCCCCACCTCCCCCCCAATCCTCAGGTCTCCAGCAGCACCCCACCCCACCCGCCACTCTCCAGGCTAGGATCCAGTCTCCAGCCGCTGGGCTGCTGCTCCCCAAAAGGAATTTGCTCTTTTATCATTCAGTCATGCACAACCATGTTGCTGCCTCTTCCTCCCATCAAAAACTCCTTGAAAAATGTCTGTGTCTTCACTTCCCTTTTTGCCCATAAAATCAAAAGAATTAAATTGAAAAGAAAGCATTGGTTTGAAGCTCACAATTACAAGAATAATCAGATGACTTTCCAAATGGTTTGGGTTAATTCGGCCCAAACTGCTGAAAAAACAAGAAAAAGAAACTATGGCCCAGATATTCATGCTTGGAGGTGTTGGGTGAAGAGGACATTCCCAGCATCTGAATGGTGAGGCCTGGGAATTCATAGAAATTGGCCTGCTGCTGAAGCACATAATCATTGAATTGAACATCAGGTCCAGGGGTTTGGGCTGGAATTAGGGCCAGGAACTGGAGATGGTGAAGGGAGATCAGGGATCAGAACCAGCAGACAAATCCACCAACATCCTGGGAGATACCATTGACCAGAAACTGAACTGGAGCAACCACATAAATACTGTGGCTACAAGAGCAGGTCAGAGGCTGGGAATTCTGCAGTGAGTAACTCATCTCCTGACTTCCCAAAGCCTGTCCACCATCTACAAGGCACAAGTCAGGAGTGTGATGGAATACTCTCCACTTGCCTGGATGGGTGCAGCTCCAACAACACTCAAGAAGCTCGACACCATCCAGGACAAAGCAGCCCGCTTGATTGGCACCCCATCTACAAACATTCACAGTGACAGCAGTGTGTACCATCGACAAAATGCACTGCAGCAACTCGCCAAGCCTCCTTCGACAGCACCTTCCAAACTCGTGGGATAGTGAACTTGATCCTCACACCCTGCTCTTCCAATACTCACGGTGAAGAAACTAATTGCAGACATTCCTGGCCCTGGGTCAGATCAGCTGAGTGTGTAAAGCCAGGGTTTGGGCCTGGGATTCCCTTACTCTGCCTGGCGCAGAATCGCACCTGCAAAATTAATAGTTTGTGATAAAATCTATTGGTGCACCTCCACTCTTTACAACAAATAAAGATCAACATTTGAAACCCTGCATTATCCAAAAGTTACTGGAATTAAGTCAATATTTTGAATTTCTCAACAAACATTCTTACAAATACCCCATTACTGCTTGCTGGAAATTCCATTTTTAAGAAATATATATAATTCACTAATCCCACCGTTCCAGCAGATAATAAGAAAATTAATCTCAGCAGGAATCACATTACAGCCTCTTCAATCTGAATTATAAAAGATTCCAAATCACATTTTACACCCTAATATTTCATTTGATTTTTAAATATTCGAACAAAACTTCTGCCTTTTGTTCTTTACTGACTGGTGCATGTTATAGTCTAGGCCCAAGTTCCCTATAGTAACCACACTCGCCGAGCCCAGGCTCCCTATAGTAACCACTCTCACTGGGCCCAGGATCGCTATAGTAACCAAACTCGCTGGGCCCAGGCTCCCAAAGTAAGTAACCACACTCGCTGGGTCCGGTGGGCTCCCTATAGTAACCACTCTCACTGGGCCCAGGATCGCTATAGTAACCACACTTGCTAGGCCTAGGCTCCCTATAGTAACCACACTCGCTGGGTCCGGGGGCTCCCTATAGTAACCACTCTCACTGGGCCCAGGATCGCTATAGTAACCACACTCGCCGAGTCCAGGCTCCCTATAGTAACCACACTCGCCGAGTTCAGGCTCCCTACAGTAACCACACTTGCCGAGCCCAGGCGCCCTATCGTAACCACACTCGCCATGCCCAGGCTCCCAAAAGTAACAACACTCGCTAGGTCCAGGCTCTCTATAGCAACCACACTCGATAGGCCCAGGCTCCCTACAGAATCCACACTTGCCGAGCCCAGGCTCCCTATCGTAACCACACTCGTCATGCCCCGGCTCCCAAAAGTAACCACACTCGCTAGGTCCAGGCTCTCTATAGCAACCACACTCGCTAGGCCCAGGCTCCCTATAGAATCCACACTCGCCGAGCCCAGGCTCCCTAAAGTAACCACACTCGCCGAGCCCAGGCTCTCTATAGTAAGCACACTCGCTAGGTCCAGGCTCCCTATAGCAACCACACTCGCCAGGCCCAGGCTCCCTATAGTAACCACACTCGCCATGCCCAGGCTCCCTATAGTAACCACACTCGCCAGGCCCAGGCTCCCTGTAGTAACCACACTTGCCAGGCCCAGGCTCCCTATGGTAACCACACTTGCCAGGCCCAGGCTCCCTATAGTAACCACACTCGCCATGCCCAGTCTCCCTATAGTAAACACACTTGCCATGCCCAGGCTCCCTATAGTAACCACACTCGCCAGGCCCAGGCTCCCTATAGTAACCACACTCGCCATGCCCAGGCTCCCTATAGCAACCACACTCGCCAGGCCCAGGCTCCCTATAGTAACCACACTCGCCATGCCCAGGCTCCCTATAGTAACCACACTCGCCAGGCCCAGGCTCCCTGTAGTAACCACACTTGCCAGGCCCAGGCTCCCTATGGTAACCACACTTGCCAGGCCCAGGCTCCCTATAGTAACCACACTCGCCATGCCCAGTCTCCCTATAGTAAACACACTTGCCAGGCCCAGGCTCCCTATAGTAACCACACTCGCCAGGCCCAGGCTCCCTATAGTAACCACACTCGCCATGCCCAGGCTCCCTATAGTAACCACACTCGCCAGGCCCAGGCTCCCTTTAGTAACCACACTCGCAGGCCCAGGCTCCCTATAGTAACCACACTCGCCAGGCCCAGGCTCCCTATAGTAACCACACTTGCCAGGCCCAGGCCCAGGCTCCCTATAGTAACCACACTCGCCAGGCCCAGGCTCCCTATAGTAAGCACACTCGCCAGGCCCAGGCTCCCTTTTGTAACCACACTCGCCAGGCCCAGGCTCCCTATAGTAACCACACTTGCCAGGCCCAGGCCCAGGCTGCCTATAGTAACCACACTCGCCATGCCCAGGCTCCCTATAGTAACCACACTCGCCAGGCCCAGGCTCCCTATAGTAGCCACACTTGCCAGGCCCAGGCCCAGGCTCCCTATAGTAACCACACTCGCCATGCCCAGGCTCCCTATAGTAACCACACTTGCCAGGCCCAGGCCCAGGCCCAGGCTCCCTATAGTAACCACACTCGCCATGCCCAGGCTCCCAAAAGTAACCACACTCGCTAGGTCCAGGCTCCCTATAGAATCCACACTCGCCGAGCCCAGGCTCCCTACAGTAACCACACTCGCTGAGCCCTGGCTCCCTATAGTAAGCACACTCGCCGGGCCCAGGCTCCCTATTGTAACCACACTCGCCAGGCCCAGGCTCCCTATAGTAACCACACTCGCCAGGCCCAGGCTCCCTATTGTAACCACACTCGCCAGGCCCAGGCTCCCTATAGTAACCACACTCGCCAGGCCCAGGCTCCCTATAGTAACCACACTCGCCAGGCCCAGGCCCAGGCTCCCTATAGTAACCACACTTGCCAGGCCCAGGCTCTCTATAGTAACCACATTCGCCAGGCCCAGGCTCTCTATAGTAACCACACTCACAAGACCCAGGCTCCCTATAGTAAGCACACTCGCCAGGCCCAGGCTCCCTATTGTAACCACAATCGCCAGGCCCAGGCTCCCTATAGTAACCACACTCGCTAGGTCCAGGCTCCCTATAGTAACCACACTCGCCAGGCCCACGCCCAGGCTCCCTATAGTAACCACACTCGCCATGCCCAGGCTCCCAAAAGTAACCACACTCGCTAGGTCCAGGCTCCCTATAGAATCCACACTCACCAGGCCCAGGCTCCCTATAGTAACCACACTCGCCATGCCCAGGCTCCCAAAAGTAACCACACTCGCTAGGTCCAGGCTCCCTATAGTAACCACACTCGCCAGGCCCAGGCCCAGGCTCCCTATTGTAACCACACTCGCCAGGCCCAGGCTCCCTATAGTAACCACACTTGCCAGGCCCAGGCCCAGGCTCCCTATTGTAACCAGTCCCAATTCCATGAATATCTTACTTAAGCAGCCATTATTTCTGTGCAAGCCTTGAAGTGAGCACCAGACAGCTGTTTGACTACAGCAGTTATTCCCAACCAAGCTTCTAACTGTCCTCACCCAGTAGCCATACACACAATTCCAACAGCAATCACAGTGGTGATCAGGAATGGGAACCTTTCCACTTTTCCAACTTTCACCTCCCATGTCTAGATACCCTGATGTCTGACTGAGATCAACAGTGGGATGAGATGCTGATAAATTGAATATTTTTCCTGAACCCTGCAGGATCTTGAAAGGCAGTTTTAACAAACATATTTCTCCAACAGAACTCAACAAGAAATGCTCACCTGATGGTTCAACAATCAGAATTACTGATTTGCATTTCATTTGCACCTTTCACAACCTCCTAAAACACTTTCCAGCCACTCAGGTACATTTGAAGTGTAGTCGCTATTGTAACGTAGGACACACAGCAGTCAACTTGCACACAGCAAGATCCCATAAACAGTAATGTGATGAGCAATAATTCTATCTTACTGATGTTCGTTGAGGGATAAATATTGGTCAGGACACTGGGTAGAACTCCTCCCTCCCACCCCATCCATCGATACAATCACTAGATAGGCAGCAGTACCATCGCAGCCTAGGCTTAGCGAGTTAAATTGCGACAACCCATTGCTGCCTCGGCTGATGGTGCAGAGTATGGACACGTGCTTCAGGGACACCTCAGTGAGATGTTTGGCCAAGGGTGTGGCCTGTGGCTCAGTGGGTAGCGCACTGACCGGAGTCAGAAAGCTATTGTTCCAAGTCCCACTCCAGAGTCCTAATCCTATAATCCAGGGTGACACACATAATCCAGCACCGAGTGTGTGCCGCACTGTCGGAGGGTCAGTACTGAGGGAGCACCTCACTGTCGGAGGGTCAGTACTGAAGGAGCGCCGCACTGTCGGAGGGTCGGTACTGAGGGTGCGCCGCACTGTTGGAGGGTCAGTACTGAGGGAGCGCCGCACTGTCGGAGGGTCGGTACTGAGGGAGCGCCGCACTGTCGGAGGGTCGGTACTGAGGGAGCGCCGCACTGTCGGAGGGTCGGTACTGAGGGAGCGCCACACTGCCAGAGGGTCAGTACTGAGGGAGCGCCGCACTGTCGGAGGGTCGGTACTGAGGGAGCGCCGCACTGTCGGAGGGTCGGTACTGAGGGAGCGCCGCACTGTCAGAGGGTCGGTACTGAGGGAGCGCCGCACTGTCGGAGGGTCGGTACTGAGGGAGCGCCGCACTGTCAGAGGGTCGGTACTGAGGGAGCGCCGCACTGTCGGAGGGTCGGTACTGGGGGAGCGCCGCACTGTCGGAGGGTCAGTGCTGAGGGAGCGCCGCACTGTCGGAGGGTCGGTACTGAGGGAGCGCCGCACTGTTGGAGGGCCAGCACTGAGGGAGGGGCTGTCTTTCCAGTGAGATGTTAACCTGAGGCCCCATCTGACCTCTCAGTTGGACAACTTGCATTTATGTAGCAGTTTAACGTAGAAAAACATATTAAAATGCTCACAAGAGTGTTAACAATACCAAGGCTCTGTGCTGTGTGTGCTGAGCATCTCCATAACTGGGGGCCCTGGACCAAACAAGGTGGAAATCAGCTCAAGGAACCTGTTCTCAATTACTGTCTGCTGTCCCCTACAGTGAGCATGTTACGCCTGGACACTGGGTGAGGTTGGGATTAGTACTGTTGGGAATTTAAACCCCCCTCACCCCCACCACCTCCCCATGGAAGACTGGACAAAGCAGGATAGTTACCGAGAGAAATGAAGGGAATGGGAGGCAACTGTTTCAATAATCCACCAAATCGAGATCTATCAGAAGTGATTTAGAGGAGGTGAGAAAAAGATCAAGAGTTCAAAAAGTTATCAGTGACTCGATTGTCTTTAAAAAAGTAGCACATTTAATCTGATTTAATTAACAAAAAGCATAAAGATTACAGAACACACCCACACACCCCACCCCGAACACATTCTCTCTCCCCGCACACACACACCCTGGTTGTGTGTTCAGGAATCAGTGCCTCTTGCTGGTCACTTGCTGTTGTGCAAGGTTTGCACTCATTGCTTTTCTCTCTTGTATCCTGCAATATCCCGATTCACTCGATGAGTTCTGATCCTCCGAGGCTTTGAAGAAATTTGCTGAAGGCATCTAAACCTCTAGTTTGTTCTGTGCAGTTTAAGGTTACTGACAAGGTACGATTGCTAGATTAGTGTAATAAAGGCAGCTCCGAGGCAGATAAAAGCTCATTTGCCAGTTCTGAATGTCTCAGGGCAAACAGCGTGACCCCTGACCTGTAGGCAGCAGGGATGATGACAAAGCCTGAGTCAGAAACTTCAGCGGGAGCGACGTCTTTGGGAACCATTTGACCAACCTGCCCTGAGGAGGGAATAAATATACATCACAGAGTCACTGCTTCATTTAGTGACAAGTTTATTAACACCACGTGGTCAATTCCCCTGAACCTTTCCTCCCACTTTTAACACTGCCCTCTGGACTCCTCCTCCACCTCCAAATCCAAATTATATTCTCAAAACTGTGCAACGCCTCATCTCTCTCAATCTTTTTGCAAACAAGATTTAAAATATGTCCCTTTGGTGTGGGTACACCCACAGTGCTGTGAGGAAGGGAGTTCCAGGATTTTGACCCAGTGACAGTGAAGGAACGGCGATATAGTTCCAAGTCAGGATGGTGTGTGACTTGGAGGGGAACTTGCAGGTGATGGTTTTCCCATGCATTTGCTGCCCTTGTCCTTCTAGGCGGTAGAGGTCACTGGTTTAGAAGGTGCTACCTAAGGAGCCTTGGTGAGTTACTGCAATACATCTTGTAGATGGTACACACTGTTGCCACTGTGTGTTGGTGTTAGAGGGAGTGCAGACTGAGCCCGGTGACAGGGACGATCAATGGGGCTGCTTGCTCCTTGCAGTGCTTTTGCTGTGTTGTTGCAGGCAAGTGGGGAGCATTCCCTCAGACTCCTGACTTGAGCCTTGGAGATGGTGGAGAGACTTTAAAGAGTCAGGAGGTGAGGGTACTGAGTGTCAGCCTTGCTGCTAAGGCTGTAACGGGTGTACAATAGAACATAGAACAGTACAGCACAGTACAGGCCCTTCAGCCCATGATGTTGTGCCGAACCTTTAACCTACTCTAGGATCAAACTACCTACATACCCTTCATACTACTATCATCCATGTACCTATCCAAGAGTCGCTTAAATGTCCCTAATGTATCTGCTTCTACTACCACCGCTGGCAGTGCATTCCACGCAACCACCACACTCTGTGTAAAGAACCTACCTCTGACATCTCCCCAAAACCTTCCTCCAATCACCTTAAAATTATGCCCCCTGGTGATAGCCCTTTCCACCCTGGGAAAAAGTCTCTGACTATCCACTCTCTCTATGCCTCTCATCATCTTGTACCTCTCTATCAAGTCACCTCTCATCCTTCTTCGCTCCAATGAGAAAAGCCCTAGCTCCCTCAATCTTTCTTCGTAGGACATGCCCTCCAGTCCAGGCAGCATCCTGGTAAATCTCCTCTGCACCCTCTCTAAAGCTTCCACATCCTTCCTATAATGAGGCAACCAGAACTGAACACAATATTCCAAGTGTGGTCGAACCAGGGCCTTATACAGCTGCAGCATAACCTCGCGGCTCTTAAACTCAATCCCCCTGCTAATGAAAGCCAACACACCATACGCCTTCTTAACAACCCTATCAACTTGGGTGGCAACTTTGAGCGATCTATGGACATGGACCCCAAGATCCCTCTGTTCCTCCACACTACCAAGAATCCTGTCTTTAAGCCTGTATTCCGCATTCAAATTCGACCTTCCAAAATGAATCACTTCACACTTTTCCAGGTTGAACTCCATCTGCCACTTCTCAGCCCAGCTCTGCATCCTGTCAATGTCCCGTTGCAACCTACAACAGCCTTCCACACTATCCACAACTCCAGCAACCTTCATGTCATCGGCAAACTTGCTAACCCAGCCTTCCACTTCCTCATCCAAGTCATTTTTAAAAATCACAAAGAGCAGAGGTCCCAGAACAGATCCTTGTAGAATACCACTGGTCACCGAGCTCCATGCTGAATACTTTCCATCTACTACCACCCTCTGACTTCTATGGGCTAGCCAATTTTGTATCCAGACAGCCAACTTTCCCTGAATCCCATGCCTCCTTACTTTCTGAATGAGCCTACCATGGGGAACCTTATCAAACGCCTTGCTAAAATCCATATCCACCACATCCACTGCTCTTCCTTCATCAATGTGTTTTATCACATCTTCAAAGAATTCAATAAGGCTTGTGAGGCATGACCTGCCCCTCACAAAGCCATGCTGACTGTCTCTAATTAAACCATGCTTTTCCAAATAATCATAAATCCTGTCTCTCAGAATCCTCTCCAATAATTTGCCCACTACCGACGTAAGACTGACTGGTCTATAATTCCCAGGGTTATCCCTATTCCCTTTCTTGAACAAGGGAACAACATTTGCCACCCTCCAATCATCCGGTACTACTCCAGTGGACAGTGAAGAAGCAAAGATCATCGCCAAAGGCGCAGCAATCTCTTCCCTCACTTCCCGTAATATCCTTGGGTATATCCCGTCTGGCCCCGGGGACTTATCTGTCCTCATATCATTCAAAATTTCCAACACATCCTCCCTCTTAACCTCAACCTGTTCGAGCATATCAGCCTGTTCCACGCAGTCCTCACAAATGACCAGGTCCCTCTCACTAGTGAATACTGAAGCAAAGTATTCATTTAGGACCTCCCCTACCTCCTCTGACTCCAGGCACAAGTTCCCTCCACTATCCCTGATTGGCCCTACCCTCACTCTGGCCATCCTCTTGTTCCTCACATAAGTGTAGAACGCCTTGGGATTTTCCTTAATCCTACCCGCCAAGACTTTTTCATGTCCCCTTCTAGCTCTCCTAAGCCCATTCTTCAGTTCCTTCCTGGCTACCTTGTAACCCTCTAGAGCCCTGTCTGATCCTTGCTTCCTCAACCTTAAGTAAGCTTCCTTCTTCCTCTTGACTAGCTGTTCCACATCTCTTGTCATCCAAGGTTCTTTCACCCTACCATCCCTTCCCTGCCTCATCGGGACAAACCTATCCAGCAGTCGCAGCAAGTGCTCCCTAAACAACCTCCACATTTCTGTCGTGCATTTCCCTGAGAACATCTGTTCCCAATTTATGCTCCCCAGTTCCTGCCTAATAGCATTGTAATTCCCCTCCCCCAATTAAATATTTTCCCATCCCGTCTGCTCCTGTCCCTCTCCATGACTATAGTAAAGGTCAGGGAGTTGTGATCACTATCACCGAAATGCTCTCCCACCGAGAGATCTGCCACCTGGCCTGGTTCTTTGCCAAGCACCAAATCCAACATAGCCTCCCCTCTAGTCGGCCTATCTACATATTGAGTCAGGAAACCTTCCTGGACACACCTGACAAAAACTGCTCCATCCAAACTATTTGCACTAAGGAGGTTCCAATCAATATTAGGGAAGTTGAAGTCACCCATGACAACAACTCTGTTACTTCTGCACCTTTCCAAAATCTGCCTCCCGATCTGTTCCTCCATGTCTCTGTTGCTATTGGGGGGTCTATAGAAAACTCCCAATAAAGTGACTGCTCCTTTCCTGTTTCTGACTTCCACCCATAATGACTCAGTGGACAAACCCTCCTCGACGACCTCCCTTTCTGCAGCTGTGATACTATCCCTGATTAACAATGCCACTCCCCCACCTCTTTTACCTCCCTCCCTATTCCTTTTGAAACACCTAAACCCCGGAACATCCAACATCCATTCCTGCCCCTGTGATATCCACGTCTCCGTAATAGGTTTGATATGCTGGGAGATTGAGTATGGCTTGTATTTTCTATTGCTTATGACCCCCTCAATCAGCAAGTAAGCGGAAAGCTCCAGTAAACCAAAATCCACTCACTCGCAACATCCACCTGCTCCCACAGGGAATGTTCCGGGAGCTGTGCGAGCACTGAGAAGTCAGTGCCCTCCGAGAGCCGAGTCAGGATATCTTGCTGCCGGACCAACAGGAGCGAGTCACTGCATAGGCGCCGCTCCACGAGGCTCCTTTTCTCTGCGGAGAGGGGAGATATCATTAGACTCGGGGTTAGCAATTCTTCTCCCCTCGTTCAGCTAAAGACCCACCATTCAAATCTAAAATTCAGTCCCAGGGAGCCAATAACACAGGAACCAAGTCAACAGCCAGCAAGAAATCCCTGGAATCACTTCCCCCAGTTCAGTCCCCACAATCCTCTCTCATACGACCCAGTCCAGAGTGGAGCCTGCAGAATACAAAGTGTGGATAACAGGATCGAAAGATACCAGACTCCACAGTTTGACTGCTTCCAAAAACTAACAATCACCCACTCCCTTAATTATTCAATTCCCTTCAACGCTGTTAGCAAAGCTCAGTACATAAGCACCCTCGAGTGAGAAGGTAGTGTGTGTTCAAGCCCCACTCCAGGGACTTGAGCATAAAATCTGACAGCGCAGCACTCTCTCAGGGCCCAGCCTACAAGTGGAGTACTGAGGGAGCGCCACGCTGTCGGAGGGCCAGCACTGAGTGAGCACCGCGCTGTCAGAGGGCCGGCACTGAGGGAGCGCCGCACTGTCAGAGGGCCAGCACTGAGGGAGCGCTGCACTGTCAGAGGGCCAGCACTGAGGGAGCGCCGCAATGTCGGAGGGCCGGCACTGAGGGAGCGCCGCGCTGTCGGAGGGCCAGCACTGAGGGAGCGCCGCGCTGTCAGAGGGCCGGCACTGAGTGAGCACCGCACTGTCAGAGGGCCGGCACTGAGGGAGCGCCACGCTGTCGGAGGGCCAGCACTGAGGGAGCGCCGCGCTGTCAGAGGGCCGGCACTGAGTGAGCACCGCACTGTCAGAGGGCCAGCACTGAGGGAGCGCCGCGCTGTCAGAGGGCCGGCACTGAGGGAGCGCCGCACTGTCAGAGGGCCGGCACTGAGGGAGCGCCGCGCTGTCAGAGGGCCGGCACTGAGGGAGCGCTGCACTGTCAGAGGGCCAGCACTGAGGGAGCGCCGCAATGTCGGAGGGCCGGCACTGAGGGAGCGCCGCACTGTCAGAGGGCCAGCACTGAGGGAGCGCTGCACCGTCAGAGGGCCAGCACTGAGGGAGCGCCGCAATGTCGGAGGGCCGGCACTGAGGGAGCGCCGCGCTGTCGGAGGGCCAGCACTGAGGGAGCGCCGCGCTGTCAGAGGGCCGGCACTGAGTGAGCACCGCACTGTCAGAGGGCCGGCACTGAGGGAGCGCCACGCTGTCGGAGGGCCAGCACTGAGGGAGCGCCGCGCTGTCAGAGGGCCGGCACTGAGTGAGCACCGCACTGTCAGAGGGCCAGCACTGAGGGAGCGCCGCGCTGTCAGAGGGCCGGCACTGAGGGAGCGCCGCACTGTCAGAGGGCCGGCACTGAGGGAGCGCCGCGCTGTCAGAGGGCCGGCACTGAGGGAGCGCCGCGCTGTCAGAGGGCCGGCACTGAGTGAGCACCGCACTGTCAGAGGGCCAGCACTGAGGGAGCGCCGGCACTGAGGGAGCGCCGCGCTGTCAGAGGGCCGGCACTGAGGGAGCGCCGCGCTGTCGGAGGGCCGGCACTGAGGGAGCGCCGCACTGTCAGAGGGCCAGCACTGAGGGAGCGCCGCACTGTCAGAGGGCCGGCACTGAGGGAGCGCCGCGCTGTCAGAGGGCCAGCACTGAGTGAGCACCGCGCTGTCAGAGGGCCGGCACTGAGGGAGCGCCGCACTGTCAGAGGGCCAGCACTGAGGGAGCGCCGCACTGTCAGAGGGCCGGCACTGAGGGAGCGCCGCGCTGTCAGAGGGCCGGCACTGAGGGAGCGCCGCGCTGTCAGTGGGCCGGCACTGAGGGAGCGCCGCGCTGTCAGAGGGCCAGCACTGAGGGAGCACCGCACTGTCAGAGGGCCAGCACTGAGGGAGCGCCGCGCTGTCAGAGGGCCGGCACTGAGGGATCGCCACGCTGTCAGAGGGCCAGCACTGAGGGAGCACCGCACTGTCAGAGGGCCAGCACTGAGGGAGCGCCGCGCTGTCAGAGGGCCGGCACTGAGGAAGCGCCGCGTTGCCGGAGGGCCAGCACTGAGTGAGCACCGCGCTGTCAGAGGGCCGGCACTGAGGGAGCGCCGCGTTGCCAGAGGGCCAGCACTGAGTGAGCGCCGCGCTGTCAGAGGGCCAGCACTGAGTGAGCACCGCGCTGTCAGAGGGCCGGCACTGAGGGAGCGCCGCACTGTCAGAGGGCCGGCACTGAGGGAGCGCCGCGCTGTCAGAGGGCCGGCACCGAGGGAGCGCCGCGCTGTCAGAGGGCCGGCACTGAGGGAACGCCGCACTGTCAGAGGGCCAGCACTGAGGGAGCGCCGCACTGTCAGAGGGCCGGCACTGAGGGAGCGCCGCGTTGCCGGAGGGCCAGCACTGAGTGAGCGCCGCGCTGTCAGAGTGCCAGCACTGAGGGAGCGCCGCACTGTCAGAGGGCCGGCACTGAGGGAGCGCCGCGCTGTCAGAGGGCCAGCACTGAGGGAGCACCGCGCTGTCAGAGGGCCAGCACTGAGGGAGAACCGCACTGTCAGAGGGCCAGCACTGAGGGAGAACCGCACTGTCAGAGGGCCAGCACTGAGGGAGCGCCGCGCTGTCAGAGGGCCGGCACTGAGGGAGAACCGCGCTGTCAGAGGGCCAGCACTGAGGGAGAACCGCACTGTCAGAGGGCCAGCACTGAGGGAGAACCGCACTGTCAGAGGGCCGGCACTGAGGGAGCGCCGCGCTGTCAGAGGGCCAGCACTGAGGGAGCACCGCGCTGTCAGAGGGCCAGCACTGAGGGAGCGCCGCGTTGCCGGAGGGCCAGCACTGAGGGAGCGCCGCACTGTCAGAGGGCCGGCACTGAGGGAGCGCCGCACTGTCAGAGGGCCAGCACTGAGGGAGCGCCGCACTGTCAGAGGGCCAGCACTGAGGGAGTGCCGCGCTGTCAGAGGGCCTGTAACTGGTCTGTGTCTTATTGTTAAAAATGTAAATCCTGAAATACACATGGATCCAGCATGGTCTGCAATCTCCTTAATCCAGACACTTTAAGAGAAAGTAACAGTTTGACAGACTGAGTCTGAACGCGTCTGGTCTGACACTGCAAACTGCATCTTGTCAATCAACATTTACCCAGAAATAAAAGGACGCTGAAACCGGCAGCTGATGGAGTCAAAAAGAAAAGAATTTAATTTCATTTTTTAAATCTGCTTTTAAATAATCTGAATATGATCTGTCCTATTTTACTGATTATAACAAATGAATGCTGTATGAAGTGGTGAATGATAATGATGATGGCTAATACACTCCGAGTATTGTGTGGATTTGCTAATTCCCTGTTCAAATCTGGATGCCAATCTGTCTGGGACAGGCAGGGAGGGGTTAATGAGATCTGGAATGAGTCCCAGTCTCCTCTACCCACCTACTTCTAAGGGATTGGTCATGTAAATCCCTTCAGTGTCCACTCCGAAGATCATCTGATGGTGCCAGGCATCTGGGATCTCCTCTCCCTCCGGCACAGCTACTTGCATGTTCATGGTTGCTATGGCAACGGCTCCTTTCCTCATCCAACTCGTTAACCAAGCTGTCAATTCCACACTTCGCTCAGGGTAGAAACTGAAAAACCTCCCCATGACCTTTCCTTCACTCGCCTTCTCTGCCCCGTCAATCAGCTGCTGGTGGGTGGCACCTGGAAGACAGAAAGCAAACTGCAGTCAGTCATTGGCCATTCCATCCAATCCAATCCCATTCCCTGTCTTCACTCACGTTTCTGGGCTCATCAGACTCCTGGCTGCATCAAACATCCCAGAGCAAACTCCTGTCCACCTTCCTTCCTGTGTGAAATCTCAGCTACGTCCACACTGGGGAAACTCCCTTTTGCCTTTCATCCCAAGTCCCCATCCAGTATGAAGTGGGCATCACTGGACAGGCCAGCATTTATTGCCCATCCCTAATTGCCCTTGAGAAGGTGGTGGTGAGCTGTCTTCTTGAACTGCTGCAGTCCATGTGGGGTGGGTATACCCACAGTGCTGTTAGGAAGGGAGTTACAGGATTTTGACCCAGCGACAGTGAAGGAACGGCAATATAGTTCCAAGTCAGGATGGTGTGTGACTTGGAGGGAAACTTGCAGGTGGTGGCGTTCCCAATAATCTGCTGCCCTTGCCCTTCTAGGTGGTAGAGGTTGTGGGTTTGGAAGGTGTTGTCTAAGGAGCCTTGGTGCGTTGCTGCAGTGCATCTTGTAGACGGTACACACTGCTGCCACTGTGCGTCAGTGGTGAAGGGAGTGAATGTTTAAGGTGGTGGATGGGGTGCCAATCAAGCGGGCTGCTTTGTCCTGGATGGTCTTGAGCTTTTTGACTGTTGTTGGAGCTGCACCCATCCAGGCAAGTGGAGAGTATTCCATCACACTCCTAACTTGTGCTTGTAGATGGTGGCTACAGTATTTATATGGCTGGTCCAGTTAAGTTTCTGGTCAATGGTAACCCCAGGATATTGATGTTTGGGGATTTAGCAATGGTAATTCTACTGAATGTCAAGAGGAGATGGTTACATTCTCTTTTTGGAGATGGACATTGCCTGGCACTTGTATGACATGAATGTATTGTCACGTAATCAGCCCAAGCCTGATCCAGGTCTTTCTGCATGTGGGCAAGAATTGCTTCATTACAGGAGGAGTTGTGAATGGTACCAAACATTGCAATCATTAGTGAACATCTCCACTTCTGACCTTATGATGGAGGGAAGGTCATCGATGAAGCGGCTTAAGATGGTTGGGCCTAGGTCTCCAGCCATTGGAGAGTTTTCCACCTGATTCCCAATGATGACAATTTTGCTAGAGTCCCTTGATTCCGCACTCGGTCAAATATTGCTTTGATGTCAAGGGCCATCACCCTCACCTCACTTCAGGAATTCAGCTGTTTTGTCCATGTTTGGACCAAGGCTGTAATGGGATCTGGAGCTGCGTGGCCCTGGCAGAACCCAAACTGAGCATCGGCGATCAGGTTATTGATGAGTTAATGCTGCCTGATAGCACTGTCAACGACCCTACAAACAGTGCCATGGGATCTGTAACATTCACCTGAACAAGGAGACAGGGCTTTGGTTTGATATCTCATTAAAAAGACGGCATCCCTGACAATGCAGCACTCTCTTAGTTCGGCATTAAACTATCAGATTAGGTGGAGTGGGTCTTGGCTCCATGACCCTTGGCCCTAGATTTCACATCTAGTTCACAGTGGTTAGCACTGCAGCCTCACAGCTCCAGCGACCCGGGTTGAAATCTGGGTACTGCCTGTGTGGAGTTTGCAAGTTCTCCCTGTGACCGCCTGGGTTTTCGCCGGGTGCTCCGGTTTCCTCCCACAGCCAAAGACTTGCAGGTGATAGGTAAATTGGCCATTGTAAATTGCCCCTAGTGTAGGTAGGTGGTAGGAGAATGGTGGGGATGTGGTAGGAATATGGGATTAATGTAGGATTAGTATAAATGGGTGATTGATAGTCGGCACAGACTCGGTGGGCCGAAGGGCCTGTTTCAGTGCTGTATCTCTAAATAAATATCTAAATAAATAAAACACATGATCTGGTTACCTCAGCAATTAACTAATAAATTGATCCAGGGTTTGAGTATTAACTCATTTAATTGCTTTGTTTGCTTCTCATATCAAAACTAAGGTGTGTTTGGTTCGGATTGTTGGACCTGGGGGCAATTAGTAGCAGAGTGACCCCAGGTGTAGAATCGTCTGACTCTTCAATTCTTCAACTCAACTTACGTCTGCAGTCAGAAAGGGTCCTGCAATGACACTGAGCAACAGGAACAGTTTAACCTGCCATGTCCTTCAGTCACCTCTACTGCTGACTAGATGACAGAATTCACTGCAAAAAAAAAAGCATCCTGCGATGTTGGTGCATTGCTCCTACACACTGCTGAAAGAAGCCAGTGAACTGCAGTGAGTGGGTGAGATAGACAGCTAGGTTCTCCCTTCAGAATAAACATCAGATCAGACAGTCCACTCAATCCAATTCAATACAAACAGAAAATTTACCAAGTTATGAAAGAAGAAAAGTCTTTGTACCAGATAGCATTAACTCCTGTGTGCGAGTCTCTCTCACAACTTGGGCTGAGCAACAATGGAAATCTCCTTCGGCACTGCAACTGGGGTGAAGCAAGGATGTGCCCTCACACCATTGCTCTTCAACACTTAATTTGCTGCTATTTTTCATATGGCTTTCAATAATCTCAGTATTGGAATCAGGATCTGATTCAGGACTCGAATCGGTTTTTTAACCTTACAATACAGGATAAACCAAAGTGCTGGCTCTGGTCTTGTGGCCCACTCCCAGGCTGGTTTGCAAACAATCCATTGAAAGCAGTTTGCAGAATCACCAAAGCCAGTTTAGCTTTTGGCAAACTCTGTCAGTACCTCGGAGTCAGGTGAGGCCTCAGCCTGAAGACCAAGCTCAGAGGATACAGCAGCTGATGTTTTAGCAACCCTGCTTTATGATTAGATTATGATTAGAGATACAGCACTGAAACAGGCCCTTCAGCACACCGAGTCTGTGCCGAACATCAACCACCCATTTATACTAATCCTACACTAATCTCATATTCCTACCAAACATCCCCACCTGTCCCTATATTTCCCTACCACCTATCTATACTAGTGACTATTTATAATGGCCAATTTACCTATCAACCTGCAAGTCTTTTGGCTTGTGGGAGGAAACCGGAGCACCCGGAGAAAACCCACGCAGACACAGGGAGAACTTGCAAACTCCACACAGGCAGTACCCGGAATCGAACCCGGGTCCCTGGAGCTGTGAGGCTGCGGTGCTAACCACTGCACCACTGTGCCTGTGAAACTTGGACAACACATTCACACCATATTACAAAATGGATCCATGTTCACCTGAGTCAGAGTTATACAGCACAGAAACAGGCCCTTCAGCCCATTGTGTCTGTGCCAGCCATCAAGCACCTAACTATCCTCGTCCCATTTTCCAGCACTTGGCCCATAGCCTTGTATGCTATGGCATTAAATGCTCATCTAAATACTTCTGAAATGTTGTGAGGGTTCCTGCCTCTACCACCTCTTCAGGTAGTGTGTTCCAGATTCCAACCACCCTCTGGGTGAAAAAAATTTTCCTCAAATCCCCTCTAAACCTCCTGCCCCTTACCTTAAATCTATGCCCCCTGGTGATTGACCCCTCCGCTAAGGGAAAAAGTTTCTTCCTATCTAACCTATCAATGCCCCTCAATCATGTTCCCCCTCAGCCTTCTCTGTTCTAAGGAAAACAACCCAAGCCTATCCAGTCTCTCGTCATAGCTGAAATGCTCCAGCCCAGGCAACACCCTGGTGAATCTCCTCTGCACCCTCTCCAGTGCAATCACATCCTTCCTATAATGTGGTGCCCAGAACTGTACACAGTACTCCAGCTGTGGCCTAACCAGCATTTTATACAGCTCCATCATAACCTCCCTGTTCTTATATTCTATGTCTCGGCTAATAAAGGCAAGTATCCCATATGCCTTCCTAACCATCTTATCTACCTGTACTGCTGCCTTCAGTGATCTATGGACAAGTACACCAAGGTCCCTCTGACCCTCTGTACTTCCTAGGGTCCTACCATCCACTGTTAATTCCCTTGCCTTGTTAGTCCTCCCAAAATGCATCACCTCACACTTCTCAGGATAAAATTCCATTTGCCACTGTTCCAGTCATCTTACCAGCCCATCTATATCGTCCTGTAATCTAAGGCTTTCCTCCTCACTATTTACGACACCACCAATTTTCGTGTCATCTGCGAACTTACTGATCATACTTCCTATATTCACGTCTAAATCGTTAATGTACACTATAAATAGCAAGGGTCCCAGCACCGATCCCTGTGGTACACCACTGGTCACAGGCTTCCACTCGCAAAAACAACCCTCGACCATCACCCTCTGCCTCCTGCCTCTGAGCCAATTTTGGATCCAATTTGCCAAATTGCCCTGGATCCTATGGACCCTTACCTTCTTAACCAACCTCCCATACGGGACCTTATCAAAAGCCTTACTGAAGTCCATGTAGACGACATCAACTGCTTTACCCTCATCTGCACATTTAGTCACCGCCTCAAAAAATTCAATCAAGTTAGTTAGACACGATCTCCCCCTGACAAAGCCACGCTGACTATCCATGATTAATGCCTGCCTCTCCAAGTGGAGATCAATTCTGTCCCTCAGAATCTTTTCCAATAGTTTCCCAACCACTGATGTTAGACTCACTGGCCTGTAGTTACCTGGTTTATCCCTGCTACCCTTCTTGAATAATGGTACCACATTTGCTGTCCTCCAGTCCTCTGGTACCTCTTCTGTGGCCAGAGAGGATTTGAAAATTTGTGTCAGAGCCCCAGCTATCTCCTCCCTTGCCTCACATAATAGCCTGGGATACATCTCATCTGGGCCTGGGGTTCTATCCACTTTTAAGCCCTGCTAAAACTTCCTCCCTTTCAATGCTAATATATTCAAGTAGGAACAGAGGAAGATAGGAACAGGAGTAGGCCATTCAGCCCCTCGAGCCTGTCCTGCCATTCAATTAGATTATTGCTGATCCGCGGCCTAACTCCATATACCTGCCTTTGGCCCATATCCTTTAATATCTTTGCTTAACAAAAATCTATCTATCTATCTCAGATTTAAAATTAAAAACTGTTCTAGCTTCAACTTCTGTTTGTGGGAGAGAGTTCCAAACCTCTACCACCCTTTGTGTGAAATAGTGCTTCCTAACATCTCTCCTGAACGGTCCGGTCCTAATTTTTAGACTATGCCGCTTAGTTTTAGAATCTCCAACCAGTGGAAATAGTTTATCTTTATCCAGCCTGTCTTTTCCTGTTAATATCTTGAAGACTTCGATCAGATCACCCCTTAACCTTCTAAATTCTAGCGAAAACGGGCCTAATTTGTGTAATCTCTCCTCGTAACTTAACCCCTGTATTCCAGGTATCATTCTTGTAAACCTACGTTGCACTCCCTCCAAGGCCAATATATCCTTCCTAAGGTGTGGTGCCCAGAACTGCTCACAGTACTCCAAGTGGGGTCTAACCAGGGTTTTGTACAGCTGCAGCATAACCTCTGTGTCTTTATACTCCAATCCTCTAGATATAAAGGCTAGCATTCATTAGCCTTTTTGATTATTTTCTGCACTTGCTTGTGGCATTTTAAAGATCTATGCACCTGAAGTCCCAAATCTCTTTGGACATCCACTGTACTTAACATCTTCCCATTTAGAAAATGCCCTGCTCTATCCTTTTTTGGTCCAAAATGGATAACCTCACACTTTCCCACATTGAAATCCATCTGCCACAGTTTTGCCCATTCACCTAGTCTGTCAATATCTCTTTGCAATTTTATGCTATCATCTAGACTGTCTACAATGCCGCCTAACTTTATATCATCAGCAAATCTGGATATATGACTTACTATGCCATCATCCAAGTCGTTAATGAATAATGTGAATAATTGAGACCCCAACACAGATCCCTGCCGGACACCACTAGTTACATCCTGCCAATCGGAGTACTTACCCATTATCCCCACTCTCTGTCACCTACCACTCAACCAACTTCCTAACCATGTCAATAATTTGCCCTCAACTCCATGGGCTTCTACCTTAGTGAACAGTTTCTTATGTGGGACTTTATCAAATGCCTTCTGGAAGTCCATATAAATAACATGCATAGACATTCCCCTGTCCACTACCTTAGTCACCTCTTCAAAAAATTCAATGAGATTTGTCAGGCATAACCTTCCCGTCATGAATCCATGCCGGCTGTCCCTGAGTAACTGAAATTTTTCGAGCTGTTCAGTCACCCTATCCTTGATTATAGACTCCAGCAACTTGCCCACCACAGATGTCAGACTAACTGGTCTGTAATTTCCTTGGTTCCCCCTTTCACCCGTCTTAAAAAGTGGAGTGACATGTGTAATTTTCCAATCCAGAGGGACCACTCCTGAATCTAGGGAACTCTGAAAGACTATAGTTAGGGCATCTACAAGGTGTTCCCCTACTTCCTTTAACACCCTCGGATGGAAACCGTCAGGTCCTGGGGATGTCTCACTCTTTAGTTCCATTAATTTCCTTGTTACTGATGTTTTACTTATGTTCATTGTGTTAAGTCCCTGTCCCCAATCGGCTATTAATATTTTCGGGACTTCTGGCAAATTATCCTCCTTTTCAACTGTAAATACTGAGGCAAAGTAATTGTTCAACATGTCTGCCATTTCCCCATTATCAATGACAATATCTCCAGTTTCAGTTTTTAGTGGGCCTACATTGCTCTTGACCACCCGTTTTCCCTTTATGAAACTATAACATTTCTTCTTATTGATTTTGATGTCCCCCTCCCTGATCTCTACACCAACATCGTCCTTCTCCATAGTGAACACAGATGAAAAGTAATCATTTAAAACCTCACTTATGTCCTCCAGCTCCACACACAGATTGCCAGTTTGGTCCCTAATGGACCCTACCCTTTCCCTGGTTATCCTCTTGTACTTAATATGCTTATAAAACGCCTTAGGATTTTCCTTTATCTTGCCCGCCAGTGTTTTCTCACGTCCCCTCTTCGCTCTCCTAATTGCTTTTTTACGTACCCCCGCTACACTTTCTATACTCCTCTAGTGTCTCCGCTGTTTTCAGCGCTCCGAATCTGCCATAAACCTCCTTTTTTTTCCTTATTCAATCTTCTATATCCGTGGACATCCAGGGTTCCCTGGACTTGTTGGTCCTACCCTTCACCTTAACAAGTACATGTTGGCTCTGAACTCTCACTATTTCCTATTTGAATGACACCCACTGGTCTGATGTAGACTTGCCTACAAGTCCACTTTGGCCAGATCCTGTTTTATCATATTGAAATCGGCCTTCCCCCAATTCAGTCCCTTTATTTACAGTCCATCTTTGTCCTTTTCCATAACTACCTTAAATCTTAGAGTTATGGTCACTATCCCCGAAATGCTCCCCCACTGACACTTCTACCACTTGTCCGGCTTCATTCCCTAGGATTAGGTCCAGTACTGCCCCTTCTCTTGTAGGACTATCTACGTACTGGCTCAAAAAGCTCTCCTGTATGCATTTAAAAAATTCTGCCCCCTTTAAGCCTTTTGCACTAAGACTATCCCAGTTGATATTGGGGAAGTTGAAGTCCCCTACTATTACCCTATTAATTTTACACCTCTCTGAGATTTGCCTACATATCTGCTCCTCTATCTCTCCCTGACTATTTGGATGCCTGTAGTACATTCCCAAGTGATTGGGAGCCAAGTGATTGCCCCCTTTTTGTTTTTAGGTTCTACCCATATGGACTCATTTGAGGAACCTTCTAAGATATCATCCCTCCTTACTGCAGTAATTGACTCCTTGATCAACGGTGCAATGCAACCTCCTCTTTTACCCCCTCCCCTGTCACGCCTGAAGATTCTATACCCTGGAATATTGAGCTGCCAGTCCTGCCCCTCCCTCAACCATGTCTCTGTGATAGCAATAATATCATAATCCCATGTGCTAATCAACGCCTTCAATTCATCTGCCTTACTAGTAAGACTCCTTGCTTTAAAATAGAACATAGAACATAGAACATAGAACATACAGCACAGAACAGGCCCTTCGGCCCACAATGTTGTGCCGATCCTTTGTCCTCTGTCAAGGACAATTTAATCTATACCCCATCATTCTCCTTTATCCATATACCTATCCAAAAGCCTTTTGAAAGTCCCTAAAGTTTCTGACTCAACAACTTCCCCGGGCAAGGCATTCCATGCCTCGACCACTCTCTGGGTAAAGAACCTTCCCCTGACATCCCCCTTATATCTCCCACCCTTCACCTTAAATTTATGACCCCTTGTAACGCTTTGCTCCACCCGGGGAAAAAGTTTCTGACTGTCTACCCTATCTATTCCCCTGATCATCTTATAAACCTCTATCATGTCACCCCTCATCCTTCTCCTTTCTAATGAGAAGAGGCCTAGAATGTTCAGCCTTTCCTCGTAAGACTTATTCTCCATTCCAGGCAACATCCTGGTAAATCTCCTCTGCACCCTCTCCAAGGCTTCCACATCCTTCCTAAAATGAGGCGACCAGAACTGCACACAGTACTCCAAATGAGGCCTTACCAAGGTCCTGTACAGCTGCATCATCACCTCACGGCTCTTAAATTCAATCCCTCTGCTAATGAACGCTAACACCCCATATGCCTTCTTCACAGCCCTATCCACTTGAGTTGCAACTTTCAATGATCTATGCACATAGACCCCAAGGTCTCTCTGCTCCTCCACATGCCCAAGAACCCTACCGTTAACCCAGTATTTTGCATTCATGTTTGTCCTTCCAAAATGGACGACCTCACACTTTTCAGGGTTAAACTCCATCTGCCACTTTTCAGCCCAGCACTGCAACCTATCCAAGTCCCTTTGCAGACGACAATAGCCCTCCTCGGTATCCACAACTCCACCAACCTTTGTATCATCTGCAAATTTACTGACCCACCCTTCGACTAAAATAGATGCAATCCAGCCTTGCATTTTTCACTTGGGCCTTAACAGGTCTATACTTGCTCTGCCTTCCAGACTGACTCAAATTCTTTTCTATATTTGACTGTGCATCACCCCCTACTGTACCTGCACTCTGTATCCGATCCCCCTGCCAAATTAGTTTAAACCTCTCCCCCCCGCCCCCCCCCCCCCCCAACAGCACTAGCAAACCTCCCAGCAAGGATGTTGGTCCCGTTCCGGTTCAGGTGCAACCCGTCCAACTTGTACAGGTCCCACCTTTGCCAGAAACAGACCCAGTGATCCAGGAAACTAAAGCCCTCCCTCCTGCACCATCCCCTCAGCCATGCATTCATCTGCTCTATCCTCCTATTCCTATGCTCACTAGCACGTGGCACCAGGTGTAATCCAGAGATTACAACCTTTGAGGTCCTGCTTTATAATCTGCTACCTAGCTCCCTAAATTCTTGTTGCACGACCTCATCCCTCTTTCTACCTATGTCGTTGGTACCAATGTGTACCACGACCTCTGACTGTTCAACCTCCCTCTTCAGAATGTCCTGCAGCTGCTCCATGACCATAGCACCAGGGAGGCAACATACCATCCTGGAGTCACATTTGTGGCCACAGAAACGCCTATCTGTACCCCTGACAATGGAATCCCCTATCACTATAGCTCTTCCACTCTTTTTCCTCCCCTCATGTGCAACTGAGCTACCCATGGTGCCACAGACTTGGCTCTTGCTGCATTCCCCTGAGAAGCTATCTCCCCCAACAGTATCCAAAGCAGAATATCTGTTAAAGAGGGAGATGGACCCAAGGGACTCCTGCACTACCTGCCTAGTTCTTCTACTCCGCCTGGTGGTCACCCATTCACTTTCTGTCTGAGCAGTCTTTACCTGCGGTGTGATCACCTCCCTGTACATGCTATCCACGATGATCACAGCCTCGCGGATGCTCCAGTGTCTCCAGCCGCTGCTCCAGATCCAAAACGTGGATTTCAAGTAGCAGCAACTGGAGACACTTCCTGCACACGTGTTTGCCCTGGACACGAAGTGTCCTCGACTTCCCACATTGCAAAGGAGGAGCACTCCACGCTGCCGAGCTGCCCTGCCATGACTTACCCTTAATTTATCCCCATAAATTACCCAAAAATTAAATTTACACTAGGGACCTTGATTCCCTAAAAAAAAGCTACCTACTATATTAAAAAACTGCAGACCTTTCTCTTTACTTTTAGTTACTTACCCAGCTATTTAGAGTTATTCCCTAACAGCAGTTACTCACCAACTAATCACCTTGTAGCTTTTCTGTGATGTCATTGCTCACTTTGTTTTCAAATTCCGGCGTGCCTGGACTGCTCTCCGCTCCGGGAAGGTAAGTGACTGGGACACGATCCTCAGGCTCAATTTAACCTCTTCTCTCGCTCGGTGTTTTCCCTGCAGGTCCGCTCCGGGAAGGTAAGTGACTGGGACACGATCCTCAGGCTCAATTTAACCTCTTCTCTCGCTCGGTGTTTTCCCTGCAGGTCCGCTCCGGGAAGGTAAGTGACTGGGACACGATCCTCAGGCTCAATTTAACCTCTTCTCTCGCTCAGTGTTTTCCCTGCAGGTCCGCTCCTCTCCCGGAAGGTAAGTGCTGCCAGAGATGACCCATGAAGATCAGATAGCCGAAAACAATCCCCAACACGGAGATCCTTTAAAAAGCTGACAGGTGGTCAGATCATATCGGGACAATGTCTGAACAAATCATAAAGCTCATCTCTTGTGCCACACTGATAACTGAGAAGCCATTTTGAGATGTTCAGAAAAAGAAATGAGAGGGAAAGAGAGAGAGAGATTTCGAGACTGACTCTGAAATCATATAATCTGACTCGGATTATATGGAGGCCCCTGGGTGGACTGTGCTTTCACTTTGCAATGGTGCGGTTTGGGTTTGATATGTATTGGGTTGATTGAGACTTGTTTAGTTAACCATATCTGCACCAGGATATTCAAACAGATTAAATGCCAGACTAGTTTCAACAGCCAGTGTGTTTTCTTTCTCCAGAACTTGGCAGCACAGATTTTCAGATGTATTTTCTTCTGTAATCTGTTGAATTCACAATTGAGTGAAAACATATTTTGCCACTCGTTAATTCTTGCAGATTAAAAAGATTTTGCAAATTATCATCCACTTCCTTTTTAAAAGTTAGATACAGAATAGGAGCAGGAGTAGACTACTCGGCCCCTCAAGCCTGCTCTGCCATTCTATAAAATCATGGCTGATCTGATTGTGGCCTCAATTGCACTTTCCTGCCTACCCTCAATACCCTTTGACTCCCTTATTATTTATCAAGAATCTGTCCAACTCTGCTTTAAAAACAATGATCCTGCCTCCACCGCTCTCCGGGGAAGTGAGTTCCACAGACTAACGAACCTCAAAAAATTTTGCTTCATCTGTCTTAAATGGGAGACCCCTTATTTTTAAACTGTGACCCCTAGTTCCAGTCTCTCCCACAAGGGGAAACATCCTTTCAGCATCCACCCTGTCAAGTCCCCTCAGGATCTTATATGTTTCAATAAGATCACCTCTCATCCTTCTAAACTCCAGTGAACACAGACCCAACCTGTCCAACCTTTCCTAAGATAAACCCTCTCATCCCAGGAATCAGTCGAGTGAACCTTCTCTGAACTGCTTCCAATGCAATGATATCCTTTCTTAAGTAAGGAGACCAAAACTGTACGTAGTACTCTCGATGTGGTCTCACCAATGCCCTGTACAACTGCAGCAAAACATCTCTACATTTATATTCCATTCCTCTTGCAATAAATGACATTGTATTTGCCTTCTTAATCACTTGCCATACCTGCATACTAACTTTTTGTGTTTTGTGCACTAGGACACCCAGATCCCTCTGCATTTCAGAGTTCTGCAATCTCTCTTCAATTAAATAATATTCTGCTTTATTTTTCCGGCTAGAATGGACAAGTTCACACTTTCCCACATTATGCTCCATCTGCCAAGTCTTTGCCCACTCACTTAACCTATCTCTATCCCTTTTCAGACTTATGTCCTCTTCACAACTTACTTTCCTTCCTATCTTTGTCACCAGCAAATTTAGCAACCGTACCTTTGGTCCCTTCAAGTCATTGATATAGATTGTAAACAGCTGGGGCCCCAGCACTGATCCCCCTCCCCCCTCCCCACTCTCTGTCCCTATCCCATCGTCCTCCCACCTCCCTCCCTCATCCCCCTCCCCACTCTCTGTCCCTGTCCCATCGTCCTCCCACCTCCCTCCCTCATCCCCCTCCCCACACTCTGTCCCTATCCCATCGTCCTCCCACCTCCCTCCCTCATCCCCCTCCCCACTCTCTGTCCCTGTCCCATCGTCCTCCCACCTCCCTCCCTCATCCCCCTCCCCACTCTCTGTCCCTGTCCCATCATCCTCCCACCTCCCTCCCTCATCCCCCTCCCCACTCTCTGCCCCTGTCCCATCGTCCTCCCACCTCCCTCCCTCATCCCCCTCCCCACACTCTGTCCCTGTCCCATCGTCCTCCCACCTCCCTCCCTCATCCCCCTCCCCACACTCTGTCCCTGTCCCGTCGTCCTCCCACCTCCCTCCCTCATCCCCCTCCCCACACTCTGTCCCTGTCCCGTCGTCCTCCCACCTCCCTCATCCCCCTCCCCACTCTCTGTCCCTGTCCCGTCGTCCTCCCACCTCCCTCCCTATTCTCTGTCCCTGTCCCGTCATCCTCCCACCCTCATCCCCCTCCCCACTCTCTGTCCCTGTCCCGTCGTCCTCCCACCCTCATCCCTCTCCCCATTCTCTGTCCTTGTCCCGTCGTCCTCCCACCCTGATCCCCCTCCCCACTCTGTCCCTGTCCCATCGTCCTCCCACCTCCCTCCCTCATCCCCCTCCCCGCTCTCTGTCCCTGTCCCGTCGTCCTCCCACCTCCCTCCCTCATCCCCCTCCCCGCTCTCTGTCCCTGTCCCGTCGTCCTCCCACCTCTCTCCCTCATTCCCCCCCACCACCGACGTTCTTTTAAACTGCTCGATTTTATGGATTCTGCTTCCACTGCTCTTTCTGATTGGATATTCCAAGTCCCAATAACCCTCTGCATTTATAACATTTCTCCTTAGCCTTCACTTTGCTCTTTTGGCGATGATCTTAAATTGCCGCCCTCTAATTTCCAACTAACATGACCAGTGGAAATAGTTGGTGTCTATGTACTTTATCCAAATCTCTCATGCTTTTGAACACTTTGGGACTTTTACGTATCACCTGGAATAGATTACGTTTTGATTTTTGAGATATGTCTTTAACGGTTGATCGAGCGTAGAAAGGGTTCACATCCAGATGTAGCTCGTCATTAAAATGACTCCCAGTTGGGAGATGAGACAGGTCGACATTGATTGGCTTTTGCCGCTTACTGTCAACAGTGCGAAGCTCCACAAGGGTCATTCAACAAATTGGCACAACCTTTGAGAAAATCCATGAGCTGTCAGTCCTGAAGGTCTCCCTGGCTTTCAGTTGGTGTGGGAGAAATACTCATTGTGAGTTAATTAAAATCAATTGTGGTTATAGAACACACAGTCCAAAGCAGGGAAAGTCCTCTCTCATTAGTGGGTCTGAAACACAAAGGACCTTAGGAATGGCAGAGGAAGAGCTCATGGGAGTAATATCTTAGCATGGATAGAGGATTGGCTAAATATCAGGAAACAAAGAGTCTGGATAAATGGGGCATTTTCAGGTTGGAAATCTGTAACTAGTGGAGTGCCACAGGGATCAGTGCTGGGACCTCAACTATTTACAATCTATATTAATGATGAAAGGACAGAGTGTATTGTAGCCAAATTTGCTGATGACACAAAGATAGAACATAGAACAGTACAGCACAGTACAGGCCCTTCGGCCCACGATGTTGTGCCAACCCTTTAACCTCGGTAGGAAAGTAAGTTGTGCAGAGAACAAAAGGAGGCTACAAAGGAATATTGATAGGTTAAGTGAGTGGGCAAAGACCTGGCAAATGGAATATAATAGGGAAAAATGTGATATTGTCCATTTTGGCCAAATTTGCTGACGATACAAAGATAGGTAGGAAAACAAGTTGTGAAGACGACACAAAAGGGCTGAATTAGAGCACCGCAAATCGCAGCAGCACGCTTTGAAGTCGGTGGCCTTCAGGCGCGGCTGTGCCGCCGCTGAGACCCCACGATATTGCACGCGGGGGCTCATTTAAATGGAGGGAGTGGAACGGCAGCCCCTGATAACGTAGAGGGGGTGGCCGCTCCGTCCCCGGCATCCGACTCCACTGCGCAGGCGCCATTCTTAACGGGCTTCAAGCAAAGTGAATTTTTAAAAGGTACATTTTTATGAATCATTTATTTATTTTATTTTATATTTTATTTTTAGAGATACAGCACTGAAACAGGCCTTTGGCCCACCGAGTCTGTGCCAACCATCAACCACCCATTTATACTAATCCTACATTAATCCCATATTCCTAACACATCCCCACCTTCCCTCAATTCTCCTACCACCTACCTACACTAGGGGCAATTTAAAATGGCCAATTTACCTATCAACCTACAAGTCTTTGGCTGTGGGAGAAAACCAGAGCACCCGGCGAAAACCCACACGGTCACAGGGAGAACTAGCAATCTCCGCACAGGCAGTACCCAGAATCGAACCCGGGTCACAGGAGCTGTGAGGCTGCGGTGCTAACCACTGCGCCACTGTGTCGCCCATCATCTTTTAAAAAGTAATTAAAAGCTGGAGGCCCTTTCCCAACCCCACCCCCCTATGTTTTTTGTATTGGCCTTCTTCTTCTTTGGCCTCCTTGTCTTGGGAGACAATGGGTAAGTGCCAGGTGGTCAGTGGTTTGTGAAGCAGCGCCTGGAGTGGCTATAAAGGCCAATACTAGAGTGGCAGACTCTTCCACAGGTGCTGCAGATAAAATTGGTTGTCGGGGCTGTTACACAGTTGGCTCTCCCCTTGCACTTCTGTCTTTTTTCCTGCCAACTGCTAAGTTTCTTCGACTCGCCACACTTTAGCCCCACCTTTATGGCTGCCCGCCAACTCTGGCGATTGCTGGCAACTGACTCCCACGACTTGTGATCAATGGCACAGGACTTCATGTCACGTTTGCAGATGTCTTTAAAGCGGAGTCATGGACGGCCGGTAGGTCTGATACCAGTGACTAGCTCGCTGTACAATGTGTCCTTGGGATCCTGCCATCTTTCATGCAGGAGACAGGCTTGATACACCGGACTTTTGTGTTCCGTGTCAGCTCCAAGCTTTATTGGTCTACACGTCGATAATTAATTTCATTGCCAAACCGATCGTTCCCCCCCAAACTCGTCACATTTGCCTTTCAACCCCTTCCCACCATCCCCACAGCCAATAATGTGTTTTTCCCGCTTGCCCCCCACAGACCTGAATATTAAACACCTCCCCCCCACCCGCCCCCCCCCAGAACCACCACCACCGTCTCGCCTCGAATCCCCAAACATGATTTGGAAGGCGCGGGACTTCCGGCCAGTGGTCGCAATATTGGCGTGGGACAGCCGCCCGATCCAGGTAAGTTAATTAGCATTTTTTGAATAAGTTTGAGTAGGCAAATGAAGCCTCGCTGCCGCCGGTAAAATGCAGCGAGGCCTTCTCGATGTCGGAGATCGTGGCAGCCTCTCCCACGAGTATTATACAGGCCCCCCGCCGCGACCCCCACATCGAGGAGCTAGTAAAATTCAGCCCAAAATGTCTGCATAGGGAAATAGAGGTTAAGCAAGTGGGCAAAACTTTGGCAGACATATTGTAGCAAAATGTGATGGTGCACATTTTGGCAGGAAGAACAGAAAAGCAGATTATTTACATGGAGAGAGACTGCAGAATGTTGCACTACAGAAGGATTTTTTTTTTAAATTCATTCGTGGGATGTGGGTGTCGCTGGCTAGGCCAGCATTTATTGCCCGTCCCTAATTGCCCTTGAGAAGGTGGTGGTGAGCTGCCTTCTTGAACCGCTGCAGTCCATGTGGGGTAGGTACACCCACAGTGCTGTTAGGAAGGGAGTTCCAGGATTTTGACCCAGCGACAGTGAAGGAACGGCGATATAGTTCCAAGTCAGGATGGCATGTGGCTTGGAGGAGAACTTGCAGGTGGTGATGTTCCCATGTATTTGCGGCCCTTGTCCTTCTAGTTGGTAGAGGTTATGGGTTTGGAAGGTGCTGTCTAAGCAGCCTTGGCGCGTTGCTGCAGTGCATCTTGTAGATGGCAAACATTGCTGCCACTGTGAGTCAGTGGTCGAGGGAGTGAATGTTGAAGGTGGCAGATGGGGTGCCAATCGAGCGGGCTGCTTTGTCCTGGATGGTGTCGAGCTTCTGGAGTTGCACCCATCCAGGCAAGTGGAGAGTGTTCCATCACACTCCTAACTTGTGCCTTGTGAATAGGCATTGGGGAATCAGGAGGTGAGTTACTTGCCACAGGATTCCCAGCCTCTGACCTGCTCTTGCAGCCACAGCATTTATGTGGCTGGTCCAGTTCAGTTTCTGGTCAATGGTGACACCCAGGATGTTGATAGTGGGGGATTCAGCGATGGTAATGCCATTGCAGGTCAAGAGGAAATGATTAGGTTCTCTCTTGTTTGAGAAGGTCATTGCCTGACACTTGTGTGGCATGAATGTGTCCTCGGGTGCCCTTGTATAGGAATCACAAAAAGTCAGCAAGTAATTAGGAAGGCAAATGGAATGTTAGCCTTTATTACAAGGGGGTGGAGTATAAGCGTAGGCAGGTCTTGTACAGTATAGGACATTGGTGAGACCACACCTAGAGTACTGCATACCGTTTTGGTCTCCTTACTTGAGGGACATACTTGCATTGGAAACCGTTCAGAGAAGGTTCACTAGGCTGATTCCTGGGATGAAGGGGTTTGTCCTATGAGGAAATAGTGAGCAGGTTGGGCCTATACTCATTGAAGTTTTGAAGAACTGGAGATGATCTTATTGGGCTTGACAGGTTAGATGCTGAGAGCATGTTTCCCTTCATGAGGGAATCTAGAACTAGGGGGCACAGTTTCAAAAGAAGGGGTCTTCCTTTTAAGACAGAGACGAAGAATTTCTTTTCTCAGAGGGTCATTAATCTTTGGAATTCTCTTCCACAGGGAGCAGTGGAGGCTGCGTCATTGAATATATTCAAGGCTAAGTTAGACAGATATTTGATCTACAAAGGAGTCAAGGGTTATGCGAGGCCAGCAGGAAAGTGGAGTTGACACCACAATCAAATCAGCCATGATCTTACTGAATGGGGCAGCAGGCTCAAGGGGCCAAATGGCCTACTCCTGCTCCTATTTATGTTCTTATATAAACCCATAATCCATATCACCTGAAAAATGAAAATAGTTGACAGAGACACAGCTCGCTTATTTGAATTGTGCCTGAGATAGTGGAGAGTTGGGTGCTCTTTAATGGTACAAGGAGGTGTAGATGTATCTCACTGGAAAACTCTATCCTGTTCATTCGTATACTGAACATGAAAGAAACCTATTTGTCAGTGTATTATTGCATGCAATCTCACAAAAACGCTGTATGATCTGCCTTTGAAAAAAAACCAGTAGACTGCAGTGTCATGTGCAAGACCCAAAGTATCCAGCAAAATAAAAGCAAAATACTGCAGATGCTGGAAATCTGAAATAAAAACAAGAAATGCTGGAACCACTCAGCAGGTCTGGCAGCATCTGTGGAAAGAGAAGCAGAGTTAACGGTTCGGGTCAGTGACCCTTCTTCGGAACTAGCAAATATTAAAAATGTCACAGGTTATAAGCAAGTGAGGTGGGGGTGGGGCAAGAGATGACAAAGGAGAAGGTGTAGATTGGACAAGGCCACATAGCTGACCAAAAGGTCATGGAGCAAAGGCAAACAATATGTTAATGGTGTGTTGAAAGACAAAGCATTAGTACAGAAAAAGTGTTAACGGACTGAATATTGAACAGCACCAAGTACAAACATGAAAATAAAACAGTGGGTAAGCAAACTGAACAAATTGAGATGAAATGAAATAAATGCAAAAAAAAGGTTGTAAAAAATATAAAGAAAAGAAGAAAAAACTAAAAATGAAAGTAAAGTGGGGGGCTGTCATGCTCTGAAATTATTGAACTCAATGTTCAGTCCGGCAGGCTGTAGTGTGCCTAATCGGTAGATGAGATGCTGTTCCTCGAGCTTGTGTTGATGTTCACTGGAACACTGCAGCAATCCCAGGACAGAGATGTGAGCATGAGAGCAGGGGGGAGTGTTGAAATGGCAAGCAACCGGAAGCTCAGGGTCCTGCTTGCGGACTGAGCGGAGATGTTCCGCAAAGCGGTCACCCAGTCTGCGCTTGGTCTCCCCAATGTAGAGGAGACCACATTGTGAGCAGCGAATACAGTATACTACATTGAAAGAAGTACAAGTAAATCGCTGCTTCACCTGAAAGGAGTGTTTGGGGCCTGGGATAGTGAGGAGAGAGGAGGTAAATGGGCAGGTATTACACCTCCTGCGATTGCATGGGAAGGTGCCATGGGATGGGGATGGGGACATGGTCATCAAACCTGCAGACAAGGGTGGTGCTGTTGTTGTATGGCGTACCGACCTCTACCTTGCAGAAGCTCAACGCCAACTCTCAGACACTTCTTCCTACCTCCCTCTGGACCATGACCCCACCACCGAACATCAAGCCACCGTCCAAAGGACTGTCACTGACCTCATCTACTCTGGAGATCTTCCCCCTACAGCTTCCAACCTCATAGTCCCGCAATCCCGGACAGCCCGCATCAGAGATGGACCATGTAAAGGTGAGAGAAGGGTGGAAATTGGAAGCAAAGTTAATAAAGTTTTCCAGTTTGGGGCGGGAGCAGGAAACGGCACCGATACAGTCCTCAATGTACCTGAAAAAGAGTCGGGTGTGGGGGCCTGAGTAGGACTGGAACAAAGAATGCTCGACATATCCCACAAAAAGACAGGCATAACTAGGACCCATGCGGGTACCCATAGCAACACCTTTTACTTGAAGGAAGTGCGTGGAGTTGAAGGAGAAGTTGTTCAATGTGAGAACAAGTTCAGCCAGGCGGAGGAGGGTGGTGGTGGATGGGGACTGGTTGGGCCTCTGTTCCAGGAAGAAGCCGAGAGCCCTCAAACCATCCTGGTGGGGGATGGAGGTGTAGAGCGATTGGACGTCCATAGTGAAGAGGAGGCGGTTAGGACCAGGAAACTGGAAATTGTCAAAATGACGTAAGGCGTCAGAAGAGTCACAGATGTAGGTGGGAAGTGACTGGACCAGCGGAGAAAAGATAGAGTCTAGATAGGAAGAAATAAGTTCAGTGTGGCAGGAGCAGGCTGAAACAATGGGTCTGCAGGGACAGTCCTGTTTGTGGATTTTGGGAAGGAGGTAGAAGCGGGCTGTCCGGGGTTGCGGGACTATGAGGTTGGAAGCTGTTGAGGGAAGATCTCCAGAGGAGATGAGGTCAGTGACAGTCCTTTGGACGGTGGCTTGATGTTCAGTGGTGGGGTCATGGTCCAGAGGGAGGTAGGAAGAAATGTCTGTGAGTTGGCGTTGAGCTTCTGCAAGGTAGAGGTCGGTACGCCATACAACAACAGCACCACCCTTGTCTGCAGGTTTGATGACCATGTCCCCATCCCCATCCCATGGCACCTTCCCCTGCAATTGCAGGAGGTGTAATACCTGCCCATTTACCTCCTCTCTCCTCACTATCCCAGGCCCCAAACACTCCTTTCAGGTGAAGCAGCGATTTACTTGTACTTCTTTCAATGTAGTATACTGTATTCGCTGCTCACAATGTGGTCTCCTCTACATTGGGGAGACCAAGCGCAGACTGGGTGACCGCTTTGTGGAACACCTCCGCTCAGTCCGCAAGCAGGACCCTGAGCTTCCGGTTGCTTGCCATTTCAACACTCCCCCCTGCTCTCATGCTCACATCTCTGTCCTGGGATTGCTGCAGTGTTCCAGTGAGCATCAACGCAAGCTCGAGGAACAGCATCTCATCTACCGATTAGGCACACTACAGCCTGCCAGACTGAACATTGAGTTCAATAACTTCAGAGCATGACAGCCCCCCATTTTACTTTCATTTTTAGTTGTTTTTTCTTTTTTCTTCTTTTCTTTATATTTTTTACAACCTTTTTTTTGCATTTATTTCATTTCATCTTAGTTTGTTCAGTTTGCTTACCCACTTTTTTTTTCATGTTTGCACTTGCTGCTGTTCAATATTCAGTCCGTTAACACCTAATCTGTACGAATGCTTTGTCTTTCAACACACCATTAACATATTGTTTGCCTGTGCTCCATGACCTTTTGGTCAGCTATGTGGCCTTGTCCAATCTACACCTTCTCCTTTGTTATCTCTTGCCCCACCCCCACCTCACTTGCTTATAACCTGTGACATTTTTAATATTTGTCGGTTCCGAAGGTGGTTCACTGACCCGAAACGTTAACTCTGCTTCTCTTTCCAGATGCTGCCAGACCTGCTGAGTGGTTCCAGCATTTCTTGTTTTTATTACCACAGTATCCAGTACCTGCAACAAGGAGGATGCATTAGAAATGCTAGGTCATGGCATTGTTTAACTAGATATTGAGCAGTAAGAGTGGACACCTGATCATACAGATTACCAACGCTGCTGAGACAAGACAGCAATGACACTGAACCCAAGAGAATATCTACTGTAGACCCATGAAATTTGTAACACACTTTCGCCTCTTGCCCATCTCCATTCTGATGAAGAGTCCCAACTTCTCTCATCTCAGTTCCTAACAAAAGCCTCCCATCTCGGGAACATAGGAAAGGAGGCAGCCATTCGATCCCTCGAGCCTGTGCCTCCATTTAGTTAGATCAACACTAACCTGTACCTTCTTTTGGGCCTCCTTATCTCGAGAGACAATGGATACGCGCCTGGAGGTGGTCAGTGGTTTGTGAAGCAGCGCCTGGAGTGGCTATAAAGGCCAATTCTGGAGTGACAGGCTCTTCCACAGGTGCTGCAGAGAAATTTGTTTGTTGGGGCTGTTGCACAGTTGGCTCTCCCCTTGCGCCTCTGTCTTTTTTCCTGCCAACTACTAAGTCTCTTCGACTCGCCACAATTTAGCCCTGTCTTTATGGCTGCCCGCCAGCTCTGGCGAATGCTGGCAACTGACTCCCACGACTTGTGATCAATGTCACACGATTTCATGTCGCGTTTGCAGACGTCTTTATAACGGAGACATGGACGGCCGGTGGGTCTGATACCAGTGGCGAGCTCGCTGTACAATGTGTCTTTGGGGATCCTGCCATCTTCCATGCGGCTCACATGGCCAAGCCATCTCAAGCGCCGCTGACTCAGTAGTGTGTATAAGCTGGGGGTGTTGGCCGCTTCAAGGACTTCTGTGTTGGAGATATAGTCCTGCCACCTGATGCCAAGTATTCTCCGAAGGCAGCGAAGATGGAATGAATTGAGACGTCGCTCTTGACTGGCATACGTTGTCCAGGCCTCGCTGCCGTAGAGCAAGGTACTGAGGACACAGGCCTGATACACTCGGACTTTTGTGTTCCGTGTCAGTGCGCCATTTTCCCACACTCTCTTGGCCAGTCTGGACATAGCAGTGGAAGCCTTACCCATGCGCTTGTTGATTTCTGCATCTAGAGACAGGTTACTGGTGATAGTTGAGCCTAGGTAGGTGAACTCTTGAACCACTTCCAGAGCGTGGTCGCCAATATTGATGGATGGAGCATTTCTGACATCCTGCCCCATGATGTTCGTTTTCTTGAGGCTGATGGTTAGGCCAAATTCATTGCAGGCAGACGCAAACCTGTCGATGAGACTCTGCAGGCATTCTTCAGTGTGAGATGTTAAAGCAGCATCGTCAGCAAAGAGGAGTTCTCTGATGAGGACTTTCCGTACTTTGGACTTCGCTCTTAGACGGGCAAGGTTGAACAACCTGCCCCCTGATCTTGTGTGGAGGAAAATTCCTTCTTCAGAGGATTTGAACGCATGTGAAAGCAGCAGGGAGAAGAAAATCCCAAAAAGTGTGGGTGCGAGAACACAGCCCTGTTTCACACCACTCAGGATAGGAAAGGGCTCTGATGAGGAGCCACCATGTTGAATTGTGCCTTTCATATTGTCATGGAATGAGGTGATGATACTTAGTAGCTTTGGTGGACATCCGATCTTTTCTAGTAGTCTGAAGAGACCACGTCTGCTGACGAGGTCAAAGGCTTTGGTGAGATCAATGAAAGCAATGTAGAGGGGCATCTGTTGTTCACTGCATTTCTCCTGTATCTGACGAAGGGAGAACAGCATGTCAATAGTCGATCTCTCTGCACGAAAGCCACACTGTGCCTCAGGGTAGACGCGCTCGGCCAGCTTCTGGAGCCTGTTCAGAGCGACTCGAGCAAAGACTTTCCCCACTATGCTGAGCAGGGAGATTCCACGGTAGTTGTTGCAGTCACCGCGGTCACCTTTGTTTTTATAGAGGGTGATGATGTTGGCATCGCGCATGTCCTGGGGTACTGCTCCCTCGTCCCAGCACAGGCATAGCACTTCATGTAGTGCTGAGAGTATAGCAGGCTTGGCACTCTTGATTATTTCAGGGGTAATGCTGTCCTTCCCAGGGGCTTTTCCGCTGGCTAGGGAATCAATGGCATCACTGAGTTCCGATTTGGTTGGCTGTATGTCCAGCTCATCCATGACTGGTAGAGGCTGGGCTGCATTGAGGGCAGTCTCAGTGACAGCATTCTCCCTGGAGTACAGTTCTAGGTAGTGCTCAACCCAGCGGTCCATCTGTTTGCGTTGGTCAGTGATTATGTCCCCCGATTTAGATTTGAGGGGGGTGATCTTCTTGATGGTTGGCCCAAGAGCTCTCTTCATGCCATCATACATTCCTCTGATGTTTCCGGTGTCTGAGGCCAGCTGAATATGACTGCATAGGTGTTGCCAGTAGTCGTTTGCGCAACGCCTAGCTGTTCTTTGTGCAGTACTTCTGGCTGCTTTAAGTGCTGCGGATGTTAAATCGCTGGGGGCTTTCTTGTAGTTCAAAAGTGCAATGCGCTTAGCGGCTATGACAGGTTCCAGCTCTTCATTATGAGATTGAAACCAGTCTGCATTTCTCTTCGCACTTTTGCCGTAGGTGGTCAAAGCTGACTCATAGATGGCGTCTCTGATGTGGGCCCACTTGGTCTCAGCATCCCCTGTGGGAGTGTTTTGAAGGGCTGTTACAAGTGAATTTAGAAATTTTTGTAACAGCTGTGGGTGAGGAATTCTGCTCGTGTTGATGCGCGGGTGGCCCTTCTGCTTGGAATGATGCAACTTCTTTGGTCTGAGTCTAACCTTGCTGCACACCAGGGAGTGGTCGGTGTCGCAGTCCGCACTGTGGAAGCTGCGTGTGATTTGAACACTGTTTAAGGCGGCTCGCATTGTGACAATGAGGTCTAGCTGGTGCCAACGACGTGATCTTGGGTGCCTCCATGAAACCTGGTGACAGGGTTTAGTGTGAAAGAACGAGTTGGTGATGCAGAGGTTATGATAGGTACACAACTCAAGCAGTCTCTGCCCGTTCTCATTCATCCTTCCAACGCCATAGCGCCCAAGGCAGGAGGGCCATGAGTCATGGTCGGCCCCAACCCTGGCATTAAAGTCCCCCAGCAGGAATAGGTGTTCGGTGTTGGGGATGCTGCTAATGATGTTATGGAGTTGTTCATAGAACTGGTCTTTAGCTTCAGGTGCGGAGCAGAGTGTTGGAGCATAGATGCTGAGTAGGTGTACTGGACCAGAGGTGGTGAGCAGTCGGATGGACAGTATGCGTTCCGAGCCATTTGAGGGAGGCTCTATCATGCTGAGCAAGGAGTTTCTGATGGCGAAGCCCACTCCATGCTGTCTTGGTTCTTCAGGATCACTGCCCTGCCAGAAGAAGGTGTAGTCTTGCTCTGCTAGAGAGCCACTCGCGGGGAGGCGAGTCTCCTGAAGTGCTGCAATGTCCACATTGAATCTACTGAGCTCGTTGTTAATGATGGCGGTCTTCCGAGAATCGTTGATTTGTGTAAGGTCTTCCGACAGGCCAGGACACATAGTTCTGACGTTCCAGCTTGCAAAGCGAAGGGCTGGTACCTTCTTTCCTTTTTTCATGTTGTTTGGTGCGGTGTATCAGTCCACCTTTCGGGCAATGACCCTGAGCTCCAAGCACCCATTGAAGCAGGCAGACTGTGGCGGGACAGAACCTTATTGACCGGGGGCTGCCCGGTTTGAGGCGGGCGGTAGCTGTCCAGTGAGGTGCAATGACCTCTCCCACCGACAAAGGCAACCCGTGGCGCCCAGTTTCTACGCCAATTTATCTGGACTTATAACCCGTAACTGCTGCCTTCCGTGTTGTTTTAGTCGCTGTGAGGCAACTATGGAGTGACCTCTCCATGGCGCATGCCTGGGCAAATTTATGGAGGTTGAGAGTTGCCCAGTCGTCAAAACCCCCCTCTCGGCCTTTCTGGTGGGGTCCAAAGGAGTGCAGGACACGACGTTTGGCACCAGTATGGCTGCAGGAACTGCCGGAAACATGCCAAAGGTGACACATGACCGCCTACGGGGTTCCGCTCTGGATTTTCTGTTCGGGTTTACTCCCTTAGCCTTGGTCTCTCCCGAGACGCCCACAAGGCAGTGGGGTTGTTGGGGCCCCTACACAGGTGTAACCTGTACCCCAACTCTATTTATCCACCTTTGCTCGACGGCCTTCAATACCTTTACCCAACAAAAATCTCAGTCTTGAAAATTTCAACTGCCCCTCAGCATCCACAGCCTTTTAGGGGAGAGAGTCCAGATTTCCACCACCCTTTGTGTGAAAAAGTGTTTCCTGAATGGCCTAGTTCTAATTTTAAATTCTAGATTCTGACATCAGGGGAAATAGTTTCTGTACCTACCCTATCAAATCCTTTGATCAGTTTAAACACTTCAATTAGATCATGGCTCAACCATTAAACTCAAGGGAACACAAACAAAATATATGGAATTTAAATCTTTAAACCCTGGTATAATTCTGGTGAATCTGCACTGTATCTGCCTTAACCCTAGCAAGCTCCTTTTACACAGACTCACAGGAAACCAGCGAGATTGGCAAGATCATCCCTTCATGAACTTTCACCTTTTCTGTTTTTTAATTGCAGACGCTCTATGATCGTCTTTAATAAGTGTTAGAAGTGACTGCAAGCTCGCAGACCTGCCATTCACTGGCTCACGTCGTTACGTTTAAACACAGTGCTTCACAGGATTTGACACCGAGCCCCATTAGGGCAGGTGACCACAGCTTGGTCAAAGAAGTCAGTGTTAAGGAGCATCTTAAAAGGAGGGGCAAGAGGTTCAGGGAGGGAATTCCAGAGCTTAGGGCCCAGGCAGCTGAAGGCACGGCCACCAATGGTGTATCAATGGAAATTGGGGATGCTCAAGAGGCCAGAATGAGAGGAGTGCAGAAGTCTCGGAGTGTTGTAGGTTTAGAGGAGCAGTAAGGGGCAGAAGGATACAAGACTGCCTGGAGGGCTCACATTTGCTTTGATGATGATTCAGCAGGCAGTGTAGGGCAGCTTAATAAGGTATGACATCTCGGTACCCTTATATTAGAGGTTCTGCACCAGCTGCTCATGGTTTCTTAATACTGATTGTACAGTTGATAAGTGGTGGGTAGCGTAGCCGAGAATCTGTGATGTGCAGGGACAAGGTGTCTGGCTCAGTCTGCAGACTCGTAAGTTCACCCCTTTTACAGGTAAGCTGTAGCATTCTCCATCTGACCTGAGAGCAGCAGTCCAAAGCACAGAACTTCATGTACCTCCTTCTGTGATCGGTTGTTGACTGATGAATTGACCATTTTGCTGCTCAGCAATTCTTCTGCTGCTCAGATCATTCAAACACGATTGGTGGAACCAGAACTTTACAGCACTCGAGAAGGCCATTCAGCCCATTGCACCTTGGGACAGTTTCCTACTTTAAAAACACTATACAAATGGGTAAAGTAACCACTCTGTTAATTCTGTTCACGAGCTGCAGAGATGCTGGATACATTAGTCGTAACCCTAGACTATTTAGTACATTCTGGAAAAGTCCTAGTAGATCGGAAAACCACAAGTGTTAACACCTTTATTCAAGAAAGGGGGAGGACAGAAAGCAGGAAACTTGTCGGCCAGTTAGCCTCACATCTGTCATTGGGAAAATGCTCGAATAAATTAAAGTAGTAGCAGGACATTTAGGAAATCATAATGCAATCAGGCAGAGTCTGGTTTTGTGAAAGGGAAATTGCATTTGACAAATTTATTAGCGTTCTTGGAGAACGTAACAAGAAGGGGGATAACAGGGAACCAGTAGATGAATTGTATTTGAATTTCCAAAAGGCATTCGATAAGGTGCCACATAAAAGGTTACTACACAAGATACGAGAAAGCTGGGGAATGGCACTCAGAGAACTGTTTTTTTGGAGCACTGGTGCAGACACAATGGGCCAAATGGCTTCCTTCTGTGCTGAACAATTCTTTGATTCTGTGAAGAGGTCATGGTGTTGGGGGTAATATATTAGCATGGTTAGAGGACTGGCTAACTAACAGGAAACCGACAGGAGGCATAAATGGGGCATTTTCAGGTTGGCAAACTGTAACTGGTAGTGTGCCAGAAGGATCAGTCCTGGGACCTCAACTATTTATAATCTATATTAATGACTTGGATGAAGGGACCGAGTGTATTGTAGCCAAATTTAATGATACAAAGATAGGTAGAAAAGCAAGTTTGACGAGGACACAAGAGTCTGCAAAGGGATACAGATAGGTTGTGAGTCGGCAAAAATTTGGCAGGTGGAGTATAATGTGGGAAAATGTGAAGCTGTCCACTTTGGCAGGAAGAATAGAAAAGCAGAGTATTTTTTACATGGAGAGAGACTGCAGAATGCTGTGGTACAGGAGTCACAAAGTTAGCACGTAGGTACAGCAAGTAAGTGGCGCAGTGGTTAGCACCACAGCCTCACAGCTCCAGCAACCCGGGTTCAATTCTGGGTACTGCCTGTGCGGAGTTTGCAAGTTCTCCCTGTGACCGTGTGGGTTTTCTCCGGGTGCTCCGGTTTCCTCCCACATGCCAAAAGACTTGCAGGTTGATAGGTAAATTGGCCATTATAAATTGCCCCTAGTATAGGTAGGGGAATTGAGGGAAGGTGGGGATGTGAGAAGATAATGGGATTAATGTATAAATGGGTGGTTGATGGTCGGCACAGACTCGGTGGTCCGAAGGGCCTGTTTCAGCGCTGTATCTCCAAATAAAAAATAAATAAAATTAGGAAGGTAAATGGAATGTTGGCCTTTATGGCAAGGGGAATGGAACGTAAAAGTAGGGAAGTCTTGCTACAACTGTACAGGCATTGGTGAGACTGCACCTAGAGTACCGTGTAAAGTTTTAGTCTTATTTGAGGGATATACTTGCATAGGAGGCAGTTCAGAAAAAGTTCACTAGGCTGATTCCTGGGATGAGGAGTTTGTCTTATGAGGAAAGATTGAGCAAGTTTGGCCTATACTCATTGGAGTTTGGAAGAGAGAGGTGATGTTATTGAAACATATAAGATTCTGAAGGGGCTTGACAGGGTGGATGCTGAGAGGATGTTACCCCTCTTGGGGGAATCTAGAACTAGGGGACACAGTTTCAGAATAAAGGGTCTCCCTTTTCAGATGGAGATGAGGAGGAAGAGCTTCTTGCAGGGTCGTTAATCTTTGGAATTCTCTTCCCCAGACAGCAGTGGAGGCTGGGTCATTGAATATATTCAAGGCTGAGTTAGACAGATTTTTGACCGACAAGGGAGTCAAGGGTTATGGGGGGCAGGCAGGAAAGTGGAGTTGAAGCCATAATCAGATCAGCCATGATCTTACAGAATGGCGGAGCAGGCTTGAGGGGCCGAATGGCCTACTCCAGCTATTTGTTATGTTCTTAGTTAACACAGTCAGTCACCTTAAATTTACATTCGCTGTTTCAGTGATGTGATTAACCTGTCCATTTATACTAAACAAGTTAACGATTATTAAACCCCACACACTGATGCACCAGAGTTTCACACGGTCAATGATTGGATGTTTGCTGCTCATCATATTCCAGAGGCCCTGCTCACACACCCAGTGCAGTAACTCACCTCCCCCAAACATCAATGAATGCTCGACACCTGAATATCATGTGAGAGGCAGCACAGGTTTGGCTGTGATTCTTCCCCAGCTGACATTCATCAAGAATTACCAATCACCAACGATCCTTGGGGCAAGTTCCAGAGAGTTGCTGGGGCTCACAGTGAACCTATCACCCACTAAAAGTGGGCATCTTCTGGGAAAGGGGGGGGAATTGGAATTTGGGAGAAAGTGGGGGGAATCTGGGAGCTACAACAAAGCTCCTGAAAGGTTCTTACCTGCAACACTTCGTGACATTAAATATTCCACCAGAGGGGCATCATGCTTCCGCAGCTTGGTTTGAACACACTTGTCTACAACAGCAGAGGAAATGTCAAATCCCAGAGCCTGTAGAACATTGACAACTGCAGTCGCACCACATGCACTCGATCCAATCTGCAGAGTCTGCTTCTGCACAGCCTCCGCCAGACTCCAGATCATCACCGAGTTGTTTTTCTCATCCTGTGTTGACTTCTCTGAGCTCAGATCACCACATAGGCCATTCAAATCCATTGTCCACACAAACCTCGTGTTTCACAGAAAACTGCCAGGGGTAGCATGAAATCCCAATCTGAGCGATGGCTTCTCCTCTGGGTGTAACAAAACCCTACAATGCATGAAAAAAAAGACAAACTCATTGCTTTTCTGAGATTGGGGTCAAGACACATTGATGGAACAGTGGAGAGGGAGCTTTACTCCGTATCTGACCCCCCATTTTTTTTTGTTGTTTTTTTTTCTTTTTTTTTGCACCTGTCCTGGGAGTGTTTGATGGGGACAGTGGAGAGGGAGCTTTACTCTGTATCTAACCCTGTACTGTACCTGTCCTGGGAGTGTTTGATGGGGACAGTGTAGAGGGAGCTTTACTCTGTATCTAACCCTGTACTGTACCTGTCCTGGGAGTGTTTGATGGGGACAGTGTAGAGGGAGCTTTACTCTGTATCTAACCCTGTACTGTACCTGTCCTGGGAGTGTTTGATGGGGACAGTGTAGAGGGAGCTTTACTCTGTATCGAACCCTGTTTTTTCTTTTTTTTTTGTAGAGGGAGCTTTACTCTGTATCTAACCCCCGTTTTTTTTTAGAGGGAGCTTTACTCTGTATCTAACCCCCGTTTTTTTTAATATATTTTTTATGTCGAGGGGCCCTTTATTCCTCAGGCCCCCATTATATATTTTTTATATGTCGAGGGGGCCTTTATTCCTCAGGCCCCCTTTATATACATACTTATATTTTTAAAATAACTTTATTAAAACCAGATAAATAAACAAAAAACTCAAATTAAAATGCCATTCTCGGCGTCGACAATGCACTCCAGTCCCTGCGGTGCCCACCGGTCGCGGAAGGCCTCAAGCGGACCGTCAGACACCGCATGCTCCTTTTCCAGGGACACCCGGGCGCGAACGTAACCGCGGAAGAGGGGCGGGCAATCGGGGAGGACGGACCCCCCGACGGCCCGCAACCTGGACCTGTTAATTGCCACCTTGGCCAGGCCCAGGAGCAGACCGACGAGGAGATCCTCCTCTCGGCCCAAGCCCCTCCGCACTGGGTGCCCAAAGATCAGGAGCGTGGGACTGAAGTGCAGCCAGAATTTGAGGAGCAGCCCCTTCAGATACTCAAATAGGGGCTGCAACCTCGCACACTCCGTATAAATGTGGAACACGGACTCATCCAGGCCGCAGAAAGTACAGGTGGCCTGGGAGTCCGTGAACCTACTTAAAAGCCTATTGCACGGGACTGCTCTGTGCAGCACCCTCCACCCCAGGTCCCCGATGTAAAGGGGGAAGACTCCCGCGTAGAGAGACCTCCATCAGGGTTTCCCCTCGCCGCCAGATGGCAACGCGGACCGCCAAGGCGTGTCCGGCCGGCTGACGAGGGCGAGGAAGTGGAGAGTGTGCAGGAGCAGCCCGTACAGGAAACCCCTCCGTGCCGATTGGAATGGCACGGAGGACATTTCCGAGAGGCGGCTCGGGTTGTGTGGGACCGGCTCCCGAGGAGGGTTTCGGGGCCTGGGTCCGATGAGCAGTTCCGGCCGAGCGGGGGTCAGCTCGGCCGGGATCGCTCCGCACTCCCGAGCCCCCTCGCCACCCGCAGTGAGGGACGTCCCAGGGGTTTCGGCTATTCCTCCGCCCGCCGGACCGTCCCCGGAGTCGGCCACCCGGACAGCCAAGGCGCTCTCCTCCGCCGGCGGGGCAGCACCCTGACTGGAGGCGACCATGTTCCAGACTCGGAATAGATCCCGGTAAAAGACAGGCAACTCCCTCAGAGAGGCGCGGCTAACGGACTCCACCGGGAGCTGCGTGTCGTCTTGAAGGCAGTGACACTGGCGGAAAAAATACGTCGCCAGCGCACACCATCTGGGAGGACGCTCGACGTACAGGTATCTCTGCAGGGTCCGAAGGCGGAGAGTCGCAGCCTGGGTGCGGATGCACACCAGCGACTGACCGCCCTCCTCGATCGGGAGACTCAGGACCGCGGCAGAGACCCAGTGTTTCCTCTTGCCCCAGAAGAAATCGATGAGTTTCTTCTGGATCTTGGTGGCAAATACAGGGGGCGGGGCCAAAGTGACCAACCGGTACCACAGCATGGAGGCCACCAGTTGGTTTATGACCAACGCTCAGCCCCTGTAGGAAAGCACTCGGAGCAGTCCTGTCCAGCGCCCCAGCCGAGCGGTGACTTTCGCCTCCAACTCCTGCCAGTTTGCCGGCCAGGCTTCCTCAGCGGGGCTAAGGTGGACTCCCAGATAGAGGAGGTGCGTGGTGCTCCACGCAAAAGGTGTCATCTCCTCCGGCAGGGAGTCCACCCGCCACTGACCAACCAGGAGTCCGGAACATTTCTCCCAATTGATCCTCGCGGAGGACGCGGCAGAAAAGGTCTGCTGGCAGTCGCGCATCCTCCGCAAGTCAACGGGATCTGTGATTGCGAGGAGCACGTCGTCGGCGTAAGCCGAGAGGACGACCCGCATGGCCAACTCGCGCAGAGCCAATCCCGTCAACCTCCTGCGAAGCAGGCACAGGAAGGGCTCCACACAGATGGTATACAATTGGCCGGACATGGGGCACCCCTGACGCACTCCTCTCCCAAATCGAAGGGGCGTCGTCAAGGACCCGTTAACTTTGACTAGACACTCTGCGGCGGCGTATAAAAGTCGGACCCGGGCCATGAAATGCGGCCCGAGTCCGAAAGCGCGCAGAGTCCCGAAAAGATAATCGTGATCCACCCTGTCGAACGCATTCTCCTGATCGAGGGAGAGAAAGGCAACTGACTGACCAGTCCTCTGGGAAAGATGGATCAGGTCCCGGACCAGGTGGATGTTGTCCTGGATGGACCGGCCCAGGACCGTGTTGGACTGGTCGGGGTGGATCATGTGGGCCAGCACGGAGCCCAGGCGGGTAGACATAGCCCGGGCAAAGATCTTATAATCCGTGCTGAGGAGGGAGACCGGGCGCCAGTTTTTAAGCAGGCGGAGATCGCCCCTCTTCGGCAGCAGGACGATGACCGCCCTGCGCCACGAGAGGGGCATCTCCCCGGTCGCAAGGCTTTCCCCCAGGACCCGCGCGTAATCGTCCCCCAGGACATCCCAGAACGCCCTGAGGAACTCCACGGTCAACCCATCCAGCCCTGGGGATTTGCCCCTCGAGAGCTGGTGGAGGGTGCCGGTCAGCTCCGCCAACGTGAGCAGAGCCTCCAATCCTTCGGCGCCCTCCGGGCTGACCTGCAGCAAGTCCTCCCACAAAACTCTGCGCGCATCCTCACTGGATGGATCCGGAGAGAACAACGCACTGTAATAAGTCCGGACCAGGAGGCCCATTCCCTCCGGATCCGTGATGGAGGATCCGTCGTCGGCCAGCAGCTCGGTGAGCTGCTTACGGACCCCCCGCCATTTTTCTAGCGAGTAGAAGAAGGGTGAGGCGCGGTCCAAATCTTCCAGGATCTGGATCCGCGACCTCACGTACGCGCCTCGGAACCCTATGAGCTGCAGGTCCCTCAGCGCGCCCTTCTTCGTTTTGTACGCCTGCCACGGCATGACCGAGGCGGGACTCCAAGTCGAGCACCTCCCTCTCAAGGCGCCCGATCTCGGCTTCCCGCCTCTTGGTCGACCCCTTCGCGTACTCCTGACAGAAGACGCGGATGTGAGTCTTGCCCACATCCCACCATAGCCTCAAGGAGGGGAAGCCCCCCTGCTTCCTTCTCCAGTCGGCCCAGAATCGACAGAACGATTCCCAAAATCGCTCGTCCTCCAGCAGCCGGTTGTCAAAGTGCCAGTATGCGGACCCCGCCCACGTGCGGAGCGGAGTGAACTCCGCCCACACCAGGCGGTGGTCCGAGCACGGCACCAGCCGCATGGAGGCCGCCGACACGCGGGAGACGTACGCCTGCGAAAAGTACAGGCGGTCGATTCGCGACCCTCCTCCTCCAGACCTCCACCAAGTTAAGGGAGCTGATCAGTCCCCTCAACTTCTCAACCGACGCTTGGCCGCACTGGGGACCGGAACGATCCCCCACCTCAAGGGTGCAGTTAAAATCCCCCCCGAGAATGATGCACTCGCCGCTATCAATGGAGCTCAAGAGAGCGGACACTTCTTCAAAGAAGCGCGCTTGCAACGCGCCGGGCCTGGGCGCATACACGTTCACAAAGCGGAGCGGCACGCTACCCAGGCGAACGGCGAGGTGGAGCAAGCGGCCCGGCACTAGCTCCTTGACCCCCAAGATCTCCAGCTGAAAAGTCGGGGCCAACAAGATAGCCACCCCACTAGAAATAGGGGTGAGGTGACTCATGTAGACCTCACCCTGCCACTCCAGGAGCCAGGTGGCTTTGTCTCCCGGAACGGTGTGGGTTTCCTGCAGAAAGCTCACCGCGTATCTCCCTTCCCTAAGGACTGAGAGATTGTGAAATCTGCGGTGAGACCCCCTGCTGCCGTTGATGTTGAGGCTGGCTATGGTTATCTTCATGTCAAAGGTACTTAAAACCCGTCACCAACACCTCACTGTGAGGAGGGAGTGGAAGTGCACCTGGCCTTCCACTCCCCCAGCAACCCATTGAGGAACACATTAAAACGGCGCCTCTCAACCAGTTTCACGCCCGCGCGCTTGCCCGCTTTCTTAAGGGTGGCACGGACGGACTGGATGATCAGCGCCAGATTCGACCAACGGCTGAGGGCCAGCTGAACTTTATTGCAGCAACCCCTGCAAACTGCGAGGAAATCCCAGAGTTCCAACGTGGGGATGAGAGGAGATTCGGTGGGAGGCACGAGGGACTCCACCACCTCACTGGCGATGGAATCAAGGTCATCCTCCGTGCCCCACAACGAAACCCCATCCTCCTCCGGGTTGTCACCGCCAGCGGCCGACACATCCACCACACACTGTGGGGCGGACGTCCCGGCCGCGCCAATTGGTCCTGCCTCCGTCACGATCCCACCCCCAGGATCGATGGCGGAGGAGTCCTCTCTGGGTTCTACTGTGAAACTGGAGCCTGTGGGCGCCAGCAGTTCAGGACCCCCCTCCACCTCCGTCCCCAGGCCAATGAGTGGTCCAGGGGAGACAGAAGTTCCCAACTCCGGAAATCCAGCCGGAGCCGAGACCGGAGGCGAAGAGAGGAGGCCATCTCCCGCTCCGCCAGCACCCACAGGCCCAGCAGATGGGGCAGCATTCTCGGTTATAACCGGGTCAGGTGTCTCCAGGTTGGTGGTGGACTCTGGCTGGGAGGGCCGACCCTCTGGGGCCTCACCCTCCCCTTCACTCAGGGCACCCGACCCAGTAGCAGTGGCAGAATGGGCGGCGTCCCCAGGCTCCCCCACCACAAGCAGGGCCCCACTTACTCCTTCAAGAGGGGCTTCAAGTACCAGGGCCTTCCCCTCCCCTCCATCCTGAGGAATAGGGTGCTCCTGCCTGGACTTTGTAGCCTTGGTGGTGGCAGTAGGGGAAACCTGGGGACCCGAAACAGGAGACAGCTCCCCTCCAACAGATGGGCCCTGCGCATCAGGGCCCCTCGTTACCTCTGTGGAGGGGTGCCTTCTCCTCTTTTTCGCACTAGGCGCAGAGGCTCAGAGACCTCCATGTCATCAGAGGCCTCCGCACTCTCTTTTTTCTTATTCACCCTGGGCCTGAGCCCAGCCCTGGGGCAAGTTGACTCCCCGGGAACGGGCTTTTCGCTGAGTTCAGACTCGGGTTGTGTTACGGTGTCCAGGGGACGCGCCTCTCGATGTTTATTTCTCCTCCACGCCTTCCTTCCACTTGGACAGTCACCCCCCCCTCCCTGCCGGAGGCCGTGAAAACCACAGCCTCCGGTACCGACTGAATGGTATCTGGTAGAGGTGTGGGGGGCGGGGGGGGGGGGGGGGGGGGTGGGAGGAGGTGCAGCGGCGCCACCCTGGGCCGCCGAGTTGGAGTTGGCAGCCGGGAGGTTGGGGCAATTCTTACGAACATGCCCCACCCCTTTACAGACATGGCACCGCAGCCCATCCAAGGTCCAGAAGACGCGGTAGGCCGTCCCCTGGAACTCTACATTAAAGTGGCCCTCGGTCACCTCCTCCCGCGCCAGCTGCATGAATAACTGTCGGCGGAAGGAGTACACATGTCGGAGGCTGTTCTCCCGAAGACCGAGCGGGACTGGGGTGAGCCCTGTCTTTACCTCCCCCAGATGGTGCAGGTGGGGAAGGAGGAGCTCACCAGGAATGAAGGGTGGGACATTGGATAGAATGAGCCTTTGCGCAGTGGACTCCAGGGGGTCCACTGGCAGAAAGGTCCCGCCCACGGTGAGCCCCTTGCTCAGAGCCAGGGACACCGCCCGCTCGGTCCTCAGGAATAACACTGCCTTCCCATACATTTTAGAGGCTGCAACAATGGCCGAAGGGCCGACAACCTCGGCCATTGCTTTCACACATGCCTCTATAGTCATGTTCGGGTGGACGTAGCTCTTGACTCCATGCTTCGATGTTAATAAAGCAAACAGTGACGGGGCAACAGGTGCAGCTGCAGCAGCATATGAACGGGAATGCCCGCCACCGAAGAGGGGCTTGCCATGGGGTCGCAGAGCTACGCCCACCCCCAAGAAACAAAGCACACGACAGTTTTCTCTTTAACACAAGCAATATGATGGGGGAGGTGGGGATGGGAGTAGAGGAGGATAGGGTTGAAAAGGACAAGGAGAGGAGAGGATAGGTGGCCGAGTGATGGAAGAGAGAGAACAGCTGCGAGGATGTTACAGTTCACGGTGGTTGGAGCACCTTCCTGCAGAGTCTACAGTTCAATCTTCCAGTTAGGGGAGGGCTCTTCGCCCGGGTCGGCTAGAGCCGCCCGGTTCTCTCCCTTTTCTGTTGTTGTATAAAGATAGTCTTCAGCCGGGCAGCTCCAGCCGTCCCGAGCCACACAGTTGGGGGTGGGGAGGGAGCCCCTTTTGTGCAGGATGGCAGATAAACACAAGACCAAATACAAGGGCTCCCTATAGAATTTGGCAGCCCCACCCCTGGATCCTCCGGTGCCTTCTCCCTCCCCCAACAGTCCAAACAACCAACAGTTCTCTGGTGCTCCAACACCCACCTCTCCAAAATGACTTGCAGGTCTTCTTAATCCTTGAAAAAGTGCAACAGTTCCTCAGTAAATGCAGCTGTCTCCATGCTACAGTCACCTCTTTGCAGTTATTCCACTCTCCTCTCTCCAGTTGCTGCAGCACAGGTGCAGCTGCTTCCCCTGATTGCTGGCAGGAAGTGCTCCAAATTGCCCAGCCAATCCCAGTACTGTCCCTGTCCTGGGAGTGTTTGATGGGACAGTGTAGAGGGAGCTTTACTCTGTATCTAACCCCGTGTTGTACCTGTACTGGGAGTGTTTGATGGGACAGTGTAGAGGGAGCTTTACTCTGTATCTAACCCCGTGTTGTACCTGTCCTGGGAGTGTTTGATGTGGACAGTGTAGAGGGAGCTTTACTCTGTATCTAACCCCGTGCTGTACCTGTCCTGGGAGTGTTTGATGTGGACAGTGTAGAGGGAGCTTTACTCTGTATCTAACCCCGTGCTGTACCTGTACTGGGAGTGTTTGATGGGACAGTGTAGAGGGAGCTTTACTCTGTATCTAACCCCGTGCTGTACCTGTCCTGGGAGTGTTTGATGTGGACAGTGTAGAGGGAGCTTTACTCTGTATCTAACCCCGTGCTGTACCTGTACTGGGAGTGTTTGATGGGGACAGTGTAGAGGGAGCTTTACTCTGTATCTAACCCCGTGCTGTACCTGTACTGGGAGTGTTTGATGGGCACAGTGTAGAGGGAGCTTTACTCTGTATCTAACCCTGTCCTGGGAGTGTTTGATGGGGACAGTGTAGAGGGAGCTTTACTCTGTATCTAACCCCGTGCTGTACCTGTCCTGGGAGTGTTTGATGTGGACAGTGTAGAGGGAGCTTTACTCTGTATCTAACCCCGTGTTGTACCTGTACTGGGAGTGTTTGATGGGGACAGTGTAGAGGGAGCTTTACTCTGTATCTAACCCCGTGCTGTACCTGTCCTGGGAGTGTTTGATGTGGACAGTGTAGAGGGAGCTTTACTCTGTATCTAACCCCGTGTTGTACCTGTACTGGGAGTGTTTGATGGGGACAGTGTAGAGGGAGCTTTACTCTGTATCTAACCCCCGTACTGTACCTGTCCTGGGAGTGTTTGATGGGGACAGTGTAGAGGGAGCTTTACTCTGTATCTAACCCCGTGCTGTACGAAAACCTTGTACGGGCACAAATTCCCAAAAAGATTAAAAAGGGAAGGATGCTGCCTTTATAGAACATGATTCACATTATCAGAATGTCAGCCTATTGACTACTTCAATTACCATTTTGTTTATTTAATTGACCAGGATCTTCGTGATGCCATTATCACCTCGTACAAAAACAAAGGAGAAAAATCAGACTGCTCCAACTACCGTGGGATCACCCTCCTTTCTATTGCTGGGAAGATCCTGGCTAGAATATTTCTGAACAGGCTTGTGCCTACCGTTGTGGAAGAAAACCTCCCAGAGAGTCAGTGTGGTTTCAGAGCAAACAGAGGCATCACAGACAAGGTATTTGCACTCAGACAATTACAAGAAAAGTGTCGTGAGCAAATCAAAGGCCTGTACATCACTTTCAAAGACCTCACCAAGGAATTCGACACTGTGAGCAGAGATGGACTTTGGAAAATCCTTGAAAAACTTGGATGCCCCCCCAGGTTCCTGACCATGGTGAAGCAGTTTCATGAAAATCAGGAAGGACAAGTCAAGCAAACAGCGACCTCTCGAATCCCTTCTGTAGCTCCAATGTCGTGAAGCAGGGATGTGTGCTGGATCCGACCTTATTCACCATCTTTTTCAGCATGATGCTGCAGCAGGCAATGGAAGACTTTAAGGAGAGACTTTACTAAGCTTACAGACTGATGGAGGCCTTTTCAACCTCAGGCGTCTTCAGACTCACACAAAGACACAAAAAAACTCATCCGTGAACTTCTTTTCACCGATGACTGTGCTCTCCTGGCCCACAGTCAGTCAGACCTGCAACTTATAATGACACGTTTTTCCCAGGCGGCACAACTCTTCGAACTAAAAATCAGTTTAAAGAAAATTGAAGTCCTGCATCAGCCTGCACCCCAAGAAGAATATAGACCAACCAAGCATCGTCATCGAGGGAACCGAGCTGAATGCCGTCAAGCAATTTACTTATTTGGGGAACGTCATCTCATTTGAGGCCACCATAGACAAGGAAGTGGACAATAGGCTTTCAAAAGCAAACAGTACATTCGGCAAACTGTACAAACAAGTGTGGAGCAACCGCAGCCTCAGAGCACAGACCAAACTCAAAGTGTACAGAGCCATAGTCCTCACCACTCTTCTGTAAGGTGCCGAGTCATGGGTCCTATACTGTCATCATGTACGCCTTCTAGAGCGCTTCCATCAGCGCTGCCTCCGCAGCATCCTTAAGATCCACTGGCAGGACCGCATCACAAACATTGAAGTCCTGGAAACAGCCAACATCACCAGCATCGAGGCCATCCTCCTGCAAGGCAACTGTGTTGGGCGGGTCATGTTGCCCGGATGGGCGACAGTCACCTGCCCAAGATTGTGTTGTATGGAGAGCTGACCATGGGTAAAAGGAACAGAGGGACCCCATGCAAACGTTTCAAGGACTCTCTGAAGAATTCCCTCTCTGTGTGCCACATCGACCATCGCCAGTGGGAAACGCAGGCCACAGATCGTGATGCCTGGAGATGCTACATCAGGAGGTATACAGACACTTTTGAGACTGAGCGAAGAACTAGCATGACAGAGAAACGGAGAAGGAGGATAGATCCAATTGCCCCCAGTGGCACCTTCACTTGTACCCACTGTGGGAGAATCTGCCGGCGGGCAGCAGGCCTGCAACTGCTGACTACAACCTTCCCAAATTCTTCGTCTGCTCAGAAATACCAAGAGACTATTTTAAACATAATGAATATTCTTTGCACACAGCAAGTTCTCAAAAACAGTAATGTGATAATGACCAGAGAACCTGTTTAATAAAATGATTGAATAGTACATCACACAATGAGGCCTTTCAAGTCCGAGCAGGCTCTTTCAAAACAGCAATCCAGTTACCCCACTCCCCTGCTCTGTCCCCCATATACCTGCATTTTTTTCTCCAAATATTTATCCAATTCCCCTTTTGAAAGCCACAATTAAACTACCTCCACCACACTCTCAGACAGTGCATTCCAGATCCTAAACACTCACTGAACCTGCCTCCACCACACTCTCAGATAGTGCATTTCAGATCCGAAACACTCACTGAACCTGCCTCCACCACACTCTCAGACAGTGCATTCCAGATCCTAAACACTCACTGAACCTGCCTCCACCACACTCTCAGACAGTGCATTCCAGATCCTAAACACTCACTGAACCTGCCTCCACCACACTGTCAGACAGTGCATTCCAGATCCTAAACACTCACTGAACCTGCCTCCACCACACTCTCAGACAGAGCATTCCAGATCCTAAACACTCACTGAACCTGCCTCCACAACACTCTCAGACAGTGCATTTCAGATCCTAAACACTCACTGAACCTGCTCCACCACACTCTCAGACAGTGCATTCCAGATCCTAAACACTCACTGAACCTGCCTCCACCACACTCTCAGACAGTGCATTTCAGATCCTAAACACTCACTGAACCGGCCTCCACCACACTCTCAGGCAGTGCATTCCAGATCCTAAACACTCACTGAACCTGCCTCCACCACACTCTCAGGCAGTGCATTCCAGATCCTAAACATTCACTGAACCTGCCTCCACCACACTCTCATACAGTGCATTCCAGATCCTAAACACTCACTGAACCTGCCTCCACCGCACTCTCAGGCAGTGCATTCCAGATCCTAAACACTCACTGAACATGCCTCCACCACAATCTCAGGCAGTGCATTCCAGATCCTAAACACTCATTGAATCTGCCTCCACCACACTCTCAGATAGTGCATTCCAGATCCTAAACACTCACTGAACATGCCTCCACCACACTCTCAGACAGTGCATTCCAGATCCTAAACACTCACTGAACCTGCCTCCACCGCACTCTCATACAGTGCATTCCAGATCCTAAACACTCACTGAAACTGCCTCCACCACACTCTCAGACAGTGCATTCCAGATCCTAAACACTCACTGAACCTGCCTCCACCACACTCTCAGACAGTGCATTCCAGATCCTAAACACTCACTGAACCTGCCTCCACCACACTCTCAGACAGTGCATTCCAGATCCTAAACACTCACTGAACCTGCCTCCACCACACTCTCAGACAGTGCATTCCAGATCCTAAACACTCACTGAACCTGCCTCCACCACACTCTCAGACAGTGCATTCCAGATCCTAAACACTCACTGCATAAAAAAAATTTCCCCTCGTCACCATTACTTCTTTTGCCAATTACTTGAAAATCGGTGTCCTCTGGTTCACAAGCCTTCAGCAGCTGAAAACAGATTCTCCTTATTTACTCTACCTAAATCCCTCATCATTTTCAACACCTAAACCAAATCTTAATCTTTCCTTCACCAAGTGGAACAACCCCAGCTTCTCCAACCTGTCGAAGTAACAGAAGATCCTCATCCCTGAAACCATTCTCCTGAATCTTTTCTGCACCTTCTCCAATGCCTTCACATCCTTCCTAAAGTGAAACGCACAGAACTAGTCACAATACTCCAGTTGAGACTGAACTGGTGTTTTATACAAGTTTATCATAACCTCCTCATTCTTGTGCTTGATGTCCTCATTTATAAATGCCAGGATTCCGTGTGCTTTATTAACCACTTCCTCAACCTGCCGCCTGGCAACCTTCAATGATCAGCCCACGAACACCCCCCATAAATAGTGGACAAATATTATCCAGGACCCCGAAACGCCTCACTTTAACATAAAAACAGAAAGATTGACCCTCCGACAGTGCAGCACTCCCTCAGTACTGACCCTCCAACAGTGCAGCACTCCCTCAGTACTGCCCCTCCGACAGTGCAGCACTCCCTCAGTACTGACCCTCCGACAGTGCAGCACTCCCTCAGTACTGCCCCTCCGACAGTGCGGCTCTCCCTCAGTACTGCCCCTCCGACAGTGCAGCACTCCCTCAGTACTGACCCTCCGACAGTGCTGCACTCCCTCAGTACTGACCCTCCGACAGTGCGGCACTCCCTCAGTGCTGACCCTCCGACAGTGCGGCACTCCCTCAGTACTGACACTCCGACAGTGCGGCACTCCCTCAGTACTGACCCTCCGACAGTGCTGCACTCCCTCAGTACTGACCCTCCGACAGTGCGGCACTCCCTCAGTACTGACCCTCCGACAGTGCTGCACTCCCTCAGTACTGACCCTCCGACAGTGCGGCACTCCCTCAGTACTGACCCTCCGACAGTGCGGCACTCCCTCAGTACTGACCCTCCGACAGTGCGGCACTCCCTCAGTACTGACCCTCCGACAGTGCGGCACTCCCTCAGTACTGACCCTCCGACAGTGCAGCACTCCCTCAGTACTGACCCTCCCACAGTGCAGCACTCCCTCAGTACTGACCCTCCGACAGTGCAGCACTCCCTCAGTACTGACCCTCCGACAGTGCGGCACTCCCTCAGTACTGACTCTCCGACAGTGCAGCACTCCCTCAGTACTGCCCCTCCGACAGTGCTGCACTCCCTCAGTACTGACCCTCCGACAGTGCAGCACTCCCTCAGTACTGACACTCCGACAGTGCGGCACTCCCTCAGTACTGACCCTCCGACAGTGCGGCACTCCCTCAGTACTGACCCTCCGGCCACCGGCCTCTCTCACTGACCGGAAGTCCCGATCTCCAGCGAGTTTGGGCCCCGCCCCCCGCTGCTGATTGGTTCAGCGGTGAAAGCACGTGACGCCTAGGCCGCGAAGCCTGGAGCTGGATTTGAGTGCGGTCACTGAGTCTGTGACTCCGCTTTCCTCCCGCTCTCGATATCCCTTCATTCGCTAAGAGCAATAATCAGTCCATTTCAGCGTTAAATCTCCTCAGCGATGGAAGATGCCCATTCGAATGGGCTCGTTCTGTGCTTCCCGCTCCCGGATTGCTGATGGACTCGGAGTTGGGGACCGGCCTCATGAGGCTGTTCATGCTGGGCAACACCCCCACCTCCTGCCTCCCAGCGGTACTGCAACTATATGCAAGGTTAGAGACACTGAACACAGGAGACTGCTGCACTTTCTCTTTCTTCTGCTATTACCTGATTGTATTAATTGCTGATGCTTCATTGTCAGGAGATTTGACCCAGGGTTCGGAAACAAAAGTTATAATTTCCTCTGGAAAAGACCCAAATGTTGTGCTTTGCAGAGAGAGGCTGGTTGGTATGGGGGTTCCGCACTGCTTTCCCCCTTTATGCACCACTATCCTCCTCCCTACCCTAAACATTGCATTTCACCAGTTTACCATGCTGCAAGCCTAAACCACCCTCGCTGCTGGGGCCATTCATTATTTTGATGGTAAATGTCCAGAGGTTATAACAGAATTGTTTCAGCGCTGAAGGAGGCCATTTGGCCCTTCATGTCTGCACCAGCTCTCCGAATGCGCAATTCACTGAGTGTCATTCCCCCGCCTTCTCCCTGTAACCCTGCACATGCTTCCTTTTCATAGAACAGTCGAATTCCCTTTTGAATGCTTCCATGGGTGCGTAGTATACAACAACAATTTGCATTAATACAGTGCCTTTCACGTAGTTAAACCTTCCAAGGCACTTCACAGGAGCATTATCAAACAAAACTAAATTTAAGGAGCATCGTAAAGAAGGCGGAGAAGTTCAGGGAGAGAATTCTTTTGAATGAGTTGAGGCTCTGCCTTTCAGGCAGTGAGTTCCAGACCATCACCACCCTCTGGGTGAAAAAGTTTTTCCTCATCTCCCCTCTAATCTTTCTACCAATCACTTTAAATCTATGCCCCTCGTCACTGACCTCTCTGCTAAGGTGAATAGACCCTTCACCTCCACTCTATCCAGGCCCCTCAAAATTTTGTACATTTCAATCAGATCTCCCCTCAGCCTTCTCTGTTCCAAGGAGAACAACCCCAGCCTATCCAATCTTTCCTTATAGCTGCATTTCTCCAGTCCCAGCAACATCCTTGTAAATCTCCTCTGTACCCTCTCTAGTGCAATTACATCCTTTCTGTAATGAGGTGACCAGAACTGTACACAGTACTCCAGTTGTGGCTTAACCAATGAGTTATGCAGTTCCAGCATAACCTCCCTGCTCTTGTGTTCTATATTTCGGATAATAAAGGAAAGAATTCCATATGCCTTTTTAACCACCTTATCGACCTGTCCTGCTACCTTCAGGGATCTGTGGACATTCACTCCAAGGTCCCTTACTTCCTCTACACTTCTCAGTATTTTTAATCGTGTATTCCTTTGCCTTGTTTGATCTCCCCAAATGCATCACCTCACACTTCTCCAGGTTGAATTCCATTTGCCACTTTTCTGCCCATCTGCCAGACCATCAATATCTTCCTGCAGCCTACAACTATCCTCCTCGCTATCGACCACACGGTCAATCTTTGTGTCATCTACAAACTTCTTGATCATGCCCCTGACATTTACGTCCAAATCATTAATATACACCACAAAAAGCAGGGGACCCAGTACAGAGCCCTGTGGAATGCCACTGGAAACAGCTCTCCAGTCGCTAAAACATGGTTCAACAATTACCCTGTGTTTCCTGCCACTCAGTAATTTTGTATCCACCTTGCTGCATTTTCCTGGATCCCATGGGATTTTAGTTTTTTAACAGTCTGCATGTGGGATCTTGTCAAAAGCCTTGCTAAAATCCATATAGACCACATCAACTACACTGCCCTCATCTATCTTCCTTGTTACTTCTTCAATAAATTCGATCAAGTTGTCAAACAAGATCTTCCCTGAACAAATCCATGCTGACTATCCTTGATTAACCTGTGCCTTTCTAAGTGACAGTTTATCCTATCTCTCAGAATAGATTCCAATAATTTGCCTATTACTAAGTTTAGACTGACTGGCCTGTAATTATTCAGTCTATCCCTTGCTCCCTTTTTAAACAGAGGTACAACATTAGTAGTTCTCCAATCCTCCAGCACCACACCTGTATCCAATGAGGACTGGAAAATGATGGTCAGACCTTCCACTATTTCCTCTCTTACTTCTTTTAACAGCCTGGGATACATTTCATTTGGCCCTGGTGATTTATCAATCATCAATTGTCGTAAAAACCCATCTGGTTCACTAATGCCCTTTAGGGAAGGAAATCCGCTGTCCTTACCTGGTCTGGCCTACATGTGATTCCAGATCCACAGCAATGTGGTTGACTCTTAACTGCCCTCTGAAATGGCCTAGCAAGCCACTCCATTCAAGGCAATTAGGGATGGGCAATAAATGCTGGCCTGGCAGGCGATGCCCTCGTCCCATGAAAGTATAAAAGAAAAAGGAGGTTACAGAGACAGGGAGGGGGTGTTGTTTAAAAACAAGGATAAGAAATACAGCAAGACCTGGACAATATCCAGGCTTGGGCTGATAAGTGGCAATTAACATTCGCGCCACACAAGTGCCAGGCAATGCCCATCTCCAACAAGAGAGAATCTAACCATCTCCCCTTGACATTCAATGGCATTACCATCGCTGAATCCCCCACTATCAACATCCTGGGGGGTTACCATTGACCAGAAACTGAAATGGACCAGTCACATAAATACCGTGGCTACAAGAGCAGGTCAGAGGCTGGGAATTCCGCAGCGACTAACTCACCTCCTGACTCCCCTAAGCCTGTCCATCATCTACAAGGCACAAGTCAGGAGTGTGATGGAATACTCTCCACTTGCCTGGATGGGTGCAGCTCCAACAACACTCAAGAAGCTCGACACCACGCAGGACAAAGCAGCCCGCTTGATTGGCACCCCATCTACAAACATTCACTCCCTCCACCACCGACGCACAGTGGCAGCAGTGTGTACCATCTACAAGATGCACTGCAGCAATGCACCAAGGCTCCTTAGACAGCACCTTCCAAACCCACGACCTCTACCAACTAGAAGGACAAGGGTAGCAAATGCATGGGAACATCACGACCTACAAGTTCCCCTCCAAGTCACACACCATCCTGACTTGGAACTATATCGCCGTTCCTTCACTGTCACTGGGTCAAAATCATGGAACTCCCTTCCTTATCAGCACTGTGGGTGTACCTGCACCACATGGACTGCAGCAGTTCAAGAAGATGGCTCGCCACCACCTTCTCGAGGGCAATTAGGGTGGGCAATAAATGCTGGCCTAGCCAGTGATGCCCACATCCATGCATGAATAAATGATCTCATAGTAAATGATCCTCTAAGGCAAGAGTGATCATAACATGATAAAATTTCACATTCAGTATGAGTTTGAGAAATTTAGTCTCTTAAATAAAGGCAATTACAAGGGTATGAAGACGGAGTTAGCTAAAGTGGACTGGGAAAATAGGTTAAATGCTAAGACAGTAGAGAAACAGTGGCAGACATTTAAGGAGATATTTCATAACTCTCAACAAAGATATATTTCATTAAGAAAGAAAGACTCTACCAGAAGGACGCACCATCTGTGGCTAACTAAGGAAGTTAAGGATGGTATCAACGTGAAAGAAAAGGCATACAATGCTGCAAAGATTAGTGGCGGGCCAGAAGACAGGGAAAATTTGAGAAACCAGCAAAGGATGGCTTCAAAAACAGGGAGAAATTACTGTATGAGAGTAAACTTGCAAGAAATATAAAAACAGACAGGAAAATCTTCTACAAATATATAAAAAGGAAGAAAGTAGCTAAAGTTAGCACTGGTCCCTTAGATGATGAGACTAGGGAATTAATAATGGGAAACAAGGAAATGGCAGAGACTTTGAACAAGTATTTTGTGTCTGTATTCACAGTAGAAGACACAAGAATAGTAGAAAATCAGGAGGCAAAAGGAAGGGAGGAACTTAAAACAATCACTATCACTAGAGAAAAAGTACTAGGAAAACTGACAAGTTCCCTGGACCTGATGGCCTGCATCCTAGGGTCTTAAAAGAAGTGGCTGCAAGGATAGTAGATGCAATGGTTGTAATCTTCCAAAATTCCCTAAATTCTGGAAAGGTCCCAGCTGACTGGAAAACAGCAAATGTAATACTTCTATTCAGGAAAGGAGTGAAACAGAAAGCAAGAATCTATAGGCCAGTTAGCCTAACATCTGTCATTGGGAAAATGCTGGAGTAAATGATTAAGGAAATAGTAGCAGGACATTAAGAAAATCATAATGCAGTCAGGCAGAATCAACATGGTTTTATGAAAGGGAAATCATGTTTGACAAATTTATTCGAGTTCTTTGAGGATGTAATAAGCAGGATGGATAAACAGGAACCAATAGATGTTATGTATTTGGATTTCCAAAGGGCATTTGATAAGGGGCCACATAAAAGGTTACTGCACAAGATAAGAGCTCATGGTTTGGGGGATAATACATTAGCATGGATAGAGGATTGTCTAACAGGAAACAGAGAGTCAGGATAAATGGGCCATTTTCAGGTTGTCAAACTGTGACTAGTGGAGTACCACAGGGATCTGTGCTGGGGCATCAACTATTTACGATCTATATTAACAACTTGGATGAAGGGACCGAGTGTATTGTAGCCAAATTTGCTGATGATGCAAGGTTAGGTAAGAGCAATTTGTGAGGCAATGTTGAAAGAGGAGGTAAGTCAGACACTAGACAGGTTTAAAATTGATTAATAGGAAGTATTGGATAGGCTGTCTGTGCTTAAAGTGGATAAAGCACCAGGACCAGATGAGATGCATCCAACGATCACTGAGAGAAATAAGGGTAGAAATCGCAGAGGCACTGGCCATAATTTTTCAGTCTTCCTTAGACTCAGGGGTGGTGCCAGAGGACTGGAGAATTGCAAACGTTACACCTTTGTTCAAAAAAGGATGTAAAGATAAGCCCAACAACTACAGGCCAGTCAGTTTAACTTCAGTGGTGGGAAAACTTCTAGAAAAAAAATTTCAATCTGGGCAAATGCGAGGTGATGCATTTTGGAAGATCCAATTCAAGAGTGAACTGTACAATAAATGGAAAAGTCCTGGGGAAAATTGATGTACAGAGAGATTTGGGTGTTCAGGTCCATTGTTCCTGAAGGTGGCACCGCAGGTCAATAGAGTGGTCAAGAAGGCATACGGCATGCTTTCCTTCATCGGACGGGGTATTGAGTACAAGAGTTGGCAGGTCATGTTACAGTTGTATAAGACTTTGGTTCGGCCACATTTGGAATACTGCCGACAGTTCTGGTCGCCACATTACCAAAAGGATGTAGATGCTTTGGAGAGGGTGCAGAGGAGGTTAACCAGGATGTTGCCTGGTATGGAGGGCGCTAGCTATGAAGAGAGGTTGAGTAGATTAGGATTATTTTCATTAGAAAGACGGAGGTTTAGGGGGGACCTGATTGAGGTGTACAAAATCATGAGAGGTATAGACAGGGTGGATAGCAAGAAGCTTTTTCCCAGAGTGGGGGATTCAATTACTAGGGGCCACGAGTTCAAAGTGAGAGGGGAAAAGTTTAGGGGGGATATGCGTGGAAAGTTCTTTACGCAGAGGGTGGTGGGTGCCTGGAACGCGTTGCCAGCAGAGGTGGTAGACGCGGGCACGATAGCGTCTTTTAAGATGTATCTAGACAGATACATGAATGGGCAGGAAGCAAAGAGATACAGACCCTTAGAAAATAGGCGACATGTTTAGATAGAGGATCTGGATCGGCGCAGGCTTGGAGGGCCGAAGGGCCTGTTCCTGTGCTGTAATTTTCTTTGTTCTTTCTTTGTTCTAATATTAGAATACAGAGAGACGGCAGAATTCTTCGGTACAGAGGAACCTGGGTGTCCTTGTACATGAATCACAAAAAGTTAGAATGCAGGTACAGCGAGTAATTAGGAAAGGCAAATGGAATGTTGGCCTTTGTTGCAAAGAGGATGGTGTATAAAAGTGGGGAAGTCTTGCTATAACTGTCCAGAGCATTGGTGAGACCGCATCTAGAGTACTGCGTCCAGTTTTGTTCTCCTTATTTACGGGGTGACAAACTAGCATTGGAGGCAGTTCAGAGAAGATTCACCAGGCTGATTCCTGGGATGAAGGGGTTGTCTTATGTGGAAAGATTGAGCAGGTTGGGCCTATACTCAATGGAGTTTAGAAGAATGAGAGGTGATCTTATTGAAACATGTAAGATTCTGAGGGGGCTTGACAGGGTAGATGCTGGGAGGATGTTTCCCCTTGTGGGGGAATCTGAAACTTGGGCACATAGTTTAAAAATAAGGGGGCTCCCTTTGAAGACATAAGGAGGAATTTCTTCTCTCAGAGGCTCGTTAATCTTTGGAATTCTCTTCCCCATAGAGCATTGGAGGCTGGGTCATTGAATATACTTCAGGCTGAGTTAGACAGATTTTTGATCCATAAGAAAGTCAAGGGTTATGGTGGGGGGGGGGGGGGGCGGTGGGGGCGGGGGGAGGTAGTGGGAAAGTGGTGTTGAGACCACAATCAGATAAGCCATGGTCTTATTGAATGGCGGAGCAGGCTTGATGGGCTGAATGGCCTACTCCTGCTCCTAATTCGTATATTCTTAATGAAAAAAACTAAATTTGTACATAGGCTTGATACACTCGGACTTTTGTGTTCTGTGTCAGTGCGCCATTTTCCCACACTCTCTTGGCCAGTCTGGACATAGCAGTGGAAGCCTTTCCCATGCGCTTGTTGATTTCTGCATCGAGAGACAGGTTACTGGTGATAGTTGAGCCTAGGTAGGTGAACTCTTGAACCACTTCCAGAGCGTGGTCGCCAATATTGATGTATGGAGCATCTCTGACGTCCTGCCCCATGATGTTCATTTTCTTGAAGCTGATGGTTAGGCCAAATCAATGTATGTAATCTATAATCACGATGATTGGACCGTGTCCAGCTGGGATGGGCTGAATAACTGTTTGAAACTGGATAAGTATTGATGATTTTCCTTTGTTCGGTGGAGAGGAATCTGGATTGCCCAGTGACCTGCTCCCCGCCGGCGTAATCCAATAAACTGTTTGATGTTTGGAGCAGACCCGAGTTTCGAATGATTTTTTCAGATTCATTCCCGCTAACAGAATCATGGAACGTTTATGACACAGAAAGAGGCCACTTGGCCCATCGTGTCTGTGCCGGCTGAAAAACGAACCACCAAGTCTAATCCCACCTTCTAACACTTGGTCCATAGTCCTGCAGGTTACGGCACTTGAGGTGCATATTGTCATGGTCCTGTAGTTTTTTTTCGGAATATGCGGTTTGCCTTTAAGACTTGCAAAGAATCAGTATTGCTTTTCGCACCAGCAAGCCGCAGGAGTTATAGGAAGGTGCATTTTCGTTGCCTTAGAAACAGCCATTTGGAGACTGCGATTCAAAGGGTGCATTCTCATTACCAGATATAGCCACTGGGATTGAGTCTCATGCAATACATTTGTTACAATTCAGTTTTGAACTGGCTTTGAGTTGAAGACAGTTTGTTTCAACAGAACACAGACAGAGGACATGGACAGCTGTGGTGTTCAGACACCTGAAAAAGAGCTCTCAACCATTTAAACTGAAGGAATAGGATTTTGGTCTGTTTTATTACTATCTTTCAAAATTCTAAGAAAAAGTCAAGCCAAAACAGAGATCTCTGGTAATTTAAATTGAAGAAAGGGAAGTTAGACTGTGACAATCTTTTATCCCTCAAAAGCTCTAAAGTCAGCTTGATTCCATTGTAAGTGTTTGCAGGTCGTTAATTGTTGAAATTCGCTGGAGAATATCAATGCGAAGAGGATAACCAGGGAAAGAATAGGACCCATTAGGGACCAAGGGGGAAATCTGTGGGTGGAGGCAGAGGACATTGGTAGGGTGTTGAATGAATACTTCACATCTGTCTTCACCCAAGAGAATGAGGATGTAGATATGGAACTCAGAGAGAGAGACTGTGAGGTTCTTGAGTAAATTGTCATAGGGAGTGACAAGGTATTGGAGGTTTTGGCAGGCTTAAAAGTGGACAAATCTCCAGGTCCGATTTGTGTCCCAGGATGCTGTGGGAGGCGAGGGTGGAGATTGCAGGGTCTCTGACCCTAATTTTTAATTCCTGTCTGGCCTCTGGGGAGGTGCCAGAGGACTGGAGAACAGCTAATGTGGTTCCACTATTTAAGAAAGGTTGCAGAGATAAGCCAGGGAACTACAGACCAGTGAGTCTCATGTCAGTGGTAGGGAAACTATTGGAGAAAATTCTGAAGGAGAGAATCTACCTCCACTTGGAGAGGCAAAATTTGATTAGGAACAGTCAGCATGGCTTTGTCAGAGGGAGGTCATGCCTAACAAATTTGATTGAATTTTTTGAGCATGTGACCAGGTGTGTAGATGAGGGTAGTGCAGTTGATGTAGTTTACATGGATTTCAGCAAAGCCTTTGACAAAGTCCCACATGGGAAACTTATCAAGAAAGCAAATGCACATGGGATACAGGGTAACCTGATAAGGTGGATTCAAAATTGGCTTAGCTGTAGGAGACAGAGAGTGATAACAGACGGTTGTTTTAGTGACTGGAAGCCAGTATCCAGTGGCGTACCACAGGGATCTGTGCTGGGTCCCCTATTGTTTATCATTTATATAAACGACATAGATGACTATGTGGGGGGTAGGATCAGTAAGTTCGCGGATGACACAAAGATTGACCGAGTGCTTAACAGTGAGGTTGAGTGTCTTGGGTTACAGGAAGATATAGACGGGATGGTCAAATGGGCAGAAAAGTGGCAGATGGAATTTAACGCTGAAAAGTGTGAGGTGATACACTTTGGAAGGAGTAATGTAACACGAAAGTATTCAATGAGTGGCCTGACACTGGGAAGTTCCAAGGAACAAAGGGACCTTGGCTTGTTTGTCCATAGATCTCTGAAGGCAGAAGGGCAGGTTAATAGGGTGGTGAAAAAGACATATGGAACACTTGCCTTTATCAATCGAGGCATAGATTACAAAAGCAGGGAGGTCATGTTGGAGTTGTATAGAACTTTGGTAAGGCCACAGCTGGAGTACTGTGTGCAATTCTGGTCGCCACATTATAGAACATAGAACATTACAGCGCAGTACAGGCCCTTCGGCCCTCGATGTTGCGCCGACCTGTGAAACCATCTGACCTACACTATTCCATTTTCATCCATATGTCTATCCAATGACCACTTAAATGCCCTTAAAGTTGGCGAGTCTACTACTGTTGCAGGCAGGGCGTTCCACGCCCCTACTACTCTCTGAGTAAAGAAACTACCTCTGACATCTGTCCTATATCTATCACCCCTCAACGTAAAGCTATGTCCCCTCGTGTTTGCCATCACCATCCGAGGAAAAAGACTCTCACTATCCACCCTATCTAACCCTCTGATTATCTTATATGTCTCTATTAAGTCACCTCTCCTCCTCCTTCTCTCTAACGAAAACAACCTCAAGTCCCTCAGCCTTTCCTCGTAAGACCTTCCCTCCATACCAGGCAACATCCTAGTAAATCTCCTCTGCACCCTTTCCAAAGCTTCCACATCCTTCCTATAATGCGGTGACCAGAACTGCACGCAATACTCCAGGTGCGGCCGCACCAGAGTTTTGTACAGCTGCAGCATGACCTCGTGGCTCCAAAACTCGATCCCCCTACTAATAAAAGCTAACACACCATATGCCTTCTTAACAGCCCTATTAACCTGGGTGGCAACCTTCAGGGATTTATGCACCTGGACACCAAGATCTCTCTGCTCATCTACACTACCAAGAATCTTCCCATTAGCCCAGTACTCTGCATTGCTGTTACTCCTTCCAAAGTGAATCACCTCACACTTTTCCGCATTAAACTCCATTTGCCATCTCTCAGCCCAGCTCTGCAGCCTGTCTATGTCCCTCTGTACCCTACAACATCCTTCGGCACTATCCACAACTCCACCGACTTTTGTGTCATCCGCAAATTTACTAACCCACCCTTCTACACCCTCATCCAGGTCATTTATAAAAATGACAAACAGCAGTGGCCCCAAAACAGATCCTTGCGGTACACCACTAGTAACTAAACTCCAGGATGAACATTTGCCATCAACGACCACCCTCTGTCTTCTTTCAGCTAGCCAATTTCTGATCCAAAGCACTAAATCACCTTCAATCCCATACTTCCGTATTTTCTGCAATAGCCTACCGTGGGGAACCTTATCAAACGCCTTACTGAAATCCATATACACCACATCCACGGCTTTACCCTCATCCACCTGTTTGGGCACCTTCTCAAAAAACTCAATAAGGTTTATGAGGCACGACCTACCCTTCACAAAACCGTGCTGACTATCGCTAATGAACTTATTCTTTTCAAGATGATTATAAATCCTATCTCTTATAACCTTTTCCAACATTTTACCCACAACCGAAGTAAGGCTCACAGGTCTATAATTACCAGGGCTGTCTCTACTCCCCTTCTTGAACAAGGGGACAACATTTGCTATCCCCCAGTCTTCCAGCACTATTCCTGTCGACAATGACGACATAAAGATCAAGGACAAAGGCTCTGCAATCTCCTCCCTGGCTTCCCAGAGAATCCTAGGATAAATCCCATCTGGCCCAGGGGACTTATCTATTTTCACACTTTCCAAAATTGCTAACACCTCCTCCTTGTGAACCTCAATCCCATCTAGCCTAGTAGTCTGTATCTCAGTATTCTCCACGACAACATTTTCTTTCTCTACTGTAAATACTGACGAAAAATATTCATTTAACGCTTCCCCTATCTCCTCTGATTCCACACACAACTTCCCACTACTATCCTTGATTGGCCCTAACCTATCTCTAGTCATTCTTTTATTCCTGATATACCTATAGAAAGCCTTAGGGTTTTCCTTGATCCTATCCGCCAATGACTTCTCGTGTCCTCTCCTCGCTCTTCTTAGCTCTCCCTTTAGATCCTTCCTGGCTAGCTTGTAACTCTCAAGCGCCCTAACTGAGCCTTCACGTCTCATCCTAACATAAGCCTTCTTCTTCCTCTTGACAAACGCTTCAACTTCTTTAGTAAACCACGGCTCCCTCGCTCAACAACTTCCTCCCTGCCTGACAGGTACATACTTATCAAGGACACGCAGTAGCTGCTCCTTGAATAAGCTCCACATTTCGATTGTGCCCATCCCCTGCAGTTTCCTTCCCCATCCTACGCATCCTAAATCTTGCCTAATCGCATCATAATTTCCTTTCCCCCAGCTATAATTCTTGCCCTGCGGTATAGACCTGTCCCTGCCCATCGCTAAGGTAAACCTAACCGAATTGTGATCACTATCACCAAAGTGCTCACCTACATCTAAATCTAACACCTGGCCGGGTTCATTACCCAGTACCAAATCCAATATGGCATCGTCCCTGGTTGGCCTACATACTGTGTCAGAAAACCCTCCTGCACACACTGGACAAAAACTGACCCATCTAAAGTACTCGAACTATAGTATTTCCAGTCAATATTTGGAAAGTTAAAGTCCCCCATAACAACTACCCTGTTACTCTCACTCCTGTCGAGAATCATCTTCGCTATCCTTTCCTCTACATCTCTGGAACTATTCGGAGGTCTATAGAAAACTCCCAACAGGGTGACCTCTCCTCTCCTGTTTCTAACCTCGGCCCATACTACCTCAGTAGACGAGTCCTCAAACGTCCTTTCTGCCGCCGTAATACTCTCCTTGATTAACAATGCCACACCCCCTCCTCTTTTACCATCTTCTCTGTTCTTACTGAAACATCTAAATCCCGGAACCTGCAACATCCATTCCTGTCCCTGCTCTCCCCATGTCTCCGAAAGGATATGATTGCATTGGAGGGGGTGCAGAGGCGATTCACCAGGATGGTGCCTGGGATGGAACATTTAAGCTATGAAGAGAGGTTGAATAGGCTTGGGTTGTTTTCGCTGGAGCAGAGAAGACTGAGGGAGGGGTGACCTGATCGAGGTGTACAAGATTATGAGGGGCATGGACAGGGTGGATAGGGAGCAGTTGTTCCCCTTAGTTGAATGGTCAGTTACGAGAGGTCACAAGTTTAAGGTGCGGGGCGGGAGGTTTAAGGGGGATTTGAGGAAGAACCTTTTTACCCTGAGGGTGGTGACGGTCTGGAATGCCCTGCCTGGGAGGGTGGTAGAGGCGGGTTGCCTCACATCCTTTAATAAGTACCTGGATGATTTAAAGACACCTGGTTTGGTTAGCCTCATTCGGGGGTTAATAGATGGTACAATTTGGCTGGGTCTTTCTTTTATTTGGAAAGTTTAAAATGATATGTTCACCGATCTGTGGAGCGACGGGATTGAATTATCAGTGCGTTGGTCCCACCACAATCAGAATCATATATTTTGAATGGGGGCTTTGGCAGGTGCGGTCGGTCATAACATATTTATTGGGGGCTCTTCCGCGACTTGAATAACATATTAATTGGGTTTCTGGATTTGAATCATATCTAATCTGGAGGGCTCACATTTGGAATTATAGTAATTACTGTCTCTGGGATAACATATTTAAATTGGGGTCCTGCGTTTGGCATCAGATTAATTGCTCTCGAGTCTGTGATCTTATCAATTGGAAACTTGATTGTTGGGCTCTAAATCTGACACCAATTACAAAGAAATTAAAAGAACCAGGTCTCTTGTACAATAAGGTACAGTCTTTACCATTGTTAAGACATTAGTGGTTGTAGCAGAGTTTTTTGGGAAAGCAGAATGTTTCCCTGAGTGACTTGATAATTTTAACTAAGAACAAATTAAAAGAATTGGCCACGAAATTAGGGTTCGAATTGAAATCAGGTGCCAGAAAAAGCAGGGGTAATTGGATTGATAGCCGAACTTCTGGAATTAGTGGAAGAAGATGATGATGAGGGTAATACAGATGAAGGGCAATACGGGGAACAAGAAAGCGAATATGAGAGACATGAAGGTGGTAGGTCCGAGACTGATGCAATGAATTAGCTAGGATTCAGTTAGAAACTGGAGCTTCAGCAGGAAAAGAAACAAAAAAACTTGAGGCAGAAAAAGAAATAAGAAAACTTGAATTGAAAAAAGAGGAAAGGGAAAAAGAAAAAACAATAGCAATAAGAAAACTTGAACTTCAGAGAGAGAGTGAAAGAGAAGAGAGGGAATTTAAATTAAAAGAGATGGAACTAAGACAAAGGGATAGTCTTAAATCCAGGGAAAATTCAATCAGGAATAATCTGAATTTAGATCAGGACCCAGCGAGAAGTTATTTAAATTTATACAGGCTCTTCCTAAGTTCGAGGAAAGGGACGTAGAGGCATTTTTCATATCTTTTGAAAAAATAGCCAAACAGATGAAATGGCTGAAGGAAAACTGGACACAGCTTATGCAAAGCAAGGCAGAGCTCATAAAGTTTATACCATGCTTCCTGAAGAGGCATCTGCAGATTATGAGATGGCAAAAAGGCTATTCTCTCTGCGTATGAATTAGTCCCTGAAGCTTACCGTCAGAAGTTTCGGAATTTACGGAGATTGACTGGGCAGACATATTTGGAATTTGAGAGGGTGAAGCAAATGAATTTTGACCGTTGGATACAGGCATTAAAGATAGAAACCACCTATGAGAACCTTCAAGAATTAATTCTCTTAGAAGAGTTTAAAAACTCCATTCCTTCAGTAGTGAGAACTCACATAGATAACCTACAAGTTTTGAAAGCTGGGCAAGCAGCAGAGATTGCAGATGATTTTGAGCTTGTGAATAAGCCAACCTATTTTGTCTGTCACCCCCATAAACCCAAGAAGGATAGAAAGTGGGAGAGTGAAAGGAAGGCAAGTAGCCGGGGACAAGAAGGAACAGATGGGAATGCCCCAGGATCACCTCCTCAGGTCAGAAAGGAAGGTGCTGAAGGTAAAAGTGAGGTTCGCAAGCCAAAGTGTTATCATTGCAACAAAACGGGTCATCTTCGTTCAGAGTGCTGGAAATTGCGAGGTAAACCCATAGGACTTGTTGGGGTACGCAAAGTTAGTGCAGAGGAAAAGACTCTGACTGAGAGTAAAGCAGACCAGGCTATAGCTTTAACGACAGTTGTGAATGTGAAACCAGATTGTAAAACTAAGAGGAGTGTGGAGGTTGAGAATAAAATACCTGAGAGTTATAATGATTTTTTGTTAAAGGGGAGAGTAACTCCATATCCTGTAAGTGAGGCAGGAAAACCTATCATTATACTCAGGGACACAGGAGCAACCCAAACACTCTTGCTGGCGAAAGATATGAGGTTTCCACCAGAGACCGCCTTGAATGCTAAAGTTTTAGTCAATAGAATTGGCGGGGTGTGTATACCCGTACCTTTGTATAAAGTACGCCTAGAGAATTACTTAATAACTGGGGTAGTAACTGTAGGTGTTGTCCACAGTTTACCAATAAAGGGAATTGATCTACTCCTAGGAAACAATTTGGCTGGATCAAAAATATCAGTTTCTCCTGTGGTTACAGAGGAACCATGTGAAATTAAGGAAACGGAGCAATTACAGGAACAGGTTCTGGGGATATTTCTTGCGTGTGTAGTTACCCGAACAATGGCTAAACAGTATCCATTGTCGGAGGTAAAAGGGGCACCACAATTAGATATTCAAGCATCTGAAACCTTATTTGGGGATTTAGATAATCTAAGTGAGAGGTTTAACAAATCGTCTATCATTGCAGCACAGCAAGCTGATCCAGAGATCTACCAAATAGCACAGACAGCTCTGTCAGAAGCTGAGGTGAAAAGAGTTCCGGAAGGCTATTATATGGCAAATGGAGTTTGAGGAGGAAATGGAGACTGCCTCATAGACTGCCAACGATGACTGGACAGTTGTTGAACAGACAGTGGTACCACCTAAATATCACCAAGGATTATTAAGGTTAGCACACGACATTCCTTTTTCAGGACATAGGTGAATTTGGAACACCAAATCACACATAAGCAAACATTATTACTGGCCAGGTCTTACAAAGGATGTGAGACAATTTTGTAGGACATGCCACACCTGTCAAACGGTGGGAAAACCACAACCTACCATAAAACGAGGGGATGAAGTATTAGTGTTGTTACCATTACAGGGAGAACCAGTGAAAGCAGGGTTCAGTGGCCCATATAGAGTGATCAAAAGAGTGGATAAAGTAGGTTACTTGATTGACACCCCTGATCGCCGGATGAAGAACCGGTTGTGTCACATTAATTTGCTCAAACAATATTACCGCAGGGAGGAGGATAAGCCAGTACAGGTATGTCAGGTAATCGGGATTGTGCAGAAGGAAAAGGATAGTGAGGATGAGGCAGAAGTAGGCCGAGGAAATTCTCAGATTGAACCTCCAACTATCCCATTAGTGAATGCAGAATGGCTAGGAAAATTAAACAATAGGCGTTTACACTTAGAGGCAAAACAGCGTGAAGTCCTAACCAGGGTTTTCACAGCGTTTCAAAAGGTTTGTAGGGATAAGCCAGGATGTACAACCTTAGCCACACATGATGTGGGTATAGGGGGACCCATTCCTTTAAAACAACATCCTTGTTGCTTAGGTCCAGACAGACAGGCCTGAGTGGAAGCAGAGATACAATGCATGCTGAAGGGCAGCTTAGATGAACCTAGTCAGGACAGCTGGAATTCACAGATGCTCTTGATGATTAAACCTGGTGGGTCGGCTCAAACTTGCATAGACTCTAGAAAAGCCACTGTGGTAAAGAAGGCAGACTCCTACCCAAATTCTCATTTAAAGGACTGTAAGGACAGAGTGGGCAACACCATGTGTCTTAAAGAGACAGATGCGTTGGAAGGATACTGTCAAATTCCTTTGACACCCCAGGGTAAGAGAATATCAGCTTCTGTTACACAGAACAGGGTTTTCCAGTGTCAAGTGAGGCCACATAGGTTAAGGGGTACTCGAGAAACTTCTCAGAGAATAGTGAACCCAGTAGTGGTCAGTGCTCCTTGCTGTGCAGTTCACCTGGCTGAGGTGATGGACAATGGAGACACTTGGAAGGAAAACACAAAACAATTGGAAGACTATACTTGGAAATTTGAAATGGGTTAATTGGAACAACCTTTTGAAAATTTAAAGCCAAAATCTTCTGGTGGAACTTGTTGCTGTAGTCTAAACACTTTTTTTTTTAGAAATGTATGTATCTGTAAATGCGTGGGGTAAAAATGTTAGCATTTTTCAATTTGTGTATTTTTTTTTACCCATTGCAATGAAACGCATTTCAGGAACGGCGGTTCATTCCTCTAGGGGTGGAGGTGTCATGGTCCTGTAGTTTTTTTTCAGAATATGCGGTTTGCCTTTAAGGCTTGCAAGGGATCAGTATTGCTTTTCGCATCAGCAAGCCTCAGGACTTATAGAAAGGTGCATTTTCGTTGCCTTAGAAACAGCCATTTGGAGACTGCGATTCAAAGGGTGCATTCTCATTACCATAGATATAGCCACTGGGAGTGAGTCTCATGCGATACATTTGTTACAATTCAGTTTTGAACTGGCTTTGAGTTGAAGACAGTTTGTTCTAACAGAACACAGACAGAGGACATGGACAGCTGTGATGTTCAGACACATGAAAAAGAGCTCTCAACCATTTAAACTGAAGGAATAGGATTTTAGTCTGTTTTACTACTATCTTTCAAAATTCTAAGAAAAAGTCAAGCCAAAACAGAGATCTCTGGTAATTTAAATTGAAGAAAGGGAAGTTAGACTGTGACAATCTTTTATCCCTCAAAAACTCTAAAGTCAGCATGATTCCATTGTAAGTGTTTGCAAGTCATTAATTGTTGAAATTTGCTGGAGAAGGAAATCAACATTCCGGGAGGACTTCAAGCAACATTCCATGAGGACTTCAAGCAACATTGGACTGTAAATTTGCAAGGACTCTAATTTTTCTATTTTAAATGTTGTTTATATCTTCATCGTGTTTAAGAATTTAGTTCTTCTTATTAAAGAGTTAATTTGTTGATTTAAAGACACCTGGTTTGGTTAGCCTGATTCGGGGGTTTTGGCTGAGTCCTTCTTTAATTTGGAAAGTTTAAAATGATATGTTCGCCGATCTGTGGAGCGATGGGATTGAATTATCAGTGCGTTGGTCCCACCACAATCAGAATCGTATATTTTGATTGGGGGCTTTGACAGGAGCAGTCGGTTGCAATAATATCCAGACAAGTTTTAAATCAGTTGAGGGTTTCTGCCTCAACTACCCTTTCAGGCAATGAGTTCCAGACCCCCACCATCCTCAGGATGAAAAGATTTTTCCTCATCTCCCCTCTAATCTTTCTACCAATCACAAAATCTATGCCCCCTCGTCACTGACCTCTCTGCTAAGATAAATAGGCCCTTCACCTCCACTCTATCCAGGCCCCTCGCAATTTTGTACATTTCAATCAAATCTCCCCTCCACCTTCTCTATTCCAAGGAGAACAACCCCAGCCTATCCAATCTTTCCCCATAGCTGCATTTTTCCAGTCCCAGCAACATCCTTGTAAATCTCCTCTGTACCCTCTCTAATGCAATTATATCCTTTCTGTAATGAGCTGACCAGAACTGCACACAATAATCAAGTTGTGGCCTAACCAATGAGTTATACAGTTCCAGCATAACCTCCCTGCTCTTGTATTCTATACCTCGGCTAATAATGGAAAGGATTCCATATGCCTTCTTAACCACCTGTCCTGCTACCTTCAGGGATCTGTGGACATTCACTCCAAGGTCCCTCACTTCCTCTAGTCTACTCCGTATTCTCCCATTAATCGTGTATTCCTTTGCCTTGTTTGACCTCCCCAAATGCATCACCTCACACTTCTCCAGGTTGAATTCCATTTGCCACTTTTCTGCCCACCTGACCAGACCATCAATATCTTCCTGCAGCCTACAGCTATCCTCCTCGCTATCTACCACAGAGCCAATTTTTGTGTCATCTGCAAACATCTTGATCATGCCCCCTACATTTACATCCAAATCATTAATATACACCACAAAAAGCAGGGGACCCAGTACTGATCTCTGCGGAACGCCACTGGAAACAGCCCTCCAGTCGCTCAAACAGCCGTCAACAATTACCCTTTGTTTCCTGCCACTGAGCCAATTTTGTATCCACCTTGCTGCATTTCCCTGGATCCCATGGGATTTCTTTTTAACTAGTCTACCATGTGGGACCTCGTCAAAAGCCTTGCTAAAATCCATGTAGACCACATTAACTGCACTGCCCTCATCTATCTTCCTTGTTACTTCTTCAAAAAATTCAATCAAGTTGGTCAAACAAGATCTTCCCTTCACGAATTCATGCTGACTATCCTTGATTAATCCGTGCTCTTCTAAGTGACAGATAATGCTGTCTCTCAGAATAGATTCCAATAATTTGCCCACTATTGAGGTTAGACTGACTGGCCTGTAATTATTTGGTCGATCCCTCGCTTTTTAAACAGAGGTACAACATTAGCAATTCTCCAATCCTCTGGCACCACATCTGTATCCAGTGAGGACTGGAAAATGATGGTCAGGCCTTCTGCTATTTCCTCTCTGGCTTCTTTTAACAGCCTAGGATACATTTCATCTGGCCCTGGTGATTTATCAACTTTCAAGAATGCTAATCCCATTAATACTCCATCTCTCTCTATCACATCCAATACTTCACACTCTTCCTCCTTAACTACAATATTTGCATCACCCCCCTCTTTTGTGAAGACAGACGCAAAGCATCATGAAGAACAATACTAATATCTTCCACTCCTACACATAGGTTATCTTTTTGGTCTTTTATGGGCCCTACTCTCTCCTTAGTTATCCTCTTACTCTTAATGTATTGATAAAACATCTTTGGGTTCACCTTGATTTTGCTTGCCAATATTCTTTCATGCCCTCTCTTTGCTTTCCTAATTTCCTTTTTGATTTCACCCCTCCACTTTCTATACTCCTCTCGGCTTTCTGTAGTATTCTGTTCTCTGTGTCGGACATAAGCTTTCCTTTTCTGTCTTCTCTTACCCTGTAAGCTCTTTGACATCCATGGGGCTCTAGATTTGGCCACCTCACCCTTTTTCTTTGTGGGAACATGTTTACTCTGAACCCCTTGAATTTCCCCTTTGAATACTTTCCACTGTTCTGATACTGATTTACCTTCAAATAGCTGTTTCCAGTCCACTTTCAAATCACTCCTCAGTTTAGTAAAATTGGCCTTGCCCCAATTGAGAACTCTCACTCCTGTTCTACCTCTGTCCTTTTCCATTATTATGTTAAAACTGACTGAATTATGATCTGCCACCAAAATGCTCTCCCACTGCCCTCCTTCCACCTGCCCATCTTCATTTCCTAAAACTATGTCTGAAACTGCACCCTCTCTTGTTGGACTTGCTACATACAAGGCAAAAAGGTTCTCCTGAATGCAACTCAAGAATTCTGCTCCCTCAAGTGCTTTCACACTAAAACTATCCCAGTTTATATTGGGGTAATTAAAATCCCCTACTATTACTGCCCTATTGTTCTTGCACTTCTCAAAGATTTGTCGTGAGTCTTTGGAATTCTCTTCCTCAAAAGGTGGTGGAAGCAGAGTTTTTAAATCTGTTTAAGGCAGAGGTAGATGATTCTTGATAAGCAAGGGGGTGAAAGGTTATCGGGGGTAGGTGGTATTGTGGAGTAATCAGTTCAGCCATGAACTTATTGAATGACGGAGCAGGCTCAAGGGGCCGAGTGGCCTACTCCTGCTCCTAATTCATATGTTCGTATATCTGCTGTTCTAAAATAAAAACAAAAAATGCTGGAAATGCTCAGCAGGTCAAGCAGCATCTGTGGAGAGAGAAACAGAGTTAACATTTCAGATCAGTGACCCTTCATCAAGTCACAGACCTGAAACGTTAATTCTGTTTCTCTCTCCACAGATGCTGCCAGACCTGCTGCGTATTTCCAGCATTTTTTGTTTTTATTTCAGATTTCTAGCATCTGCAGTATTTTGTTTTTATATATCTGCTCTTCTATCTCCCTCTGACTGTCTGGGGGTCTATAGTACACTCCCAGCAGTGTGATTGCCCCTTTTTTGTTCCTAAGCTCAATCCATATGGCCTCATTTGATGAACCTTCCAATATATCATCCCTCCTCACAGTTGTAATTGTTTCTTTGACGAAATTGCCACTCCCCCTCCTTTCTTATCCCCCTCCCTATCACGTCTGAAAATCCTGTAACCAGGAATGTTGAGCTGCCATTCCTGCCCCTCCTTAAGGCATGTTTCTGTAATAGCTATGATATCATACTGCCACGTGTCTATCTGTGCCCTCAGCTCAAGGGCTAAACCTCCCCTATCAGCTGGAATAAAGGTGGTCACAGCCATGGAAGGCGAGTTCATGTCACAATCTGTCAGACTTTAATCAGCCTGAGAAGAAACAACAACATCTGAGTGGCTACAGCTTGGGCTCAATATGTACACCAACCTCAATGTAAGCTCCACGCCGTCCCCATGTTGGGGGTCCTATTCTATTTAAACTGGGGGTCCAGCCTCCACCAGATGCCATTTCTGTTTGTCTGGGGACTACGGTAGTGAGGTTACTCCTGATGTAACTGCTGAGCTCAACCCTTCAGTATATCTCAATTATAGTCAATAAGGAGTTTTGCCTTGTTGGAGGCAATGACAGTGGCGAAGTTTTGGTTACACATCTGCGGTTGGACAAACCCACCGCTTGGTTTATGCAGTGTTCGAGGCTGAAAACTGTTAATCAGACTCTGAGTGACTGGAAAGTGTACAAGGCTTTCACCATCATCCAGATTCCAGCACAGCTGCGAGTCCTGGTCAGGTTACAAGGCTCAGCCACCATCACATTTGGCAGCTGGTGAATCCCACTGGAATCTCTGAGCTCCGTCACTGATAACAGGGGACAGACAGGGTTACCAGCCATGAAATCCTTGCTTGTGCTAAACTCAGGAGGCTGACAAGATCAAGCTGTGTTAATCAGGAGAATTTCAGAATGCCGAAAGAATCTTGTACTGTGAGTGGGGTAAGTGGAATCAAGTCAGAGTCAGTCAGAGATGAAGAACATGCGAGAACAGATGCTATTATCTAATCTGAGTAGTAAAAAACTGGGAATCTCTGACAACATGTGGTGTCTGATAATGAGCAATGACAGGCTACGCCTTTAAAATAATTGGCAAAAAAACAGAGATGAGGATGGAGTTGGAATGAGGTCAGATTGGGGTGGAGTTGCTCAATGCCAATATTTTAACCTTCCTCAAGCTTCTCCTGCCCATCGTTGGGGGTTAAAATTGAGGCCAGAGATTAGCCACTGGGTGAGTTTGAGGAGTCAGTGAATGCAGAGCTTTTGCTGAGCTGCAGGAATTCTGACGTCCAATGTTCCTGCTCACGTGGAATGTAATCTCCCAGAGGCACAGAGTGTTTGTCACTCTTTCAGCTCCGTGCCAGAACCTGTTCCTTTACATTTATTTCCATTTGCTTTTGCATTTGTCTTGTTGGGTGGAATCACCATTTTAACACTGGTTTCTAAGTCTTGCTGTCTGGGTAAGGTGGTTCTGTTACTAGTTTAATAATTCAGAGGACCAGGGTAGTCTGAGAATTTAAATTCACTGAAAAGATCTGGAAATAAAAAAGCTGGTAAAACAGTGACCATGAAGCTGTCAGGTTGTTGTAAAAATTCAATTGGTTCACTAATGTCCTATGTGAAGGAAACCTGCCATAATACACAGTTATCAGGTTAAAAAGTCATTTTCCTGTGTAGCCCTGCAAGTTTATTTCCTTCAAGTGCCCATACAATTTCCTTTTGAAATCATTTATCATCTCTGCTTCCACCATCCTTGTAGGCAGCAAGTTCCAGGTCATTACCACTCATTTGATGAAAGGTCACAGACCTGAAACGTTAACTCTGCTTTAGAGCGTGGCTACCCGACCCGAACCCGAGGGGACCTGATGACATGTGTCGGGTTCAGGTCGGGTTGGGTCGCTGTTCTGGGTCTGGCTTTTGGGCTCAGGTCAGGCCGGGACATCAAGGAGGGAAACCGGACTCCACAGACTCTGGGTCTGCGCAGTGAGCGTCTCTATGACTTCACGCGCTCATCCTGCAGCTTCCTTCCATTCCATCCATCCAAAAGTGGTAAGTACAATGAGTGCACTATGGATGTAAAATGAATGCTGTCAACTGGAGAATGTTTAGCAGTGGAAAGTCCTGTAGCTGGAAAAGGTAAATCTCAACAGTGATGAGGATTGTCAGAGGATACAGCAGGATATAGATCGGTTGGAGACTTGGGCGGAGAAATGGCAGATGGAGTTTAATCCGGACAAATGTGAGGTAATGCATTTTGGAAGGTCTAATGCAGGTGGGAAGTACATAGTAAATGGCAGAACCCTTAGGAGTATTGACAGGCAGAGAGATCTGGGCGTACAGGTCCACAGGTCACTGAAAGTGGCAACGCAGGTGGATAAGGTAGTCAAGAAGGCATTCGGCATGCTTGCCTTCATCGGTCGGGGCATAGAGTATAAAAATTGGCAAGTCATGCTGCAGCTGTACAGAACTTTAGTTAGGCCACACTTAGAATATTGCGTGCAATTCTGGTCGCCACACTACCAGAAGGACGTGGAGGCTTTGGAGAGGGTACAGAAAAGGTTTACCAGGATGTTGCCTGGTCTGGAGGGCATTAGCTATGAGGAGAGATTGGATAAACTCGGATTGTTTTCACTGGAACGACGAAGGTGGAGGGGCGACATGATAGAGGTTTACAAAGTTATAAGCGGCATGGACAGAGTGGATAGTCAGAAGCTTTTTCCCAGGGTGGAAGAGTCAGTTACTAGGGGACATAGGTTTAAGGTGAGAGGGGCAAAGTTTAGAGGGGATGTGCGAGGCAAGTTCTTTACACAGAGGGTGGTGAGTTCCTGGAACTTGTTGCCGGGGGAGGTGGTGGAAGCAGGTACCATAGAGACGTTTAAGAGGCATCTTGACAAATACATGAATAGGATGGGAATAGAGGGATACGGATCCCGGAAGTGCAGAAGGTTTTAGTTTAGGCAGGCATCAAGATCGGCGCAGGCTTGGAGGGCCGAATGGCCTGTTCCTGTGCTGTACTGTTCTTTGTTCTTTGTTTTGTTGTCCTGTTTGGAAACATTTCAATGCTGCTGTTTTCCGTATAGTAAAAATTCAACTGAATTTGTACAATGCAAATCTTGCAAACTTCTACTAAAATATGACAGCAAAAAGACATGAAATTCATTATTATAGTGGCACACTGAAAAAGGTTGTACTCGACCCGCAGCAGGGCCAACTCAGTCGTCCGTAACTTCGTTTCTACGGACGAGCAAAAAAACCATACCCACTGACAAGAAATCAGAAATTACAGACAAATGTGTGAGTCTCTGTTGCAAGGATATTCAAACTTTCCGAACTGTCTCTGGTGAAGGGTTTGTTGAGATAGCACAAGAGCTTATCAATGTGGGTGCGACATTCGGTCAAGTATCTGCATCAAGTGTGTTACAAAATCCAACTACAGTTTCAAGAAGGTGTCGCGATGTTGCTGAAGAAAAGAGAAAACAGCGAATTTCTCAGATTACTCACATACTGAAGGATGTGAATGTAGGAATGACAATTGACATGTGGACAGAGTACTGGAAAATCCATTATATGTCGCTAACTTGTCATTACATCAGAGTAGATTTTCAACTTAATGCCAAAGTTTTAACAACAGCAATGTTTCCACTGGAGGACGTCAAAACTGGTGAAAACATCAGGCGTGAGATTTTAAAGCTGCTCGTGAATACTTTTGGATTCAACCCAGCAAATTTAAATAAATTAGTCTGGGTGACAGATCCTCGACTTCTGCATTGTCAGGACCACATATATAACACGGTCCTTCGACATTCACTTGATCCAAAGGAATTGGCTTCCGAAGCTCCGGATGTTGTAGAAACTATACATCATGCCAAAGCCTTGGTGACATACGTTAAACATTCTGGTCTTGCTGCACAGTTGTCTAAAACTTTAAATCCAATGGGAGAAACGAGGTACTGTACTGTGTATCTGACACTGAATTCAATTCAGGATATTTATCATGAACTGCATGAGAAACTGGAACAGTGCAGGGAAAACTGCAGGCTGGAAAACATCTCCCCCGATGTCCTGCCGTTTTTGGTTGATTTCCTCCGACCATTTTCTGAAGCTCAGAGGGAACTCGAGGGAGACCCATATCCTACATTGAACCTGGTAATTCCGTGGTTTGAGAAACTTAAACAACTCTGTATGCCACTTTCTACAGATACTCCAATGCAAGCAGTTGTCAGGCAACAGCACAGAGAGTCGCTTCTGACGAAAGTTGAAGTAAATGACGTGCACAAGATAGCAACATTTCTCTGGCCTAAATTTAATCAGCTGTGAATGTTGTCCAGCCAGGATAGGGACTAAGTTCATTCTGAAGTGTGCAGACGTATCAGCAACTTTAAAACAGAAGACCTGTGAAGGAAACAAAAGTGATTGACAATGAACCTACAGCTGCCAAAAAAGCACTGACTGAATTTGCTGAATGGGAGAATGGTCATGAAGAAGTGGACACAAATGATAAAGTGCAGCAGTACACAGCACAGAGGCCTGCTGTGTTGGTGATGGCAAACGAGTGTGATCTGTTAGGCTGGTGGAAGGAACACAATGTTGCATACCCTAAATTGGCCAGGCTGGCTAGAAGTATACTTTGCATTCCAGCGAGCAGTAACAGCAGTTAGAGGAACTTCAGCATAGCAAGGACAATCGACCAGCAGAGAACTGCCCGTCAGCCTTCCACTGTTGACTCTATTCTTTTTTTACATGACAATTTATAACACCTTTTCTTCTTTTTTTTGCCATGTCTGTAACTGAGACTACTAAATCAAATGTTCACCTGACTGCCTATTGGGTGCTTCGTTGGAGTAGGCTACTTGTTTTCTTTTTAATCTACGGTTTGACGTGATTTGTTTCTGTTTTGTCTGGTTATTATCACAGTGCTGTTTGTGGGACTTGCTGTGGACAATGACTACTGCGTTTCCTTCTTTACAACAGTGACTACAATTCACAAAGACCTTCAGTGGGTGGAAAGTGGTTTGGGACATCCGGAGGTTGTGGAAGGTGTTAGAGAAGAGCAAGTCTTTCTTTGTAGAGAAAAAATGGATAATCTCATGAGAAGACTGCTTAAAAATCATGTCGGAGTCAAGATGTTGTTTGAAAGTCTCGGAAGAGATAGGTTGATATTTCTGATAGAAAAGAGAAATACTGTGTGTATTTGAAAGTTAGTTACAAAAACTTAGTTCAGCTCCTAGAGGTGGGATCTTTAATTTTATGTACTCAAGGAGTTGGAAGAAAGATGTTCAATAAATACATAACTGTATTTGGGCGGCACAGTGGCACAGTGGTTAACACCACAGCTCCAGGGACCTGGGTTCAGTTCTGGGTGCTGCCTGTGCGGAGTTTGCAAGTTCTCCCTGTGACCATGTGGGTTTCTGCTGGGTGCTCTGGTTTCCTCCCACAGCCAAAGACTTGTAGGTTGATAGGTAAATTGGCCATTGTAAATTGCCCCTAGTGTAGGTAGGTGGTAGGAGAATTGAGGGAAGATGGGGATGTGGTAGGGAATATGGGATTAATGTAGGGTTAGTATAAATGGGTGGTTGATGGATGGCACAGACTTGGTGGGCTGAAGCACCTGTTTCAGTGCTCTATGATTCTATTTGATCACTGTTAGATTATTTGTGTTGCATTTTAATACATCAGATCCGGGCTTCTGGGAAGCTTTATCTCTTCTAAGACTGAACTGTAATCTTATAGAGGAACAAGACAGTCCAGTGTGTAAAAGCAATTAATAAGCAGCACTTGTTGATTGTAAGTTTTTGTAGCACTGCCAGATAAACAAAGATCTCAAAGGATAGATGGGCACTCTGAAAGCTTTGAAGGATTGAGATTCACGCATAACATCACATAATCTAGGGTAAGAATTTTTTTTTAAAGTGATACTAACCTTTATGTAAAATTGTATTAAATGCCAATGCTACAAATTATTCCACATTGTCAATATTAACATATCTGTTTTTTTTTTGCTTTGTAGGCTATTCGAGGTGCCAGATAAACGAGGTGTGTCTGCTGATCAACCACCAGAAGTCTTCAATCAAACAGTACTGCAGATCTGCACTTGCAGTAAAGGCCTGCTCGGGTCTGCAAAGGAAACCCGACCCAAGCCTGACAGAACCACATCTGACTCAAGCCCAACCCAGCCTGAGTCCTTTCAGTTTTACCTGCGCCCGACCCGACCACCGGAATGTAAAGCCTGGCTACCCGAACCGTGTGTCGGATTCGGGTTGGGTCGGGTCAAAATTCTGAGTCCAGCATTCGGACTCAGGTCGGGTTGGGCTGGACACTGCTTTTGGGAAGTCACAGGAATCGCCTGCTGCTGGAACAGATGAAGGAGATTCGTGTCGTATGTGTGTAGACTAGAGTCATGACAGTGATCATTTTATATTTTTTATATAAATATTGTATATTTTATACTAATTAATCAATCAGGACCTTCCTGGTCTCTGCAGCAAGTATTTCAACCTGTAAAGCAGGAGTCTAGGTAATGTATAATGATATTTTCTGAGCCTTCGGGCAATTGCTGTGTTTATTTTAAGCAATACACATACTGGTATAGTGTGGCAGAACCTGTATGGGCACAACTCCATGGGTTTCTGTTTAACTCATGACCAAACAATCACTGACTTTGTGGCTCCAATCTTCATCTCCTTTTTAAACAACCTTTCAAGTCCAGTTACAGTTTTTGTTGCTTATCTGCACAAATTTAAGAAGTGAAAAACGGATTCAGCATCAGAAGGTAGGTGAAGTGAACATTCCGGTGGTCGGGTCAGGTTCAGGTCGGGTCAGGCGCGGGAAAAAATGGAAGGACTCAGGCCGGGTCAGGCTCGGGTCGGGTTTTTTTTGCAGACCCGAGCAGGCCTTTACTCTGTTTCTCTCTCCACAGATGCTGCCTGACCTGCTGAGTATTTCCAGCACTTTCTGTTTTTATTTCAGATTTCCAACACCTGCAGTATTTTGCTTTTATTCCCACCATCTGGAATTCATCTACACCAACAGACATGGCTGAGATTCAGGAGCAAACCCTATTCAATATCCTCGAATAATATCTCCAATCAGACACACAGAGCATTCTATTCACATTTAATTTAACCATTTCCTGTTTCACTGTTATTTAATGCCTCAATCTGTCTCTTCTTTCCTTGACCATGCAGGAGAATGGATTCTTAAACATGCAAGCAGATGTCCTTTAGGCATTGGTCACAGTAAGTTTGATAAATATGCTGATTTTATAATGGCAGGATGTACAGCCAATGGTACTGTGCTGCCAATATACTGTAAATTAGCATTGACTGAGCCTGTCTAAGTTGAGTTGTTATTTGGTGAGGCAAGTTTACACGTTAATAATTGCATGTACATTTCTGGCCACAGGTCAGGGAAAAGCAGCAGTAAATGGGCAACTTTCTCCACATTTTTTAAAAATACTTTTAACTTTCTAACGTGTGGGGCTAGATTTCCCTTCACGATTCTGTCCAAAATCAGACAGGACAGAAGCAGGAAATGGAGCAAATTCAGACAGTGAGGCCCACCTGAGATCCAGCCATGAGCTTGATTTTCTCCCTCCCGTCATCCAATTCTTCCCCTTTGGCTGCTTGTAAATGCCAGAGGAGAGGGATGGGAATGTCTGTTAATCTGCCTCATTTTCTTATTTACCAGCACTGTCTCCACTAATCCCCGGGACCAGCAGGAAAGGAGTGATGGGGAAGTGAGGCCTTGGGGAAAGGGCCTGGTGGCCTCTCAATCTCGAGTGGAAATCTGGAACTCTCTCCCCAAAAAGCTGTTGAGGCTTGGGGTCAATTGAAAATTTCAAAACTGAGGTTGATAGATTTTTGTTGGGTAAGGGTTTGAGGGTTATAGATCAGAGTAGTGGGTAGTGGGTAGATGAGGTGAAGAAATGGATCAGCCATGATCTAATTGAATGACGGAACACACTGGAGGGGCTGAATGGACCCCTTACTGTTCCTTTTCAAGGGCAGAAGACAAAGCAAAGGAGAGATGGTTTATCAGCATCTGAGAATCGAGTTTTGAGCGACGTTTGGGAATGTTTGAGGTGTTTAACCTTTGAAAGAGGGCGAGTGAGCGATGACCCACAGAGATATAAGCAAAGGATAATGAAAAGAGAAATGCAAACTTCAAATTGAAGCTCAGCAGGAAACAGGGTTAAACTTTTAAAAGGCAAATTTGGAACTGAGATTAATAGTTCCTGTTTACACAATGAGAAAATTGGACAAGGTAATGGAGACTGAGTCCCAGAAACAATGAAACAATTAGATATAGCTGTGATAGCGGAACTGTGCAGATTCCCCTTACTATATCTACACTCTCACCCTGTATGAAATATTCCAATCTTAGTTGATTATTTTTAAATACCGATTTCTGCCCCTGGGTTCAGTTCCTCCTGAGGGTTCACAGGTTTCCCACATGGCCCAGACAGTGATCACTGATCCTGATCCTATCCCCAGTAATAACACACAGGCATTTTCCAACCAGAAACACTGGGCTCGATTCTCACTGCCCTCACCTGCGAACAGGGTAACAGCCTCAGAATGGGGTCAGGGGTATTCTTATTCACTCCCACCTAACCCACCAGCCCCTATCCCTCTGTTCCCCCTTCTACTTCCCCCCCTGCTCTCCGCCAACTCCCCACCCATCCCCTCCTCCTCCCATTCCTCTCTATCTCCAACTTTGCTGCAACCCCCACCACCCTAACCCTCCCATTTGCTCTTACAAGTCTAATGGCACTGAGACCATGAATAGTCCAGCTGAGATAAGTTCATGCAGAAATGGATACTGGATCTTGCTGCTCTGTGTGGCTCAGTATCAAACCAGCTCTATATTTACCCTCTGGGTCAGTGGGCCATCTTAATGTACAATATGCTGAAAATGCAAAGTTTTCTGATCAATCTCATTTGCTTTGGCAGACTGCAGTCACATTTCATTTGCATCACCACACGGTTAAACTGTTTTTATGTCACTGTGCTTATTTTCTACAAATAAACTTTTCTAAATGCAGTTTTATGAAGATAGTGATTCTTTAAAAGAATTATTGTACAATGAAAAAGGAGTTACATCCTGACAGCTTTTCACAGAGTCACATTGTTCTAACTCTGTTACTGCCACAAGCTGACATCACTTGCCTGTCCTGGCTTGTGATCTTGGAGCAGCCTCACTGCAGAAATACTCTATTACATCTGCTTCTGGAATGGGAGCCGAGATATTCGACTGGGGGCTAAATGCCTCCAATATGGAAATATCGACATTAAAAAAACTGGCTTTGGCTCTTTGCAAATGCAAATAAGGGACCTATTTAAGGCTCCACTGGCCTGAAGCAGCTTGAGCCCCCTCTACCTTATCAACACCCTCCCCGGTCATTGCTCCTACTTCCCAACCCTGCCTCACCCACAGCTGCCTGTTGCTTCTTTGCAACTCAGCATCTCAATATGGACAGATCCAGGGCCCAATACTGGGGAGCCTATGCCTTCACCATCCAGACACTGGGACAGAACTTGCACTGCACCCACCACCCACTACCACCCATTACCCACCACCCACCAACACCCACCATCACCCACCAACACCCACCGTCACCCACCACCACCCAACACACACAATCACCCACCATCACCCAGCACCACCACCCACTACCATCACCCACCCACCATCACCCAACGTCACCCACCAACATCCACCGTCGTTCACCAACACACACAATCACCCACTACCATCCCCCACCCACCAACACCATTACCCACCACCCACCATCACCCACTAACACCCACCCCCACCACCAGCCACCATTACTGACCACCCACCAACCACCACCCATCAGCCCCACCCACCACCACCACCAGCCACCATTACCGATCACCCACCAACCACCACCCATCACCCACCATCTACCCACCACTCACAATCCACCCACTACCCACCACCACTGACTACCCACTACCCACCACCACCGATCACCCACCCACTACCCACCACCACTGACCACCCAACCACCACCACCCACTACCCACCACCAACCACCCACCCACCACCATCATCACCCACCACCACCCACTACCCACCACCAACCTAGAAATGGCTGCCCCAAAATTTCTAGGCCATAAAATTTCTAGAGTGGTAGATTTGAAAAGCAGAGAAATTATGTTAAACTTGGATTGAACCTTGGTTAGACCACACTTGGGAGCACTGTGAACAGAGCTGGTCTCCATATTATAAAAATAGTGGCACTGGAGAAGGTGCAAAAAAGATTTACAAGATTGATACCAGAACTCAGAGGTTATGCTTATCAGGAAAGATTGAATAGGTTGGGGCTCTTTTCTCTATGAAGGAGAAGGCTGAGGAGTGACCTGATAGAAGTCTTTAAAATTATGAAAGGGTTTGATAGGATAGACGTAGAGAAAATGTTTCCATTTGTGGGGGAGGTCATAAACATAAGTTAGTCACTAATAAATCCAATAGGAATTTCAGGAGAAACTCCTTTCCCCAGAGAGTGATGAAATGTGGAACTCGATACTATAGGGAGTGGTTGAGGTGAATTAGCATAAATGCACTAAGGGGAAGTAGGATAAACATATGAGGGTGAAAGGAATAGAAGGATGTGCTGATAGGGGGAAATTAAAACGGATGGGAGGAGGCTCATGTGGAGCAGAAACACCAGCATAGACCAGTTGGGCCGAATGGCCTGTTTCTGTGCTGGAAATTCAATGTTATTCTGTGTAATAAAGTGTAAGTTACTCAGATCTCCACTCAGTGCAGCTGCTGCTCACAGAAGCAGGGTATTTTACCATCAGCAAGAGTCAACATTCTGCTGGTGTGTTGAGAGCTGCTTTTGGTACAAGAGGAACTATCTACCTCCTATTTCCACATCATTAAATCTTTGTAAAAGCAAAATACTGCGGATGCTGGAAATCTGAAATAAAAACAAGAAATGCTGGAATCACTCAGCAGGTCTGGCAGCATCTGTGTAAATCTTTGTAGTTGGGTTACGAAGGACATAGAAATAAATAGAAGGCACAAAAGGGAAACAGGCCACTTGGCCCAACCAGTCCATGTTGGTGATTATCCCCCCCCACGAGCAAATAGTCCCACCCCCATATTTACAAGTATTTATCCTTCAGCCCCCTCTCCAATCCAATCTTGAATGGTGAATTAAGGGGTTTCTCCCATTCTGCTGTAACATTGATCAAATCCCCTTTTATTTGATTAAACAAGGTTTTTGCTAAACTGATGCTCTGGTCACAGCAGCTGAGTGGGGGAATTCACCCTCACTGTTACTGCCTCAACTACAAGCTCTGGAAGTACTTCTAAAAGGGGTGGCACAGTGGCGCAGTGGTTAGCACCGCAGCCTCACAGCTCCAGCGACCCGGGTTCAATTCTGGGTACTGCCAGTGCGGAGTTTGCAAGTTCTCCCTGTGACTGTGTGGGTTTTCGCCGGGTGCTCCGGTTTCCTCCCACAGCCAAAGACTTGCTGGTGATAGGTAAATTGGCCATTGTAAATTGCCCCAGTGTAGGTAGGTGGTAGTGAGTATGGGATTACTGTAGGGTTTGTATAAATGGGTGGTTGTTGGTCGGCACAGACTCGGTGGGCCGAAGGGCCTGTTTCAGTGCTGTATCTCTAAATAAATAAAAAGTGAATTCCACAGCCCCACAGTCTCTCACAGGTGGATTTTGACTTGTGGCTGCAACTCATCAGTCTGGTGTAAGTGAGGCCTGAGCTCCAATATGGGGTGTACCTCACACCCCTTGTGGGGAGCTGGCATAGGCCCGATGGGCCTCCTTCTGTGCCGTAAATGTCTGCACACAGTTCACCACAACAGCTCCAGAAAGTCAATCTGAGCCAAAATCTCTTCCACCCAATTTTCCAACAACTAATCACAAGAAATTATTGCTATTGCAGTGAATGTTTACAAAAATTGCAAGAACTGCCTGGGGCCAAAACAGCACAATAGCTGTAACCATAACCTGTGCTGATAAATTGTAATAAATCATTTGCAGAGGTAAAACACCTCACAATTGAATAAATCTGGAATTGCTAATAGTGCTAATTAACCCCTGGCGTTAAGTTTATCCACTGAATTGTTAGTTATGTAAAGTTATGTTAATTTCTACCTTTACAACGAGAAATAGGTCACTTAAAGTTTAGACCTGTGAAAGTCTTAGAGCAGGAGTATTGATTGTACGGAGATGATACGGTTTTGTATTCTGATAGGCTAAGATAAAATAGATGGAAGGGTTGACTTAATCTTGTGATCAAGGGTTATCAATAATACCAAATGCCCAAACTGCAATAAAGACCAATGTGGTCTGTGACACGCAAATATAAAGGTCTCTTGGTGTGATAAACATGGAAATTGACCCAGCCATTTCCATTCTGGCTGGGACTTGGAATACAGTAGAATCTCAAAATTTGCCGATGACACCAAACTTGGAGGTGTGGCAAACAGTGAGGATGATATGAACTGCCTGCAACAGGACACAGACAGGCTAGCGGAATGAGCAGAGAGGCAGCAGATGGAATTTAATACTGACAGGTGTGAGGTGATGCATTTTGGCAGAAGGAATAGGGAGAGGAAATATATACTTAATGTCACAGTTCTAAAGAGTGTGCAGGAACAGAGGGACCTGGGGGTTCATGTGCGTCGATCTTTGAAGGTGGCGGGACACATTGAGAGAGTGGTCAGTAAAACATATGGGACCTTGGACTTCATAAATAGAGGCATTGAGTAGAAAAGCAGGGAAGTTATTCTGAACCTTTATAAAGCTCTGGTGAGACCCCAACTGGAGAATTGCATCCAGTTCTGGTCACCACACTTTAGGAAGGATGTGAGGGTCCTTTAGAGGGTGTAGAGGAGATTTACCAGAATGCTTCCAAGGATGGGGAGTTTTAGTTACAAGGTTGGGTTGGAAAAGCTGGGTTTGTTCTTCTTACAACAAAGGAGATTAAGGAGAGATTTAACAAGAGTGTACAAGATTATGACAGGCTTAGATACAAAATTATGAGGGGCATTGATAGGTTAGATAGGAAGAAACTTTTTCCCGTAGTGGAGGTGTCAATAACCAGGGGGCATAGATTTAAGGTAAGGGGTAGCAGGTTTAGAGGGGATTTGAGAAAAATCTTTTTCACCCAGAGGGTGGTTGGAACTCACTGCCTGAAAGGGTGGTAGAGGCAGGAACCCTCACAACATTTAAGAAGTATTTAGATGAGCACTTGAAACACCATAGCATACAAGGCTTCGGGCCAAGTGCTGGAAAATGAAACTAAAATGGATAGGTGCTTGATGGCTAGCATGGACATGATGGGCTGAAGGGCCTGTTTCTGTGCTGTATAACTCTATGATTTTAGATAAGTTACACAAGGAAAATCTGTTCCCATTAGCAAATAGTACTCAGACTAGGGGGCACAGATTGAAAGTTTTGGTTAAGAGATGCAGGAGGGGAATATGAGGAAGAATTTTTTTTTATGCAGCTGGTGGTGATGCCCTGGAACTCACAATCAATTACTTCAAAAGGAGTTTGGATGGGTTCTTGAAGGAAATGGACTTGGAGGGCTGCGGGGATCGAATGGGGGAGTGGGACTGGATGGTTCCCGCAGACTCAATGGGCCGAATGGCCTCCTTCTGGGAATTGTGGTTTCACGATACGCAGAAATATTTTTGGGAGGCTCCAGCCCACTGTAGACTTGCTTGCTTTCATCAAAGTCAACAGCATCAGTTAGATTCTTGGTGCCCACAGCAAGTCCCCACATCTCAGTTCTGAGCCTCAACATCACATTTAACTATTCCTCATTCTAATACAAGGGAGCCAATCACTAGGCAATACTTAACATGAAATTTTCTGCTAATTATTCCAACATCATTCTGTTCATCGTGAGCAGGTGAATCTTTCTGTGTCTTATTCTAACTTATCTTCCACTTTCCACTTGCGGGTCTGGGCTCTGGGAAACTAACAATTGCTGCCAAATATCCTGAGCCTCTACAAATGGAGTTGGCCCCAATCTCGGGTCCCCAGGTCCAGCCATGCACTCAGGTGAGGCTAACTCTTTGTCAGGGAGTCCTTGTCAGCCTGGTCTTGGCAGGAGGGAGGTTTCTGCTGGAATTCCGCAATCAGCTTCCTCCCAGGAACCCACAGCAGCGTCTGGGAACAGTCCTCAAGCAATCAGACATTTCCTTAAATCCCTGAGGAAAAGCCGCCCCAATATCCTGCAGTCACTGGGAGAGTCACTCAGTTTATTTGCCATTCAGACCCAGGTTGGACGTCACGTGGACTGAACACAAGGAATTGACCCAGGAGGAGGGGAGGGTTTGCACAGAAACATCTGTCCCGGGGAATGGGTCCATCCCAGGTCCCAGTACAGACTCACCTGGGTTTATCCCAGGTCCCGGTTCAGACTCACCCGGGTTTATCCCGGGTTCCGGTACAGACTCTCCCGGGTTTATCCCGAGTTCCGGTACAGACTCTCCCGGGTTTATCCCAGGACCCGGTACAGACTCACCCGGGTTTATCCCGGGTTCCGGTACAGACTCTCCCGGGTTTATCCCAGGACCCGGTACAGACTCACCCGGGTTTCGGTACAGACTCTCCCGGGTTTATCCCAGGACCCGGTACAGACTCACCCGGGTTTATCCCGGGTTCCGGTACAGACTCTCCCGGGTTTATCCCGGGTTCTGGTACAGACTCTCCTGGGTTTATCCCGGGTCCCGGTACAGACTCACCCGGGTTTATCCCAGGTCCCGGTACAGACTCTCCTGGGTCTATCCTGGGTTCCGGTACAGACTCTCCTGGGTTTATCCTGGGTTCCGGTACAGATTCATCCAGGTTTATCCCGGGTTCCGGTACAGACTCTCCAGGGTTTATCCCGGGTTCTGGTACAAACTCTCCCGGGTTTATCCTGGGACCCGGTACAGACTCTCCCGGGTTTATCCCGGGTTCCCGTACAGTCTCTCCTGGGTTTATCCTGGGTCCCGGTACAGACTCTCCCGGGTTTATCCCGGGTTCTGGTACAGACTGTCCCGGGTTTATCCCGGGTCCCGGTACAGACTCTCCCAGGTTTATCCCAGGTCCCGGTTCAGACTCTCCCAGGTTTATCCCGGGTCCCGGTTCAGACTCTCCGAGTTGTATCCCAGGACCCGGTACAGACTCTCCTGGGTTTATCCCAGGTTCCGGTTCAGACTCTCCCAGGTTTATCCCGGGTCCCGGTACAGACTCTCCCGAGTATATCCCAGGTCCCGGTTCAGACTCTCCCAGGTTTATCCCGGGTCCCAGTTCAGACTATCCGAGTTACATCGCAGGACCTTGTACAGACTCTCCTGGGTTTATCCTGGGTCCCGGTACAGACTCTACCGGGTTTATCCTGGGTCCCGGTACAGACTCTCCCGGTTTTATCCCGGGTTCCGGTACAGACTGTCCCGGTTTTATCCCGGGTTCCGGTACAGACTGTCCCGGGTTTATCCCGGGTCCCGGTACAGACTCTCCCAGGATTATCCCGGGTCCCAGAACAGACTCACCTGGGTTTATCCTGGGTCCCGGTACAGACACTCCCTGGTTTACTCGGGTCCCGAAACAGACAGGCGGCACAGTGGCGCAGTGGTTAGCACCGCAGCCTCACAGCTCCAGTGACCTGGGTTCAATTCTGGGTACTGCCTGTGTGGAGTTTGCAAGTTCTCCCTGTGACTGTGTGGGTTTCCTCCGGGTGCTCTGGTTTCCTCCCACATGCCAAAGACTTGCAGGTTGATAGGTTAATTGGTCATTATAAATTGCCCGAGTATAGGTAGGTGGTAGGGAAATATAGGGACAGGTGGGGATGTGGTAGGAATATGGGATTAGTGTAGGATTAGTATAAATGGGTGGTTGATGGTCGGCACTGACTCGGTGGGCCGAAGGGCCTGTTTCAGTGTGTACCTCTAAACTAAAAGACTCTCCCGGGTTTATCCCAGGTCCCGGTTCAGACTCTCCCGGGTTTATCCCAGGTCCCGGTTCAGACTCTCCCGGGTTTATCCCGGGTCCCGGTACAGACTCTCCCGGGTTTATCCCGGGTCCCGGTTCAGACTCTCCCGGGTTTATCCCAGGTCCCGGTACAGACTCTCCCGGGTTCATCCTGTGTCGCAGTACAGACTCTCCCGGGTTCATCCTGTGTCCCAGTACAGACTCTCCCGGGTTTATCCCAGGTCCCAGTACAGACTCTCCCGGGTTTATCCCGTGTCCCGGTACAGACTCTCCCGAGTTTATCCCGTGTCCCGGTACAGACTCACCCGGGTTTATCCCGTGTCCCGGTTCAGACTCTCCCGGGTTTATCCCGTGTCCCGGTACAGACTCTCCCGTGTTTATCCCGTGTCCCGGTACAGACTCTCCCGGGTTTATCCCGTGTCCCGGTACAGACTCACCCGGGTTTATCCCGTGTCCAGGTTCAGACTCTCCCGGGTTTATCCCGTGTCCTGGTACAGACTGTCCCGGGTTTATCCCAGGTATCGGTTCAGACTCTCCCGGGTTTCTCCCAGGTCCCGGTACAGACTCTCCCGGGTTTATCCCGTGTCCCGGTACAGACTCTCCCGGGTTTATCCCGTCTCCCGATACAGACTCACCCGGGTTTATCCCGTGTCCCGGTTCAGACTCTCCCGGGTTTATCCCGTGTCCCGGTACAGACTCTCCCGGGTTTATCCCAGGTCCCAGTACAGACTCTCCCGGGTTTATCCCGTGTCCCGGTACAGACTCTCCCGAGTTTATCCCGTGTCCCGGTACAGACTCACCCGGGTTTATCCCGTGTCCCGGTTCAGACTCTCCCGGGTTTATCCCGTGTCCCGGTACAGACTCTCCCGTGTTTATCCCGTGTCCCGGTACAGACTCTCCCGGGTTTATCCCGTGTCCCGGTACAGACTCACCCGGGTTTATCCCGTGTCCAGGTTCAGACTCTCCCGGGTTTATCCCGTGTCCTGGTACAGACTGTCCCGGGTTTATCCCAGGTATCGGTTCAGACTCTCCCGGGTTTCTCCCAGGTCCCGGTACAGACTCTCCCGGGTTTATCCCGTGTCCCGGTACAGACTCTCCCGGGTTTATCCCGTCTCCCGATACAGACTCACCCGGGTTTATCCCGTGTCCCGGTTCAGACTCTCCCGGGTTTATCCCGTGTCCCGGTACAGACTCTCCCGTGTTTATCCCGTGTCCCGGTACAGACTCTCCCGGGTTTATCCCGTGTCCCGGTACAGACTCTCCCGGGTTTATCCCGGGTCCCGGTACAGACTCTTCCGGGTTTATCCCGGATCCCGGTACAGACTCTCCCGGGTTTACTCGTGTCCCGGCATAGACTCTCCCGGGTTTATCCCGTGTCCCGGTACAGACACTCCCGGGTTTATCCTGGGTCCCGGTACAGACTCTCCCGGGTTTATCCCGTGTCCCGGTACAGACTCTCCCGGGTTTATCCTGTGTCCCGGTACAGACTCTCCCGGGTTTATCCCGGGTCCCGATAGACTCTCCCGGGTTTATCCCGTGTCCCGGTGCAGACTCACCCGGGTTTATCCCGTGTCCCGGTACAGACTCTCCCGGGTTTATCCCGTCTCCCGATACAGACTCACCCGGGTTTATCCCGTGTCCCGGTACAGACTCTCCCGGGTTTATCTCGTGTCCCGGTGCAGACTCTCCCGGGTTTATCCCGGGTCCCGGTACAGACTCTCCCGGGTTTATCCCGGATCCCGGTACAGACTCTCCCGGATTTACTCGTGTCCCGGCATAGACTCTCCCGGGTTTATCCCGTGTCCCGGTACAGACTCTCCCGGGTTTATCCCGTGTCCCGGTACAGACTCTCCCGGGTTTATCCCGTGTCCCGGTACAGACTCTCCCGGGTTTATCCCAGGTCCCGATAGACTCTCCCGGGTTTATCCTGTGTCCCGGTACAGACTCTCTCGGGTTTATCCCGTGCCCCGGTACAGATTCCCCCGTGTTTATTCCGGTACAGACTCTCCCGGGTTTATCCCGGGTCCTGGTACAGACTCTCCCGGGTTTACTCGTGTCCCGGTACAGACTCTCCCGGGTTTATCCCGGGTCCCGGTACAGACTCTCCCGGGTTTATCCCGTGTCCCGGTGCAGACTCTCTCGGGTTTATCCCGTGCCCCGGTACAGATTCTCCCGTGTTTATTCCGGTACAGACTCTCCCGGGTTTATCCGTGTCCCGATACAGACTCTCCCGGGTTTATCCCGTGTCCCGGTGCAGACTCACCCGGGTTTATCCCGTGTCCCGGTGCAGACTCTTCCGGGTTTATCCCGGGTCCCGATGCAGACTCTCCCGGGTTTATCCCGTGTCCCGGTACAGACTCTCCCGGGTTTGTCCCGTGTCCCGGTGCAGACTCTCCCGGGTTTATCCCGGGTCCCGGTGCAGACTCACCCGGGTTTATCCCGTGTCCCGGTACAGACTCTCCCGGGTTTATCCCGGGTCCCGGTGCAGACTCACCCGGGTTTATCCCGTGTCCCGGTGCAGACTCTCTCGGGTTTATCCCGTGTCCCGGTACAGACTCTCCAGGGTTTATCCCGTGTCCCGGTGCAGACTCTCTCGGGTTTATCCCGTGTCCCGGTACAGACTCTCCAGGGTTTATCCCGTGTCCCGGTACAGACTCTCTCGGATTTATCCCGGATCCCGGTACAGACTCTCCCGGGTTTACCCCGGGTCCCGGTACAGACTCTCCCGGATTTATCCCGTGTCCCGGTACAGACTCTCCCGGGTTTATCCCGTGTCCCGGTACAGACTCTCCCGGGTTTATCCCGTGTCCCGGTACAGACTCTCCCGGGTTTATCCCGGGTCCCGGTACAGACTCTCCCGGGTTTATCCCGTGTCCCGGTACAGACTCTCCCGGGTTTATCCCGTGTCCCGGTACAGACTCTCCCGGGTTTATCCCGTGTCCCGGTACAGACTCTCCCGGGTTTATCCCGGGTCCCGGTACAGACTCTCCCGGGTTTATCCCGGGTCCCGGTACAGACTGTCCCGGGTTTATCCCGGGTCCCGGTACAGACTGTCCCGGGTTTATCCCGGGTCCCGGTACAGAATGTCCCGGGGTTACCCCGGGTCCGGGCCGCTGATTGGCTGCTCTCAGTATCCAGTGAAGTAGCGAATCTGAGGCGCCGCCCAATCCCGTGCGGAGCGGAAACAGAGAGCGGGAGCGGGAGCGGGAGCGGAGTTCCAGACACCGGGAGTCGCTGTGAGTCTGAATCCGCTTCTCTTTCTGTCCCGGTTCCCCTCCCCGCTCCCCGGCCCTCACACCAGCAGAGCCCGGCTCCGGCCCCGCTCCCCGGCCTCGCCTTTAGCACGTGTGCAGGCGGCGGGGAACCGGTTCCGGCCTCACTGACCATTGACCCGTTACTGTTTTGACCGATCACTCTGACCAACCCCGACCTGTGACTGTCCACTGTCACTCTGACACATTACTGTTAAATGACCCATCACTGACCATTCACTGACCAGCACTCTGTCATTGACTCGTTACAGTCACTCACCATCAGTCTGACCCGTCACTCCGTCACTGACCATCAGTCTGACCTGTCACTCACCATCAGTCTGACCCGTCTCTCACCATCAGTCTGACCCGTCTCTCACTATCAGTCTGACCCGTCACTCCGTCACTGACCATCAGTCAGAACTGTCACTCACCATCAGTCTGACCCGTCTCTCACTATCAGTCTGACCCGTCACTCCGTCACTGACCATCAGTCAGACCTGTCACTCACCATCAGTCTGACCCCTCACTCACCATCAGTCTGACCCGTCACTCCATCACTGACCATCAGTCTGACCTGTCACTCACCATCAGTCTGACCTGTCACTCTATCACTGACCATCAGTCTGACCCATCACTGACCATCAGTATGACCCGTCACTCCATCACTGACCAACAGTCTGACCGTCACTCCGTCACTGACCATCAGTCTGACCCGTCACTCACCATCAGTCTGACCTGTCACTCTATCACTGACCATCAGTCTGACACGTCACTCACCATCAGTCTGACCTGTCACTCTATCATTGACCATCAGTCTGACCCGTCACTCACCATCAGTCTGACCCGTCACTCACCATCAGTCTGACCCGTCACTCGATCACTGACCATCAGTCTGACCCGTCACTCTATCACTGACCATCAGTCTGACCCGTCACTCACCATCAGTCTGACCCGTCACTCTATTACTGACCATCAGTCAGAACTGTCACTCACCATCAGTCTGACCCGTCTCTCTATCACTGACCATCAGTTTGACCCGTCACTCACTATCAGTCCGACCCGTCACTCCGTCACTGACCATCAGTCAGACCTGTCACTCACCATCAGTCTGACCCGTCACTCACCATCAGTCTGACCCGTCACTCACCATCAGTCTGACCCGTCACTCCATCACTGACCATCAGTCTGACCTGTCACTCACCATCAGTCTGACCCGTCACTCCATCACTGACCATCAGTCTGACCCATCACTGACCATCAGTATGACCCGTCACTCTATCACTGACCATCAGTCTGACACGTCACTCACCATCAGTCTGACCTGTCACTCTATCACTGACCATCAGTCTGACCCGTCACTCACCATCAGTCTGACCCGTCACTCTATCACTGACCATGAGTCTGACCCGTCACTCTATCACTGACCATCAGTCTGACCCGTCACTCACCATCAGTCTGACCCGTCACTCTATTACTGACCATCAGTCAGAACTGTCGCTCACCATCAGTCTGACCCGTCACTTTGTCACTGACCATCAGTTTGACCCGTCACTCATCATCAGTCTGACCTGACACTCTATCACTGACCATCAGTCTGACCCGTCACTCACCATCAGTCTGACCTGTCACTCTATCACTGACCATCAGTCAGAACTGTCGCTCACCATCAGTCTGACCCGTCACTCACCATCAGTCTGACCCGTCACTCTATTACTGACCATCAGTCTGACCTGTCACTCACCATCAGTCTGACCCGTCACTCTTTCACTGACCAACAGTCTGACCCGTCACTCCATCACTGACCATCAGTCTGATCTGTCACTCACCATCAGTCTGACTCGTCACTCTATTACTGACCATCAGTCTGACCTGTCACTCACCATCAGTCTGACCCGTCACTCTTTCACTGACCAACAGTCTGACCGTCACTCCGTCACTGCCCATCAGTCTGACCCGTCAGTCACCATCAGTCTGACCTGTCACTCTATCACTGACCATCAGTCTGACCCGTCACTGACCATCAGTCTGACCCGTCACTCTATTACTGACCATCAGTCAGAACTGTCGCTCACCATCAGTCTGACCCGTCACTCTATCACTGACCATCAGTCTGACCCGTCACTCACCATCAGTCTGACCCGTCACTCTATCACTGACCATCAGTCTGACCCGTCACTCACCATCAGTCTGACCCGTCACTCTATTACTGACCATCAGTCAGAACTGTCGCTCACCATCAGTCTGACCCGTCACTCTATCACTGACCATCAGTCTGACCCGTCACTCACCATCAGTCTGACCCGTCACTCTATCACTGACCATCAGTCTGACCCGTCACTCACCATCAGTCTGACTCGTCACTCTATTACTGACCATCAGTCTGACCTGTCACTCACCATCAGTCTGACCCGTCACTCTTTCACTGACCAACAGTCTGACCGTCACTCCGTCACTGACCATCAGTCTGACCCGTCACTCCATCACTGACCATCAGTCTGACCCGTCACTGACCATCAGTCTGACCCGTCACTCACCATCAGTCTATCCCGTCAGTCTATTACTGACCATCAGTCTGACCTGTCACTCACCATCAGTCTGACCCGTCACTCCATAACTGACCATCAGTCTGACCTGTCACTCACCATCAGTCTGATCCATCACTATTTCACTGACCATCGGTCTGACCCGTCACTCCATCACTGACCATCAGTCTGATCTGTCACTGACCATCGGTCTGACCCGTCACTCCATCACTGACCATCAGTCTGACCTGTCACTCACCATCAGTCTGACCCATCACTCCATCACTGACCATCAGTCTGACCTGTCACTCACCATCAGTCTGACCCATCACTCCATCACTGACCATCAGTCTGACCTGTCACTCACCATCAGTCTGACCCATCACTCTTTCACTGACCATCAGTCTGACCTGTCACTCCATCACTGACCATCAGTCTGACCCGTCACTCTATTACTGACCATCAGTCTGACCCATCACTCACCATCAGTCTGACCCGTCACTCTATTGCTGACCATCAGTCTGATCCATCACTCACCATCAGTGTGACCCGTCACTCTATTACTGACCATCAGTCTGACCTGTCACTCCATCACTGACCATCAGTCTGACCCGTCACTCTATTACTGACCATCAGTCTGACCCGTCACTCCATCACTGACCGTCAGTCTGACCTGTCACTCTTACTCGCTGTGAATACCTGGTATCTGGAAAGATTGTACAGCTTGTAAAAATGTTTCTGGATGTTACATAAAAATATCCAAATATAGAATAAACTGCAACAGGAAGAAAGGGAAGAAAACTGGAAATAAAGAGCAGGTCTGAGGGAGGGACTCTCAGCATGATATTAAACTGCTTTGGTATCCAATCCTGATGGACCTGCTGTGCGTTTCCAGCATTTTCTACTTTCATGTGGTTTCTCTGGTGTTACAGTTTGTTCTTCATTCCTGTAACGTGTGTAACTGTGTTAATGTTGATACCTTGTCATTAGGCTCTGCTCACTTTATGTAATTGTATCAAATCAAATTCTAATATTGTACAGTAGTGGAACAGGGTGGGAAATTATCTTTCAAAAGAGGCAGTGATATAAATCTTGCCATATCTGCAGTTTCCATCCGTAATACTAATCCAATCATCCAACTAACTTCAAAAAAAATCCCAATCAGTTACAAAGAAGCTGGAAAATGAATCCGACTAATCTCTGCAGTCAGTGCAGGGAAGAAACATTGAAATTACTCATTGCACAGCATGTGTGTGCAAGAGAAATTGAAATATCAAAATTATTGAGTTAGATTTGCAAAAAACTCCCGACAATCTGGTTTATACGCCAGATTAGATTAGATTAGTTTAGTTTAGAGATACAGCACTGAAACAGGCCCTTCGGCCCACCGAGTCTGTGCCGAACATCAACCACCCATTTATACTAATCCTACACTAATCCCATATTCCTACCAAACATCCCCACCTGTCCCTATATTTCCCTACCACCAACATATACTAGTGACAATTTATAATGGCCAATTTACCTATCAACCTGCAAGTCTTTTGGCTTGTGGGAGGAAACCGGAGCACCCGGAGAAAACCCACGCAGACACAGGGAGAACTTGCAAACTCCACACAGGCAGTACCCGGAATCGAACCCGGGTCACTGGAGCTGTGAGGCTGCAGTGCTAACCACTGTACCACTGTGCTGCCCACTATGCCCCCTGGTTATAGATCCCTGCACTAAGGGAAAAAATTTCTTCCTATCTAACTGATCAATGCCCCTCATAATTTTGTACACCTCAATCAGGTCTCCCCTCAGCCTTCTCTGCTCTAAGGAAAACAACCCTAGCCTATCCAGTCTCTCTTCAAAGCTGAAATCCTCCAGCCCAGGCAACATCCTGGTGAATCTCCTCTGCACCCTCTCCAGTGCAATCACATCCTTCCGATAGTGTGGTGCCCAGAACTGTACACAGTACTCCAGCTGTGGCCTAACTAGCGTTTTATACAGCTCCATCATAACCTTCCTGTTCTTATATTCTATGCCTCGGCAAATAAAGGCAAGTATCCCATATGACTTCCTAACCACCTTATCTACCTGGGCTGTGCTATTTACAACACAGAAACAGGAATTAAGACTAACATGTTCATGCTGCTGTATATGCTCCATATGAACCTCCTCCTCACCCTCATTTCACGCTATCAGCATATCCTTCTTTTCATTTCTCCATCATGTGCTTGTCTAGCTTCCCCTTAAATGTATCAATATTATTCACCTTAACCACTCCCTGGGTAAAGATGTAGTAGTGAGTTCCACATTCTCACCACTCTCTGGGTAAAGATGTAGTAGTGAGTTCCACATTCTCACCACTCTCTGGGTAAAGATGTTTCTCCTGAATTCCCGATTGGGTTTATCAGTGACGAACTTATATTGAGGGCCTCTAGATCTGGTCTTCTCTGCAAGTAGAAATTTTGCTTCCCTGTCTACCCTGTTAAACCGTTGCAATATCTTAAAGACTTCTATCAAGTCATCCCTCAGCCTTCTCTTTTCTAGAGAAAACAGCCCCAGCCTGTTCAATCTTTCCCGATAAGGAAAACCTCTCCTGGCCGTTCTCATTTTAGTAAATCACAGTGCTCCGAATGTGATCTATATGGAAACCAGAACTGTACACAGTGCTCCGAGTCTGATCTAAATGGAGACCAGAACTGTACACAGTGCTCCGAGTGTGATCTATATGGAGACCAGAACTGTACACAGTGCTCCAAGTGTGATCTATATGGAGACCAGAACTGTACACAGTGCTCCGAGTGTGATCTATATGGAGACCAGAACTGTACACAGTGCTCCAAGTGTGATCTATATGGAGACCAGAACTGTACACAGTGCTCCAAGTGTGATCTATATGGAGACCAGAACTGTACACAGTGCTCCGAGAGTGGTCTATATGGAGACCGGAACTGTACACAGTGCTCCGAGTTTGGTCTATATGGAGACCGGAACTGTACACAGTGCTCCGTGTTTGGTCTATATGGAGACCAGAACTGTACACAGTGCTCCGAGTGGTCTATATGGAGACCAGAACTGTGCACAGTGCTCCGAGTGTGATCTATATGGAGACTAGAACTGTACACAGTGCTCCGAGTGTGATCTATATGGAGACTAGAACTGTACACAGTGCTCCGAGTGTGATCTATATGGAGACCAGAACTGTACACAGTGCTCCGAGTGTGATCTATATGGAGACCAGAACTGTACACAGTGCTCTGAGTTTGATCTATATGGAGACCAGAACTGTACACAGTGCTCCAAGTGTGATCTATATGGAGACCAGAACTGTACACAGTGCTCCGAGAGTGGTCGATATGGAGACCAGAACTGTACACAGTGCTCCGAGTTTGGTCTATATGGAGACCAGAACTGTACACAGTGCTCCGAGTTTGGTCTATATGGAGACCAGAACTGTACACAGTGCTCCGAGTTTGGTCTATATGGAGACCAGAACTGTACACAGTGCTCCGAGTGGTCTATATGGAGACCAGAACTGTACACAGTGCTCCGAGTGTGGTCTATATGGAGACCAGAACTGTACACTGTGCTCCGAGTGTGATCTATATGGAGACCAGAACTGTACACAGTGCTCCGAGTGTGATCTATATGGAGACCAGAACTGTACACAGTGCTCCGAGTTTGGTCTATATGGAGACTAGAACTGTACACAGTGCTCCAAGTGTGATCTATATGGAGACCAGAACTGTACACAGTGCTCCGAGTTTGGTCTATATGGAGACCAGAACTGTACACAGTGCTCCGAGTGTGATCTATATGGAGACCAGAACTGTACACAGTGCTCCGAGTGTGATCTATATGGAGACCAGAACTGTACACAGTGCTCCAAGTGTGATCTATATGGAGACCAGAACTGTACACAGTGCTCCGAGAGTGGTCTATATGGAGACCGGAACTGTACACAGTGCTCCGAGTTTGGTCTATATGGAGACCGGAACTGTACACAGTGCTCCGAGTTTGGTCTATATGGAGACCAGAACTGTGCACAGTGCTCCGAGTGTGATCTATATGGAGACTAGAACTGTACACAGTGCTCCGAGTGTGATCTATATGGAGACTAGAACTGTACACAGTGCTCCGAGTGTGATCTATATGGAGACCAGAACTGTACACAGTGCTCCGAGTGTGATCTATATGGAGACCAGAACTGTACACAGTGCTCCGAGTTTGGTCTATATGGAGACTAGAACTGTACACAGTGCTCCAAGTGTGATCTATATGGAGACCAGAACTGTACACAGTGCTCCGAGTTTGGTCTATATGGAGACCAGAACTGTACACAGTGCTCCGAGTGTGATCTATATGGAGACCAGAACTGTACACAGTGCTCCGTGTGATCTATATGGAGACCAGAACTGTACACAGTGCTCCGAGAGTGGTCTATATGGAGACCGGAACTGTACACAGTGCTCCGAGTTTGGTCTATATGGAGACCGGAACTGTACACAGTGCTCCGAGTTTGGTCTATATGGAGACCAGAACTGTGCACAGTGCTCCGAGTGTGATCTATATGGAGACTAGAACTGTACACAGTGCTCCGAGTGTGATCTATATGGAGACTAGAACTGTACACAGTGCTCCGAGTGTGATCTATATGGAGACCAGAACTGTACACAGTGCTCCGAGTGTGATCTATATGGAGACCAGAACTGTACACAGTGCTCCGAGTGTGATCTATATGGAGACCAGAACTGTACACTGTGCTCCGAGTGTGATCTATATGGAGACCAGAACTGTACACAGTGCTCCGAGTGTGATCTATATGGAGACCAGAACTGTACACAGTGCTCCGAGAGTGGTCTATATGGAGACCAGAACTGTACACAGTGCTCCGAGTTTGGTCTATATGGAGACCAGAACTGTACACAGTGCTCCGAGTGGTCTATATGGAGACCAGAACTGTGCACAGTGCTCCGAGTGTGATCTATATGGAGACCAGAACTGTACACAGTGCTCCGAGTTTGGTCTATATGGAGACCAGAACTGTACACAGTGCTCCGAGTGTGATCTATATGGAGACCAGAACTGTACACAGTGCTCCGAGAGTGGTCTATATGGAGACCAGAACTGTACACAGTGCTCCGAGTTTGGTCTATATGGAGACCAGAACTGTACACAGTGCTCCGAGTGTGGTCTATTTCTACCACATGCCTCTTCCTGAGCAGCATTTTAAACCAGAATTCCATTATAATGTCACTCATCTTCACTACTTAATTTCCAGTATTGGCCTAGCTAGTTTTTTCATAATATTAACTTGAATGTCACCAATCACAAGTCGCAGTCCCATTTTTCATCCTCTCTCTCCATGCTGTTATTTCTGGGTATGTTTTGCTGCCAAGGGTACATCATTGACAAACCTTATTTCTCATTGTTGGGATGTGGGCATCCCTGGCTAGGCCAGCATTTATTGCCCATCCCTAATTGCCCTTGAGAAGGTGGTGGTGAGTTGCTGTCTTGAACCACTGCAGTTCACGTAAGTACACCCTGAGTGCTGTTAGGAAGGGAATTCCAGGGTTTTAACCCAGTGACAGTGAAGGAACGATGATATAGTTCCAAGTCAGGATGGTGTGTGGTTTGGAGGGGAACCTGCAGGTGGTGGTGTTCCCATGTCTCTGCTACCCTTGCCCTTCTAGTTGATAGAGGCTGCAAGTTTGGAAGGAGCCTTGGTGCGTTGCTGCAGTGCATCTTGTAAATGGTACACATTTCTGCCACTGTGCGTCGGTGGTGGAGGGAGTGAATGGGGTGCTGATCTAGCAGGCTGCTTTGTCCTGGATGGTGTCGAGCTTCTTGAGTGTTGTTGGAGCTGCACCCATCCAGGCAAATGGATAGTATTCCATCACACTCCTGACTTGCTGTCGACCATTTGGGCTGAATTGGTTGTCTTGTAGACTCGATGTAACTGAATGTAGAGCAGTGATCAACCAGTAACTTGCATTTGTTACAGCACCTTTAATGTAGATGTCCCAAAGCTCCTCATGGGAGTGCAAAGAACAATTCAAATAACAGACTGTATGCTGACCCAGTGCAGGGAGAGGGAAGTGAAAGCAGGGCTGTGAATGTGTAGAAAGAAGAGTAGAGAAAGAGCAGTTTGGACAGACGGGCTGAAGTGGCCATGATGAAAATGTTTGCAGGTTGTTCTATGGTCACCAGCAGATGATCTTCATACTTTGACTGCGACAATTCATGGCTGGTCTTCATCACAGAATTGTTACAGCACAGAAGGAGGCCATTTGGCCCATCGTGTCTGCGCTGGCTCTCTGAATGAGCAGTTCACCTAATGCCATTCCCCTGCCTTCTCCCCATAACCCTGCACATTCTTCCTTTTCATCTAACAGTCTAATTCCCTTTTTAATGCTTCAATTGAACCTGCCTCCACCACACACTCAGGCAGCGCATTCCAGACCTTAATCACTCGCTGCCTGAAAATGTTTTTCCTCATGTCACTTTTGCTTCTCTTACCAAATACTTTAAATCTGTGTGCTCTCGTTCTCGATCAAACAAAGAACAAAGAAAATTACAGCACAGGAACAGGCCCTTCGGCCCTCCAAGTCTACGCCGATCCAGATCCTCTATCTAAACCTGTCGCCTATTTTCTAAGGGTCTGTATCTCTTTACTTCCTGCCCATTCATGTATCTGTCTAGATACATCTTAAAAGACGCTATCGTGCCCGCGTCTACCACCTCCACTGGCAAAGCGTTCCAGGCACCCACCACCCTCTGCGTAAAGAAAGTTCCACGCATATCCCCCCTAAACTTTTCCCCTTTCACTTTGAACTCGTGTCCCCTTGTAATTGAATCCCCCACTCTGAGAAAAAGCTTCTTGCTATCCACTCTGTCTATACCTCTCATGATTTTGTACACTTCAATCAGGTCCCCCCTCAACCTCCGTCTTTCTAATGAAAATAATCCTAATCTACTCAACCTCTCTTCATAGCTAGCGCCCTCCATACCAGGCAACATCCTGGTGAATCTCCTCTGCACCCTCTCCAAAGCATCCACATCCTTTTGGTAATGTGGGGACCAGAACTGCACGCAGTATTCCAAATGTGGCCGAACCAAAGTCCTATACAACTGTAACATGACCTGCCAACTCTTGTACTCAATACCCCGTCCGATGAAGGAAAGCATGCCGTATGCCTTCTTGACCACTCTATTGACCTGCGTTGCCACCTTCAGGGAACAATGGACCTGAACACCCAAATCTCTCTGTACATCAATTTTCCCCAGGACTTTTCCATTTACTGTATAGTTCACTCTTGAATTGGATCTTCCAAAATGCATCACCTCGCATTTGCCCTGATTGAACTCCATCTGCCATTTCTCTGCCCAACTCTCCAATCTATCTATATTCTGCTGTATTCTCTGACAGTCCCCTTCAGTATCTGCTACTCCACCAATCTTAGTGTCGTCTGCAAACTTGCTAATCAGACCACCTATACTTTCTTCCAAATCATTTATGTATATCACAAACAACAGTGGTCCCAGCACGGATCCCTGTGGAACACCACTGGTCACACGTCTCCATTTTGAGAAACTCCCTTCCACTGCTACTCTCTGTCTCCTGTTGCCCAGCCAGTTCTTTATCCATCTAGCTAGTACACCTTGGACCCCATGCGCCTTCACTTTCTCCATCAGCCTACCATGGGGAACCTTATCAAACGCCTTACTGAAGTACATGTATATGACATCTACAGCCCTTCCCTCATCAATCAACTTTGTCACTTCCTCAAAGAATTCTATTAAGTTGGTAAGACATGACCTTCCCTGCACAAAACCATGTTGCCTATCACTGATAAGCCCATTTTCTTCCAGATGGGAATAGATCCTATCCCTCAGTATCTTCTCCAGCAGCTTCCCTACCACTGACGTCAGGCTCACCGGTCTATAATTACCTGGATTATCCCTGCTACCCTTCTTAAACAAGGGGACAACATTAGCAATTCTCCAGTCCTCCGGGACCTCACCCGTGTTTAAGGATGTTGCAAAGATATCTGTTAAGGCCCCAACTATTTCCTCTCTCGCTTCCCACAATAACCTGGGATAGATTCCATCCGGACCTGGGGACTTGTCCACATTAATGCCTTTTAGAATACCCAACACTTCCTCCCTCCTTATGCCGACTTGACCTAGAGTAATCAAAGATCTGTCCCTAACTTCAACATCCGTCATGTCCCTCTCCTCGGTGAATACCGATGCAAAGTACTCGTTTAGAATCTCACCCATTTTCTCTGACTCCACGCATAACTTTCCTCCTTTGTTCTTGAGTGGGCCAATCCTTTCTCTAGTTACCCTCTTGCTCCTTATATATGAATAAAAGGCTTTGGGATTTTCCTTAACCCTGTTTGCTAAAGATATTTCATGACCCCTTTTAGCCCTCTTAATTCCTCGCTTCAGATTGTGCCTACAATCCCGATATTCTTTCAAAGCTTCGTCTTTCTTCAGCCGCCTAGACCTTATGTATGCTTCCTTTTTCCTCTTCGCTAGTCTCACAATTTCACCTGTCATCCATGGTTCCCTAATCTTGCCATTTCTGCCCCTCATTTTCACAGGAACATGTCTCTCCTGCACGCTAATCAACCTCTCTTTAAAAGCCTCCCACATCTCAAATGTGGATTTACCTTCAAACAGCTGCTCCCAATCTACATTCCCCAGCTCCTGCCGAATTTTGGTATAGTTGGCCTTCCCCCAATTTCGCACTCTTCCTTTAGGACCACTCTCGTCTTTGTCCATGAGTATTCTAAAACTTACGGAATTGTGATCACTATTCCCAAAGTAGTCCCCTACTGAAACGTCAACCACCTGGCCCGGCTCATTTCCCAACACCAGGTCCAGTATGGCCCCTTTCCGAGTTGGACTATTTACATACTGCTCCAGAAAACCCTCCTGGATGCTCCTTACAAATTCTGCTCCATCTAGACCTCTGACATTAAGTGAATCCCAGTCAATGTTGGGAAAATTAAAATCTCCTATCACCACCACCCTGTTGCTCCTACAGCTTTCCATAATCTGTTTCCATATTTGTACCTCTATCTCACGCTCGCTGTTGGGAGGCCTGTAGTACAGCCCCAACATTGTTACCGCACCCTTCCTATTTCTGAGTTCTGCCCATATCGCCTCACAGCTCGTGTCCTCCATAGTGCCCTCCTTCAGCACAGCTGTGATATCCTCTTTGACCAGTAATGCAACTCCTCCACCCCTTTTACCTCCCTCTATCCCGCCTGAAGCATCGGTATCCTGGGATATTTAGTTGCCAATCATGCCCTTCCCTTAACCAAGTCTCAGTAATAGCAATAACATCATACTCCCAGGTACTAATCCAAGCCCTAAGTTCATCTGCCTTACCTACTACACTTCTTGCATTAAAACAAATACACCTCAGACCACCAGTCCCTTTGCTTTCATCATCTGCTCCCTGTTTACTCTTTCCCTTAGTCACGCTGACTTCATTATCTAGTTCCTTACAGGCTTTAGTTACTACATCCTTACTCTCTACTGACCTCATTTGGTTCCCATCCCCCTGCCGCATTAGTTTAAACCCTCCCCTTTCACGAGTGGGAACAGTTTCTCTCTATCTACTCTGTCCAGACCCGGCATAATTTTAAATATCTCTATCAAATCACCTCTCAGTCTTTTTTCTAAGGAAAACAGTCCTAACTTCTCCAATCTATCTTCATAACTGAAGTTCCTCATCCCTGGAACCATTCTCGTGAATCTTTTCTGTACTCTCTCCAATGCCCTCACGCCTTTCCTAAAGTGTGGCACCCAGAACTGGATGCAATACTCCAGCTGAGGCTGAACTAGTGTCTTATATAAGTTCAACATAACTTACTTGCTATAATAAAAGCAAAATACTGCAGATGCTGGAAATCTGAAATAAAAACAAGAAATGCTGGAAATACTCAGTAGGTCTGGAAGATATTTGCCAGTTCTGATGAAGGGTCACTGAGCTGAAACATTAACTCTGCTTCTCTCTCCACAGATACTGCCAGACCTGATGAGTATTTCCAGCATTTCTTGTTTTTATTTTATATTATGTAACTTCCTTGCTCTTGTACTCTATGTCCCTATTATTAAAGCCCAGGATACTGTTTGCTTTATTAACCACTTTCTCAACCTGTCCTGCCACCTTCAATGACTTATGCACATATACACCCAGGTCCCTCTGCTCCTGCACCCCCTTTAGAATTGTACCCTTTATTCTATATTGTCTCTCCATGTTCTTCCTACCAAAATGAATCATTTCACATTTCTCTGCATTGAATTTCATCTGTCTGCCCATTCCACCAACTTGTCTATGTCCTTTTGAAGTTCTACACTATCCTCCTCACAGTTCACAATGCTTCCAAGTTTCGTATCATCTGCAGACTTTGAAATTGTGCCCTGTACACCAAGGACTAGGTCATTAATATATATCAGGAAAAGCAAGGGTCCCAACACTGACCCCTGGAGAACTCCACTACAAACCTTCCTCCAGCCTGAAAAACATCCATTAATCACTACTGTTTGTTTCCTGTCACTCAGCCAATTCCGTATCCATGTTGTTACTGTCCCTTTTATTCCATGAGCTACAAGTTTGCTCACATGTCTGCTGTGTGACACTGTATCAAATGCCTTTTGAAAGTCCATGTACACCACATCAACAGCATTGTCCTCATCAACCCTCTCTGTTACCTCTTCAGAAAACTCCAGCAAGTTAGTTAAACATGATTTTCCCTTTGACGTCCATGCTGGCTTTCCTTAGTTAACCCCCATTTGTCCATGTGCCTATTAATTCTGTCCTGAATTATTTTTTCTAGAAGTTTCCCCACCACTGAAGTTAAACTGACTGGCCTGTAGTTGCTGGTAAAGCCTGGCTTGGGTAAAAAATTAAAACCAGACCCAGGCCCGACCTGACAACCAAAAACCCGGACCCGAGCCAACTGGACCCAGGCCCCGAGTCCTTTAATTTTTTTAAATGCCCAACCCGACCTGAAAATAACAAACATATTAATACAACAGAAAAAAACGTAGATTAAACGAAAACAATGCAATACAAAACAGTACAGGCCAGCCTGACCCGAACCCGAATGCTGGATGCTGAATACAGACCCGACCCGAAACTGACACATGTAGTTGGGTTTGGTCGGGTTCGGGTCGGGTAGCCAGGCTTTAGTTGCTGGGCTTATCTTTACGCCTTTTTTGAACAAGGGTGTAACGTTTGCAATTCGCCAGTCCTTTGGCACTGCCCCCGAGTCGAAGGAAGACTGAAAGATTATGGCAGTGCTTCTGCGATTTCCACCCTCACTTCCCTCAGTATCCTTGGATGCATCTCATCCGGTCCGGGTGCTTTATCTAATACTTCCTCATCATCAAGTTTAAATCCTTCTAGTGTCTGAATTATCTTCCCTTTCACTGTGGCCTGGGTTGCATCTTCTTCCTTGGTAAAGAGAGATGCAAAGTATTTATTTAGCACCTCAGCTATTCCCCCTGCCTCCATGTGTAAATCCCCCTTTTTGGTCCCTAATCAGCCCGACTCCTCCTTTTACCACTTTTTCACTATTTATATGTCTATAGAAGACTTTGGGATTCCCTTTAATGTTAGCTGCCAGTCTCTTTTCATTCTCCCTCTTTGCTTCTCTTATTTGCTTTTTCAATTTCCCTCTGATCCTTCTATATTCAGCCTGGTTCTCAGTTGTATTATCCACCTGACATCTGTCATAAGCACACTTTTTCTTCATCTTAATCTCTGTCTTTTGTCATCCAGGGAGCTCCGGATTTGTTTGCCCTATCTTTCCCTTTTGAGGGAATGTATCTTGACTGTGCCCCAACTGTCTCTTCTTTGAAGGTTGAACTACTGTTTTTCGTTCCAAACTTTGATTCCAATTTATTCGGCCCAGATCTATTCTTATCCCATTGCAATTGGCGCTCCCCCAGTTAATTATTCTTACTCTAGATTGTTCTTTGTCCTTTTCCATAGCCAACCTAAACCTTATGATACAATGATCACTATCCCCTAAATGCTCTGCTGCTGATACTTGATCCACTTGGCCCACCTCATTCCCAAGAACCAGGTCTAGCAGTGCCTCCTTTCTCATTGGACCAGCAACATACTGTTGTAGAAAATTTTCCTGAACACACTCTAGGAACTCTTGCCCCTCACTGCCCTTTACACTACTATTATTGCAGTGTATGTTTGGATAATTAAAGTCCCCCATTATAACTACCGTATAATTTTTGCACCTCTCTGTAATTTCCTTGCAAATCTGTTCCTCCATGCCCTTCCCAATAGCTGGTGGCCTATGGACAACACCGAGCAATGTAACTGCACCTTTTTTGTTCCTTAGCTCTAGCCAAATTGATTCTGTCCTTGACCCCTCTGGGACATCCTTTTTCTCCGGCACTGCAATGCTCTCCTTAATCAATACTGACAACCCTCCCCCTTTTTTCTCTTTCCTATCTTTCCTGAACACCTTGTATCCAGGAATATTGAACACCCAATCCTGCCCTCCTTTGAGCCAGGTCTCTGTTATAGCCACAACATCATATTTCCACATGGCAATCTGCACCTGTACCTCACCATCTTATTAACCACACTCTGTGCATTCACATACATGCACATTAACCCTGATTCAGTGTTTATTACTTTCTCCCTTACTCTGACCCCACCTAATAACTTACTATTCTCTACTCTAGTGCTATCTATATCCCCCAGTATTCTGTGCACCTTGGTATTCCTCTCTGATATTTTCTCCTGGTTCCCACACCCCTGACAAATTACCAGCTTTGCTTCCCTCCAATCTGAGCTGAACTAACCCTACAAGGTTAGTTTAAACCCTCTCCAACAGCACGAGCAAAACGTCCCGCAAGGAACTCCGTCCCGGCTCTGATCAGCTGCAACCCATCCGGCCTGTACAGGTCCTATCTCCCCCAGAGCCAGTCCCAATGTCCCAAGAATCAAAAGCCCTCCCTCCTGCACCATCTTTCCAGCCACGCATTCACCACCAGATCTGAGGGAGGTCCTTAGTACGTTAATGTAGGTGATTCCCGGTCATTTTAAATATTGGAAGCTCAGTCTCAGGTCTTTAGTTTAATTGAAGTGCAGCTTTGAGAGGCACACTTAATAGGCAAGCAGAGTTTTTTTTAATGTTAATGTGTTGAGGGTCAGGATTTGGAGCAGCTTAGTGTGAGAGTGTCTACGGGCTTGATGTGCTAAATATAAAATAATAGAAGGTGAACTCTGAGATTCAAATCACTCATGAGGGGAGGAAGTCCACCTTGAATTATTTTCTCAAGTCATTCTTGTCCTTTCCTCTGCAATTCATGTTCAACACTGGATTTCTTCCAGAAATTGATCTGTTTTGGATATGCCTCAATACAGCAAATGGGTGATTCCATTAATCAATTCTCATTGACTCAAATCTATAGATATCTGGTTTGTGGTAACACTGTCTGGCCAGTCACATGAGCCTATGTTGGAATATCCGTCTGTGCTCGTTAGTGTAAGCTCTGAGAATAGTCAAGATTGCATTCTGATCAGTTTTCAGAAGACTGTTTGAATCCCATCTGAAAGCACCTGTAGCATTCATTGATTGAATGAACGGTCAGAGAATGGTGTTTCTCAGCATGTACCATATTTGGTAGAAAAGCAAAATTCCTGAGCCCTTCTGTAACTCTTTGTTCGCTGCAACAGGACACTGAATAATCAGAACATTGCCACCTTCAGGAGCACAACCAGCTTCAGGGAGGAATGCTGGCCCGGAGACTCCATGTTCTTCCAATGGCATCATCATTTCCTCTGCATCCATCTGAACGAACCAACACATCTCAGGCTTGACGTCTAATCTGAAGGATGACACCTCCGAAAGTGCGGCACTCCCTCGGTACTGACCCTCCGGCAGTGCGGTGCTCCCTCAGTACTGACCCTCCGGCAGTGCGGTGCTCCCTCAGTACTGACCCTCCGGCAGTGCGGTGCTCCCTCAGGACTGACCCTCCGGCAGTGCGGTGCTCCCTCAGTACTGACCCTCCGGCAGTGCGGTGCTCCCTCAGTACTGACCCTCCGGCAGTGCGGTGCTCCCTCGGTACTGACCCTCCGGCAGTGCGGTGCTCCCTCGGTACTGACCCTCCGAAAGTGCGGCACTCCCTCGGTACTGACCCTCCGGCAGTGTGGTGCTCCCTCAGTACTGACCCTCCGGCAGTGCGGTGCTCCCTCGGTACTGACCCTCCGGCAGTGCGGTGCTCTCTCGGTACTGACCCTCCGGCAGTGCGGCGCTCTCTCGGTACTGACCCTCCGGCAGTGCGGCGCTCCCTCGGTACTGACCCTCCGGCAGTGCAGTGCTCCCTCGGTACTGACCCTCCGGCAGTGCGGTGCTCCATCGGTACTGACCCTCCGGCAGTGCGGTGCTCCATCGGTACTGACCCTCCGACAGTGCGGCGCTCCCTCGGTACTGACCCTCCGGCAGTGCGGCGCTCCCTCGGTACTGACCCTCCGGCAGTGCGGTGCTCCCTTCGGTACTGACCCTCCGACAGTGCGGCACTCCCTCAGTACTGACCCTCCGAAGGTGCGGCCCTCCCTCGGTACTGCCCCTCCGACAGTGCAGCACTCCCTCGGTACTGCCCCTCCGACAGTGCAGCACTCCCTCGGTACTGCCCCTCCGACAGTGCGGCGCTCCCTCGGTACTGCCCCTCCGAATGTGCAGCACTCCCTCTGTACTGACCCTCCGACAGTGCGGTACTCCCTCAGTACTGACCCTCCGGCAGTGCGGCGCTCCCTCGGTACTGCCCCTCCGACAGTGCAGCGCTCCCTCAGTACTGACCCTCCGGCAGTGCGGCGCTCCCTCGGTACTGCCCCTCCGACAGTGCAGCGCTCCCTCGGTATTGACCCTCCGACAGTGCGGCACTCCCTCGGTACTGACCCTCCGATAGTGCAGCACTCCCTCAGTACTGACCCTCCAAAGGTGCGGCGCTCCCTCGGTACTGCCCCTCCGACAGTGCAGCGCTCCCTCGGTACTGCCCCTCCGACATTGCAGCACTCCCTCGGTACTGACCCTCCGACAGTGCAGCACTCCCTCAGTACTGACCCTCCGGCAGTGCGGCGCTCCCTCGGTACTGCCCCTCCGACACTGCAGCGCTCCCTCGGTACTGACCCTCCGACAGTGCGGCACTCCTTCAGTACTGACCCTCCGACAGTGCAGCGCTCCCTTGGTACTGCCCCTCCGAAAGTGCAGCACTCCCTCGGTACTGACCCTCCGACAGTGCGGCATTCCCTCAGTACTGACCCTCCAGCAGTGCGGCGCTCCCTCGGTATGCCCCTCCGACAGTGCAGCGCTCCCTCAGTACTGACTCTCCGGCAGTGCGGCGCTCCCTCGGTACTGCCCCTCCGACAGTGCAACGCTCCCTCAGTACTGACCCTCCGACAGTGCGGCGCTCCCTCAGTACTGACCCTCCGACAGTACAGCACTCCCTCAGTACTGACCCTCCGACAGTGCAGCACTCCCTCAGTACTGACCCTCCGACAGTGCAGCGCTCCCTCAGTACTGACTCTCCGGCAGTGCGGCGCTCCCTCGGTACTGCCCCTCCGACAGTGCAACGCTCCCTCAGTACTGACCCTCCGACAGTACAGCACTCCCTCAGTACTGACCCTCCGACAGTGCAGCACTCCCTCAGTACTGACCCTCCGACAGTGCAGCGCTCCCTCAGTACTGACTCTCCGGCAGTGCGGCGCTCCCTCGGTACTGCCCCTCCGACAGTGCAGCACTCCCTCAGTACTGACCCTCCGACAGTGCAGCGCTCCCTCAGTACTGACCCTCCGGCAGTGCGGCGCTCCCTAGGTACTGCCGCTCCGACAGTGCAGCGCTCCCTCGGTACTGACCCTCCGACAGTGCGGCACTCCCTCAGTACTGACCCTCTGACAGTGCGGTGCTCCCTCGGTACTGCCCCTCCGACAGTGCGGCACTCCCTCAGTACTGACCCTCCGATGGTGCGGCGCTCCCTCGGTACTGCCCCTCTGACCGTGCAGCGCTCCCTCGGTACTGCCCCTCCGGCAGTGCGGCGCTCCCTCGGTACTGCCCCTCCGGCAGTGCAGCACTCCCTCGGTACTGACCCTCCGACAGTGCGGCACTCCCTCAGTACTGACCCTCCGGCAGTGCGGCGCTCCCTCGGTACTGCCCCTCCGACAGTGCAGCGCTCCCTCAGTACTGACTCTCCGGCAGTGCGGCGCTCCCTCGGTACTGCCCCTCCGACAGTGCGGCACTCCCTCAGTACTGACCCTCCGATGGTGCGGCGCTCCCTCGGTACTGCCCCTCTGACCGTGCAGCGCTCCCTCGGTACTGCCCCTCCGGCAGTGCGGCGCTCCCTCGGTACTGCCCCTCCGGCAGTGCAGCACTCCCTCGGTACTGACCCTCTGACAGTGAGGCGCTCCCTCAGTACTGACCCTCCGGCAGAGCGGCGCTCCCTCGGTACTGCCCCTTCGACAGTGCAGCGCTCCCTCGGTACTGACCCTCCGACAGTGCGGCGCTCCCTCGGTACTGCCCCTCCGACAGTGCGGCGCTCCCTCGGTACTGACCCTCCAACAGTGCGGCACTCCCTCAGTACTGACCCTCCGACGGTGCGGCGCTCCCTCGGTACTGCATCTCCGACAGTGCAGCGCTCCCTCGGTACTGCACCTCCGACAGTGCAGTGCTCCCTCGGTACTGCACCTCTGACAGTGAGGCACTCCCTCAGTACTGACCCTCCGGCAGAGCGGCGCTCCCTCGGTACTGCCCCTTCGACAATGCAGCGCTCCCTCGGTACTGACCCTCCGACAGTGCGGCGCTCCCTCGGTACTGCCCCTCCGACAGTGCGGCGCTCCCTCGGTACTGACCCTCCGACAGTGCGGCACTCCCTCAGTACTGACCCTCCGACGGTGCGGCGCTCCCTCGGTACTGCACCTCCGACAGTGCAGCGCTCCCTCCGTACTGCACCTCCGACAGTGCGGCACTCCCTCAGTACTGACCCTCCGACGGTGCGGCGCTCCCTCGGTACTGACCCTCCAACAGTGCAGCACTCCCTCAGTACTGACCCTCCGACAGTGCGGCGCTCCCTCGGTACTGCCGCTCCGACAGTGTGGCGCTCCCTCTGTACTGACCTTCTTACAGTGCGGCACTCCCTCAGTACTGACCCTCCGACAGTGCAGCACTCCCTCGGTACTGCCCCTCCCACAGTGTAGCACTCCCTTAGTTCTGACCCTCCGACAGTGCGGCACTCCCTCATTACTGACCCTCCGACAGTGCAGCACTCCCTCGGTACTGCCCCTCCCACAGTGCGGCGCTCCCTCGGTACTGCCCCTCCCACAGTGCGGCGCTCCCTCGGTACTGACCCTCCGACAGTGCGGCGCTCCCTCAGTACTGACCCTCCGACAGTGCGGCGCTCCCTCAGTACTGACCCTCCGACAGTGCAGCACTCCCTCAGTACTGACCCTCCGACAGTGCGGCGCTCCCTCAGTTCTGACCCTCCGACAGTGCGGCGCTCCCTCAGTACTGACCCTCCGACAGTGCGGCGCTCCCTCAGTTCTGACCCTCCGACAGTGCGGCGCTCCCTCAGTACTGACCCTCCGACAGTGCGGCGCTCCCTCAGTACTGACCCTCCGACAGTGCGGCGCTCCCTCAGTACTGACCCTCCGACAGTGCGGCGCTCCCTCAGTTCTGACCCTCCGACAGTGCGGCGCTCCCTCAGTACTGACCCTCCGACAGTGCGGCGCTCCCTCAGTACTGACCCTCCGACAGTGTGGCGCTCCCTCTGTACTGACCCTCCGACAGTGCAGCACTCCCTCGGTACTGCCCCTACCACAGTGTAGCACTCCCTTAGTTCTGACCCTCCAACAGTGCGGCACTCCCTCAGTACTGACCCTCCGACAGTGCGGCGCTCCCTCGGTACTGCCCCTCCCACAGTGCGGCGCTCCCTCGGTACTGCCCCTCCGACAGTGCGGCGCTCCCTCGGTACTGACCCTCCGACAGTGCGGCACTCCCTCAGTACTGATCCTCCGACAGTGCGGCGCTCCCTCAGTACTGACCCTCCGACAGTGCAGCACTCCCTCAGTACTGACCCTCCGACAGTGCGGCGCTCCCTCAGTACTGACCCTCCGACAGTGCGGCGCTCCCTCAGTACTGACCCTCCGACAGTGCAGCACTCCCTCAGTACTGACCCTCCGACAGTGCGGCGCTCCCTCAGTACTGACCTTCCGACAGTGCGGCACTCCCTCAGTACTGACCCTCCGACAGTGCAGCACTCCCTCGGTACTGCCCCTCCCACAGTGTAGCACTCCCTTTGTTCTGACCCTCCGACAGTGCGGCACTCCCTCGGTACTGCCCCTCCGACAGTGCGGCGCTCCCTCGGTACTGCCCCTCCGACAGTGCTGCGCTCCCTCGGTACTGACCCTCCGACAGTGCGGCACTCCCTCAGTACTGACCCTCCGACAGTGCGGCGCTCCCTCAGTACTGACCCTCCGACAGTGCAGCACTCCCTCAGTACTGACCCTCCGACAGTGCGGCACTCCCTCAGTACTGACCCTCCGACAGTGCAGCACTCCCTCGGTACTGCCCCTCCCACAGTGCGGCGCTCCCTCGGTACTGCCCCTCCCACAGTGCGGCGCTCCCTCGGTACTGACCCTCCGACAGTGCGGCGCTCCCTCAGTACTGACCCTCCGACAGTGCGGCGCTCCCTCAGTACCGACCCTCCGACAGTGCAGCACTCCCTCAGTACTGACCCTCCGACAGTGCGGCGTTCCCTCAGTTCTGACCCTCCGACAGTGCGGCGCTCCCTCAGTACTGACCCTCCGACAGTGCGGCGCTCCCTCAGTACTGACCTTCCGACAGTGCGGCACTCCCTCAGTACTGACCCTCCGACAGTGCGGCGCTCCCTCAGTACTGACCCTCCGACAGTGCAGCACTCCCTCAGTACTGACCCTCCGACAGTGCGGCACTCCCTCAGTACTGACCCTCCGACAGTGCAGCACTCCCTCGGTACTGCCCCTCCCACAGTGCGGCGCTCCCTCGGTACTGCCCCTCCCACAGTGCGGCGCTCCCTCGGTACTGACCCTCCGACAGTGCGGCGCTCCCTCAGTACTGACCCTCCGACAGTGCGGCGCTCCCTCAGTACCGACCCTCCGACAGTGCAGCACTCCCTCAGTACTGACCCTCCGACAGTGCGGCGTTCCCTCAGTTCTGACCCTCCGACAGTGCGGCGCTCCCTCAGTACTGACCCTCCGACAGTGCGGCGCTCCCTCAGTACTGACCCTCCGACAGTGCGGCGCTCCCTCAGTACTGACCCTCCGGCAGTGCGGCGCTCCCTAGGTACTGCCTCTCCGACAGTGCAGCGCTCCCTCGGTACTGACCCTCCGACAGTGCGGCACTCCCTCAGTACTGACCCTCTGACAGTGCGGTGCTCCCTCGGTACTGCCCCTCCGACAGTGCGGCACTCCCTCAGTACTGACCCTCCGATGGTGCGGCGCTCCCTCGGTACTGCCCCTCTGACAGTGCAGCGCTCCCTCAGTACTGCCCCTCCGGCAGTGCGGCGCTCCCTCGGTACTGCCCCTCCGGCAGTGCAGCACTCCCTCGGTACTGACCCTCCGACAGTGCGGCACTCCCTCAGTACTGACCCTCCGGCAGTGCGGCGCTCCCTCGGTACTGCCCCTCCGACAGTGCAGCGCTCCCTCAGTACTGACTCTCCGGCAGTGCGGCGCTCCCTCGGTACTGCCCCTCCGACAGTGCAGCGCTCCCTCAGTACTGACCCTCCGGCAGAGCGGCGCTCCCTCGGTACTGCCCCTTCGACAGTGCAGCGCTCCCTCGGTACTGACCCTCCGACAGTGCGGCGCTCCCTCGGTACTGCCCCTCCGACAGTGCGGCGCTCCCTCGGTACTGACCCTCCAACAGTGCGGCACTCCCTCAGTACTGACCCTCCGACGGTGCGGCGCTCCCTCGGTACTGCACCTCCGACAGTGCAGCGCTCCCTCGGTACTGCACCTCCGACAGTGCAGTGCTCCCTCGGTACTGCACCTCTGACAGTGAGGCACTCCCTCAGTACTGACCCTCCGACAGTGCAGCACTCCCTCGGTACTGCCCCTACCACAGTGTAGCACTCCCTTAGTTCTGACCCTCCAACAGTGCGGCACTCCCTCAGTACTGACCCTCCGACAGTGCGGCGCTCCCTCGGTACTGCCCCTCCCACAGTGCGGCGCTCCCTCGGTACTGCCCCTCCGACAGTGCGGCGCTCCCTCGGTACTGACCCTCCGACAGTGCGGCACTCCCTCAGTACTGACCCTCCGACAGTGCGGCGCTCCCTCAGTACTGACCCTCCGACAGTGCAGCACTCCCTCAGTACTGACCCTCCGACAGTGCGGCGCTCCCTCAGTACTGACCCTCCGACAGTGCGGCGCTCCCTTAGTACTGACCCTCCGACAGTGCAGCACTCCCTCAGTACTGATCCTCCGACAGTGCGGCGCTCCCTCAGTACTGACCTTCCGACAGTGCGGCACTCCCTCAGTACTGACCCTCCGACAGTGCAGCACTCCCTCGGTACTGCCCCTCCCACAGTGTAGCACTCCCTTTGTTCTGACCCTCCGACAGTGCGGCACTCCCTCGGTACTGCCCCTCCGACAGTGCGGCGCTCCCTCGGTACTGCCCCTCCGACAGTGCTGCGCTCCCTCGGTACTGACCCTCCGACAGTGCGGCACTCCCTCAGTACTGACCCTCCGACAGTGCGGCGCTCCCTCAGTACTGACCCTCCGACAGTGCGGCGCTCCCTCAGTACTGACCCTCCGACAGTGCGGCGCTCCCTCAGTACTGACCCTCCGACAGTGCGGCGCTCCCTCAGTACTGACCTTCCGACAGTGCAGCACTCCCTCAGTACTGACCCTCCGACAGTGCGGCGCTCCCTCAGTACTGACCCTCCGACAGTGCGGCGCTCCCTCAGTACTGACCCTCCGACAGTGCGGCGCTCCCTCAGTACTGACCCTCCGACAGTGCAGCACTCCCTCAGTACTGACCCTCCGACAGTGCAGCGCTCCCTCAGTACTTCCCCTCCGACAGTGCAGCACTCCCTCAGTAATGGCCCTTTGACAGTGCAGCACTCCCTCAGTACTGACCCTCCGACAGTGCGGCCTCCTCTCACTCCTGTTCATCTCGCCTATCACCATATCCTTCTATGCTTTTCTCCCTCATGTCCTTATCGAGCTTCTCCTTAAATGTTTCGATACTATTCACCTCAACCACTCCCTGTGGTAACGAGTTCCACATTCTCACCACTCTCTGGGTAAAGAGGTTTCTCCTGAATTCCCGATTGGATTTATCAGGGATTATCTTATATTTATGGACTCTAGCTCTTGGTCACCTAAAAGTGGAAACATCTTTCCTTTGATGACCTTGTTAAACCCTTCCCTCAATCAGATCACTCATCAGCCTTCTCTTTTCTTGAGAAGGAGCCCAGTCTGCTCAATCTTTCCTGATAGCTTTAACCTCTTGGTTCCGTATCATTCCAGTAAATCTCTTTTGCACCTTCTCTGATGCCCTGATATTTTTATAATATGGAGACCAGAACCTTGTTCAGTGGCCTGTGGAATTGAAGGCAGATTATTGATCTGATTGGGAAATTGCCCATCTTTCTTGCAACTCCATGTTTGGATTCCTGCCAACAGGTTTCCACCACTGCCTCAGACCCCAGGAATATGTTTTTCATGGGTTAGTGCAGGCAATGTGCATTCATGGATAAAGTCAAGATGGACCTTGCTTCACATTGTCGACTGCAGTGTTGTCGTGGGTCTGTTCCTGGACTAGTAAACCATCGTGGCTATTATAATTGATGATGAGTTTAAATCCCTGATTTAATCCAAGCAAATTGAGAATTTGAATTCAGATTTTGAAAAAGCTGGTCTGTGTAAGAGTTGGATGTTGTAAAAACCCATCTGGTTTCACTAATGTCCTTTAGGGAAAGAAATCTGCTGTCCTTACCTAGTCTGGCCGACATGTGACTCCAAACCCACAGCAATGTGGTTGACTCTTAACCGCCCTCTGAAATGGTCCAGCAAACCACTCAGTTGCACAGGGATGAGCAATAAATGCTAACCCTGCCAGTGACGCTCACGTCCCAAGAATGAATATAAAAATTCATCCCTTATTTGCCTCCCTTGCGTTCCTGGTCATATTGTGTATCTGATAGTTCGTACAAACTGTACACGGAGCTATGTGCATTATCAAGTGTTGCATAAACACTGCATTGTTTGGAATCCATCTCTAAAGGGACATGGTTCTCCGTACAATTGGGCACGGCTACATTGGGAACTTAGCTCAGCAAACTGGAATGTTTGTGAATCGGGAACATCGAACCTTTTTCCTTTTTTTCCAGCTCATCTCTGGAAATAAACAGTTCAACATTTTCCTTTTTAAGCTACTTAGTGTCACTTGGTGAGTTGGAACTGGTTAGTGCGTCTTTAAGACGAAACACTAGATGATTGAGTCAGAGTGTTCAGGCACAGCTGCTAGAGTCAATCATCCTTCTCAGCTACTCAGCAGAGTCTGTCGTGTGTTCTGCCCACATTATCAGGTAGGGGATTAAGATCGAATTGTCAATTGGCCTGTGCAGCATTCAGCTGCTGTCCCATGAAAAGCAAAGCGTAAATGGCTTTGTGGTTTCAGGGAATGTCTAATGTGATACTACAGCTGGGGATCTGCTGAAGGCAAAGCATAGACTATGTTGGGGATGAATATAAGCAAAGCTACCCGAGGGAGCTGTGACGGAATCAGATTCCCCCAAGGCTGATTTGGCACCATCAGCCCCCGATATTACTTACAATTGACTTTGATGTGAACATGGTTCTGGTGTAAAATGGGTGGGAGAGGTTAACGGACCAGATATCCTGTTCAGAGCCAAGAAGCTGCTTGGTGAGAAATTAGAAACTACAGGAGAAAACAGATTTAGGGAGTCCGGGCACACACATCACCAGGCAGACCCTCTGGGCTGTACTGCGGGGATGCTGCACTGTCGGAGGGGTCACTACTGAGGGAGCACTGCACTGTCGGAGGGTCAGTACTGAGGGGACGCTGCACTGTCGAAGCGTCAGTACTGAGGGAGGGCTGGAGGGTCAGTTCTGAGGGAGGGCTGCACTGTCAGAGGGTCAGTTCTGAGGGAGGGCTGCACTGTCAGAGGGTCAGTACTGAGGGAGGGCTGCACTGTCGGAGGGCCGGTGCTGAGGAAGGGCTGCACTGTCGGAGGGTCAGTACTGAGGGAGTGCTGCACTGTCGGAGGGTCAGTACTGAGGGAGTGCCGCACTGTCGGAGGGTCAGTACTGAGGGAGTGCCGCACTGTCGGAGGGTCAGTACTGAGGGAGTGCTGCACTGTCGGAGGGTTCGTTCTGAGGGAGCGTAGAAAAAAAACTGCCAAAGAGGCTTCCTTTCTGATATATTAAACAAAGGCCCCGTCTGCCCTCTCAGGTGGGTGTAAAAGAATCCGTGGCACTATCTGAAGAATAGCTATTTGTGGAATCTTGCTGTCTGCAAATTGGCCGACGCATTTCCTCTGTGACTACATTTCAAAGTAGTTCATTGGCTGTGAAACACTTGGGACATTCTGAGATCATGAAAGGCGCTATATAAAGGCAAGTCTTTCTGCGATTTCAGTTGCTGATTTTGATGAGAATTCCGAAAGATAATAAAAATATTGATCCCATTATATCTTCTAATTAATATTACAAGTAAGCACATGTTCCAGCAGCAGGTGCTCAGTGTCCACGATGGCTTAAAATACCTGAGGTGCAGTCATGGTTCATTAAACCATCAGCACAGTTGCTGCAGGAACAATAATACCTGAAAATTAGTGATGTATAATTTTGTTTTCTCTCCTGTCTGATTGTGGTGTGATGCGGCTCTGATACACTCCCATGGCTCCCGGAGTTTTATGCCGAGCTGCAGCATGAGCATACACACGAACATGTGAATTAGGAGCAGGAGTAGGCCACTCGGCCCCTCGAGCCTGCTCCACCATCAATAGGATCACGGCTGATCTGATTGTAACCTCAACTCCACATTCCCGCCTGCCCCCGATAACCTTTCACCCCCTTGCTTATCAAAAATCTATCTACCTCTGTCTTAAAAATATTCAAAGATTCTGCTTCCACTGCCTTTTTAGAATTAGAATTAGAACATTACAGCGCAGTACAGGCCCTTCGGCCCTCGATGTTGCGCCGACCTGTGAAACCATCTGACCTACACTATTCCATTTTCATCCATATGTCTATCCAATGACCACTTAAATGCCCTTAAAGTTGGCGAGTCTACTACTGCTGCAGGCAGGGCGTTCCACGCCCCTACTACTCTCTGAGTAAAGTAACTACCTCTGACATCTGTCCTATATCTATCACCCCTCAACTTAAAGCTATGTCCCCTCGTGTTTGCCATCACCATCCGAGGAAAAAGACTCTCACTATCCACCCTATCTAACCCTCTGATTATCTTATATGTCTCTATTAAGTCACCTCTCCTCCGCCTTCTCTCCAACGAAAACAACCTCAAGTCCCTTAGCCTTTCCTCGTAAGACCTTCCCTCCATACCAGGCAACATCCTAGTAAATCTCCTCTGCACCCTTTCCATAGGGAATCAGAGGAGATAGGGGAAGTGTTAAATGAATATTTTGCGTCAGTATTTACAGTAGAGAAAGAAAATGTTGTCGAGGAGAATACTGAGATTCAGGCTACTAGGCTTGACGGGATTAAGGTTCACAAGGAGGAGGTGTTATCAATTTTGGAAAGTGTGAAAATAGATAAGTCCCCTGGGCCAGATGGGATTTATCCTAGGATTCTCTGGGAAGCTAGGGAGGAGATTGCAGAGACTTTGTCCTTGATCTTTATGTCGTCATTGTCGACAGGAATAGTGCCGGAAGACTGGAGGATAGCAAATGTTGTCCCCTTGTTCAAGAAGGGGAGTAGAGACAGCCCTGGTAATTATAGACCTGTGAGCCTTACTTCGGTTGTGGGTAAAATGTTGGAAAAGGTTATAAGAGACAGGATTTATAATCATCTTGAAAAGAATAAGTTCATTAGCGATAGTCAGCACGGTTTTGTGACGGGTAGGTCGTGCCTCACAAACCTTATTGAGTTTTTCGAGAAGGTGACCAAACAGGTGGATGAGGGTAAAGCAGTGGATGTGGTGTATATGGATTTCAGTAAGGCGTTTGATAAGGTTCCCCATGGTAGGCTATTGCAGAAAATACGGAAGTATGGGGTTGAAGGTGATTTAGAGCTTTGGATCAGAAATTGGCTAGCTGAAAGAAGACAGAGGGTGGTGGTTGATGGCAAATGTTCATCCTGGAGTTTAGTTACTAGTGGTGTACCGCAAGGATCTGTTTTGGGGCCACTGCTGTTTGTCATTTTTATAAATGACCTGGAAGAGGGTGTAGAAGGGTGGGTTAGTAAATTTGCGGATGACACGAAGGTCGGTGGAGTTGTGGATAGTGCCGAAGGATGTTGTGGGGTACAGAGGGACATAGATAGGCTGCAGAGCTGGGCTGAGAGATGGCAAATGGAGTTTAATGCGGAAAAGTGCGAGGTGATTCACTTTGGAAGGAGTAACAGGAATGCAGAGTACTGGGCTAATGGGAAGATTCTTGGTAGTGTAGATGAACAGAGAGATCTTGGTGTCCAGGTGCATAAATCCCTGAAGGTTGCTACCCAGGTTAATAGGGCTGTTAAGAAGGCATATGGTGTGTTAGCTTTTATTAGTAGGGGGGTCGAGTTTCGGAGCCACGATGTCATGCTGCAGCTGTACAAAACTCTAGTGAGACCGCACCTGGAGTATTGCGTGCAGTTCTGGTCACCGCATTATAAGAAAGATGTGGAAGCTATGGAAAGGGTGCAGAGGAGATTAACTAGGATGTTGCCTGGTATTGAGGGAAGGTCTTACGAGGAAAGGCTGAGGGACTTGAGGTTGTTTTCGTTGGAGAGAAAGAGGAGGAGAGGTGACTTAATAGAGACATATAAGATAATCAGAGGGTTGGATAGGGTGGATAGTGAGAGTCTTTTTCCTCGGATGGTGATGGCAAACACGAGGGGACATAGCTTTAAGTTGAGGGGTGATAGATATAGGACAGATGTGAGAGGTAGTTTCTTTACTCAGAGAGTAGTAGAGGCGTGGAACGCCCTGCCTGCAACAGTAGTAGACTCGCCAACTTTAAGGGCATTTAAGTGGTCATTGGATAGACATATGGATGAAAATGGAATAATGTCGGTCAGATGGTTTCACAGGTCGGCGCAATATCGAGGGCCGAAGGGCCTGTACTGCGCTGTAATGTTCTAATTCTAATTCTAATAGCTTCCACATCCTTCCTATAATGCGGTGACCAGAACTGCACGCAATACTCCAGGTGCGGTCTCACCAGAGTTTTGTACAGCTGCAGCATGACCTCGTGGCTCCGAAACTCGATCCCCCTACTAATAAAAGCTAACACACCTTATGCCTTCTTAACAGCCCTATTAACCTGGGTAGCAACCTTCAGGGATTTATGCACCTGGACACCAAGATCTCTCTGTTCATCTACACTACCAAGAATCTTCCCATTAGCCCAGTACTCTGCATTCCTGTTACTCCTTCCAAAGTGAATCACCTCGCACTTTTCCGCATTAAACTCCATTTGCCATCTCTCAGCCCAGCTCTGCAGCCTATCTATGTCCCTCTGGATCCCAAAACATCCTTCGGCACTATCCACAACTCCACCGACCTTAGTGTCATCCGCAAATTTACTAACCCACCCTTCTACACCCTCTTCCAGGTCATTTATAAAAATGACAAACAGCAGTGGCCCCAAAACAGATCCTTGCGGTACACCACTAGAAACTATACTCCAGGATGAACATTTGCCATCAACCACCACCCTCTGTCTTCTTTCAGCTAGCCAATTTCTGATCCAAAGCTCTAAATCACCTTCAACCCCATACTTCCGTATTTTCTGCAATAGCCTACCGTGGGGAACCTTATCAAACGCCTTACTGAAATCCATATACACCACATCCACTGCTTTACCCTCATCCACCTGTTTGGTCACCTTCTCGAAAAACTCAATAAGGTTTGTGAGGCACGACCTACCCGTCACAAAACCGTGCTGACTATCGCTAATGAACTTATTCTTTTCAAGATGATTATAAATCCTGTCTCTTATAACCTTTTCCAACATTTTACCCACAACCGAAGTAAGGCTCACAGGTCTATAATTACCAGGGCTGTCTCTACTCCCCTTCTTGAACAAGGGGACAACATTTGCTATCCTCCAGTCTTCCGGCACTATTCCTGTCGACAATGACGACATAAAGATCAAGGACAAAGGCTCTGCAATCTCCTCCCTAGCTTCCCAGAGAATCCTAGGATAAATCCCATCTGGCCCAGGGGACTTATCTATTTTCACACTTTCCAAAATTGCTAACACCTCCTCCTTGTGAACCTCAATCCCATCTAGCCTAGTAGCCTGAATCTCAGTATTCTCCTCGACAACATTTTCTTTCTCTACTGTAAATACTGACGCAAAATATTCATTTAACACTTCCCCTATCTCCTCTGATTCCACACACAACTTCCCACTACTATCCTTGATTGGCCCTAATCTAACTCTAGTCATTCTTTTATTCCTGATATACCTATAGAAAGCCTTAGGGTTTTCCTTGATCCTATCCGCCAATGACTTCTCGTGTCCTCTCCTTGTTCTTCTTAGCTCTCCCTTTAGATCCTTCCTGGCTAGCTTGTAACTCTCAAGCGCCCTAACTGAGCCTTCACGTCTCATCCTAACATAAGCCTTCTTCTTCCTCTTGACAAGCGCTTCAACTTCTTTAGTAAACCACGGCTCCCTCGCTCGACAACTTCCTCCCTGCCTGACAGGTACATACTTATCAAGGACACGCAGTAGCTGCTCCTTGAATAAGCTCCACATTTCGATTGTTCCCATCCCCTGCAGTTTCCTTCCCCATCCTACGCATCCTAAATCTTGCCTAATCGCATCATAATTTCCTTTCCCCCAGCTTTAATTCTTGCCCTGCGGTATATACCTGTCCCTGCCCATCGCTAAGGTAAACCTAACCGAATTGTGATCACTATCACCAAAGTGCTCACCTACATCTAAATCTAACACCTGGCCGGGTTCATTACCCAGTACCAAATCCAATGTGGCATCGCCCCTGGTTGGCCTGTCTACATACTGTGTCAGAAAACCCTCCTGCACACACTGGACAAAAACTGACCCATCTAAAGTACTCGAACTATAGTATTTCCAGTCGATATTTGGAAAGTTAAAGTCCCCCATAACAACTACCCTGTTACTCTCGCCCCTGTCGAGAATCATCTTCGCTATCCTTTCCTCTACATCTCTGGAACTATTCGGAGGTCTATAGAAGACTCCCAACAGGGTGACCTCTCCTCTCCTGTTTCTAACCTCGGCCCATACTACCTCAGTAGACGAGTCCTCAAACGTCCTTTCTGTCGCTGTAATACTCTCCTTGATTAACAATGCCACACCCCCCCCTCTTTTACCCTCTTCTCTGTTCTTACTGAAATCTAAATCCCGGAACCTGCAACATCCATTCCTGCCCCTGCTCTCCCCATGTCTCCGAAATGGCCACTACATCGAGATCCCAGGTACCAACCCATGCTGCAAGCTCACCCACCTTATTCCGGATGCTCCTGGCTTTGAAGTAGACACACTTTAAACCAGGTTCTTGCTTGCCAGTGCCCTCTTGCGTCCTTGTAACCTTATCCCTGACCTCACTACTCTCAACATCCTGTACACTGGAACTACAATTTAGGTTCCCATCCCCCTGCTGAATTAGTTTAAACCCCCCCGAAGAGCACTAGCAAATCTCCCCCCCAGGATATTGGTACCCCTCTGGTTCAGGTGAAGACCATCCTGTTTGTAGAGGTCCCACCTACCCCAGAAAGAGCCCCAATTATCCAGGAAACCAAAACCCTCCCTCCTGCACCATCCCTGCAGCCACGTGTTCAACTCCTCTCTCTCCCTATTCCTCTCTTCGCTATCACGTGGCACGGGCAACAACCCAGAGATAACAACTCTGTTTGTTCTCGCTCTAAGCTTCCACCCTAGCTCCCTGAATTTCTGTCTTAAATCCCCATCTCTCTTCCTACCTATGTCGTTGGTGCCTATGTGGACCACGACTTGGGGCTGCTCCCCCCTCCCCCTTAAGGATCCCAAAAACACGATCCGAGACATCACGAACCCTGGCACCTGGGAGGCAACATACCAACCGTGAGTCTCTCTCGTTCCCACAGAACCTCCTATCTGTTCCCCTAACTATGGAGTCCCCAATGACTAATGCTCTGCTCCTCTTCCCCTTTCCCTTCTGAGCAACAGGGACAGACTCTGTGCCAGAGACCTGTACCCCATTGCTTACCCCTGGTAAGTCGTCCCCCCCAACAGTATCCAAAACGGTATACCTGTTGTTGAGGGAAACGGCCACAGGGGATCCCTGCACTGCCTGCTGGTTCCCTCTCCTTCCCCTGACGGTAACCCATCTACCTACTTCTTTTACCTGAGGTGTGACTACCTCCCCATAACTCCTCTCAATAACCCCCTCCGCCTCCCGAATGATCCGAAGTTCATCCAGCTCCAGCTCCAGTTCCCTAACGCGGTTCTCGAGGAGCTGGAGTTGGGTGCACTTCCCGCAGATGCAGTCAGCAGGGACACTCTTGGCGACCCTTACCTCCCACATTCTGCAGGAGGAACATTCAACTGCCTTAACTTCCATTCCCACTATTCTAAATTCCCAACAAATCTACTGAAAAACCAAAAAAAAAATGTCAGAACTTGTTAGGTTAGCAATCCAACGGACAGAACTTCTTAAATAAAAAGCTTACCTTATCAACACACCAGAGTCCTTTTTTTTTGGTTAGAGGAGGAGAGTGGGTGGGAGACACTACACGTGTAGTGTCTCGGGAACAGCCACCACACAAATATATAGTTTCTACTTACCCAGCAGTCCCCGGTCCTCCGAAAACAAAAGGGAATTAACTTCTAAACTTCCACTGAAATTGACTTCCCAGCTGTTTGCTCGCTCTCGCACCTCCGCTACAGTCAAGCTGCAGTCGCCAAAACTAAAAGAAAGAGATTTTAAAGCACCCAAATATATAGTTTTTACTTACCCAGCAGTCCCCTGGTCCTCCGAAAACAAAAGGGAATTAACTTCTAAACTTCCACTGAAATTGACTTCCCAGCTGTTTGCTCGCTCTCGCACCTCTGCTACAGTCAAGCTGAGGAAGAGAATTCCAAAGACTCATGACCCTCTGAGAGAAAAAACATCTCCTCATCTTTGTCTTAAATGGGTGACCCCTTATTTTTAAACAGTGACCCCTTGTTCTAGATCCTCCCACAAGGGGAAACATCCTTTCCACATCCACCCTGTCAATACCCCTCAGTATTTTATGTTTCATTCAAGTCACCTCTTACTCTTCTAAACTCCAGTGGATACAAGCCTAGCCTGTCCAATCTTTCCTCATAAGACAACCCGCCCATTCCAGGTATTAGTCTAGTAAATCTTCTCTATACTGCCTCCAACGCAGTTACATCCTTCCTTAAATAAGGAGACCAGTACTGTACACAGTACTCCAGATGTGGTCTCACCAATGCCCTGTATAGCTGAAGCAAAACCTCCCTACTTTTGTATTCAATTCCCCTCGCAATAAACGATAACATTCTATTAGCTTTCTTAATTACTTGCTGAACCTGCACACTAACCTTTTGCGATTCGTGCACTAGGACACCCAGATCCCTCTGCAACTCAGAGCTCTGCAATCTCTCACCATTTTGATAATATGCATCTTTTTTCTTTCTGCCAAAATGGACAATTTCCCACTTTCCCACATTATACTCCATTTGCCAGGTCTTTGCCCACTCACTTAACCTATCTGTATCTCTTTTGTAGTCTCCTTATGTCCTCTTCACAAGTTATTTTCCTATCTATCTTTGTGTCATCCGCAAATTTGGCAACCATACCTTCGCTCCCTTCATCCAAGTCATTGATATAAATTATAAAAGGTTGAGGTCCCAGCACAGATCCCTGTGGCACACCACTCGTTACATCTTGCCAACTCTATAACCAGAAAATCACCTATTTATGCCTACTCTCTGTTTCCTGTTAGCTAGACAATCTTCTATCCATGCCAAAATGTTACCCCCTACACCATACCTTTTACTTTCTGCAGTCACCTTTGATGTGGCACCTTATCAAATGCCTTCTGGAAAGTACTCGAAGGGTTAATGTGGACAGTGATGAAATTTTTGTGGTAGGTACTTACTCCTGTTCACGGCCAGTGCAAGTGAAACCTCGACAACAAGAGCTATTCCATTATAGTTCTCCGGGGAAACGTTTGGTAAACCAGCCGAGTAGGGAGGCATACACACTAGAAGGAGTGAGGGTTGACCCTCAGTCCTTGTTGTGTTAAACCGGGATAGTAATAGGGATGAACTATTGTTCTCTGAGTCCCTCTGTTCAGAACAGGAGACGAATCAGTCTGTGACTCTGCACCGGACTGCGTAGATTTGGATATGAAGTGGGAGCTCAACTGTTAATGGTTGTGACTGTTTGTTTCTGGTGATCATTTAGTGTTCTGTATTTGCATGGAGCAGGGTGAGAGCAGAATGGTCTGTCACTACCAGCACAAACCGGTAATTGTTCACTCCGTGTGTCAGATGTAAGTGATACCACAAGCCCACAGTGTCACAGTGACTTGGTGAGAGTTGGTGCGATTGTACAGCCATGATCTTATTGAATAGCCAGGCAGGCTTGAGGGGCTGAATGGCCTACTGCTCCTGTTTCTTATGGTCTTGTGTGTATCCAGTTTGGTTATAGCAGAACGATCTCCGGAGTTGCATGGGTGATTTTCCTTTCCCTCTCCTCCTTGCCCCTAATTCTCAATCCTGCCGTGTTCCTGCCCTCAGTCATGGTGCTATCAATGTAAAGAAACACGCCGAGGTTTTACCAATTGCGTGTGTGAAAGACCCATTTTTTGCTCGTTTAGATTGAACGCTCTATGCCAGGATGCCTTACCTTCCTCTGCAATGTTTCCTGACACCTGGTTCTTTCATCTTCCTCTGAATCGATGGGTGGGAACCTGGATTAACATTGAAACAGCTGCAATGCCTATTTTTATAAAACATTTCTGTAGAATAACATCCCCAGGCATTTCACAGCGACTGAGTCAAAGGAGATATTAGGAGGAACAACCAAAAGCTGAATCAGAGAGGTGAGTTTTAAGGAGGGTTTTGAAGGAGTAGAGAGGGGTAGAGGGGTTTCGGGAGTGTGACACTTGTATGGCTGAAAACACAGTCCCCGATGGTGGACAGGAGGATAGAGATGGGAGGAGCAGGGGTCTGGTTGGACAGAGTGCCAGGGCAGGAGGAGGTGACAGAGGGATTTAAATATGAGGATAAGAATTTTAGATTGTTGTCATTGGGGGAGTGAAAGCCAGTGTAGGTGAGCAAGAACAGCGGGTAAAGGGTGAATGGGACGTGGTGTAGCCAAGTTTTCGGAGGATGGATAATGGGAGGTCAATCAGGACAGTATTGGAATAGTGGAGTGCAGAGATACAGCTGGAATATCATAGGTCAGCATGGCTCTGTGCTGAGGGGAAGCAGGTATTTATGCAGGGAGCTAGCTAGAGTGCAGTAAAACCGTACACGGATAGATAAATTGCAAGAGTTTTGTTTCATTCTCATTAAGAATCGCATATTTATCCAGTTGCTTCCTTCAGGTGATGAAGTGGATCGTGTAGAGCTGTGATTGGAGAAAGTCTGGGCAGGAGCTGAGTTGGTGGGTGTCCCCTCTGCATTCTTCAGGCTCCTGCGTATCTGGAAGCATGGGGGCAGAATAATTGGAGGGAAAAAGGGAAAATATTTACTTTATTAAATAAAACTACAACGTAACCAGAGCTGTAAAGCTGAAGGGTGACCTGATAAAGGTCTTTAAGTTTGTATCTAGCCAGTCAAACCCTTTCATAGAGAAAATGTTTTCACTTGTGGGCAAGACCAGAACCATAAATATATATATAAAATAGTCACTAAAATATAAATATAAGATAGTCACTAAAAAATCCAATTGGGAATTCAGGAGAAACTTCTTTACCCAGAGAGTGCTGAGAATGTGGAACTCACTACCACGGGGAGTGGTTGAGGTGAATAGTATGGATACAGCTGGATGAACACATGAGGGAGAAAGGAATAGAAGGATATAGTGCGATGAGATAGAGCTGAGAGGAGGCTCATATGGAGCATACATACCGGCATGGAACTGGTGGGCCGAATGGCCTGTTTCTGTGTTGTAAATCTATGTAAATGTCATCAACAACTGGAAACATACAAGGGAGTGTTGAACTGTCACATCTTCACAAATGTTTGTTTTGCCGTCTACTTTTTTTACTCTTAAACAGATCTTTTTATTTTTTTTCCCACAGTTTTACGTCAAGTCGTCACCAGAAAGAGTGTCCGTGATAAGTCAGCGCAAGTTCAACCTGAACGGGTCAGTTACAGCCCAGCCATGATGCCACCGCTGGAAAAGAAGTTGCTACCCAAGGATGGGTCGCTGACTCTCCCTGTCCTCATCGTAGGTACGTTCATGTTGTGTGTGGAGAGGAATTAACCCGTGCATCACCGGGATTCCTCCCACTGGGCTCCAAATGAATGTACAGCCAGTGCCTGACTGAGCAATGCGAGGCTGCCCAGCGCACTGTGCTGGGGAACTTTGGGTTTAGCTAGTTGAACTTGGGCAGTATCCCGTGTGCACGTTTGGGATCTTCAAGCCTTGTTTCCTTGCCAACCCAAGCCTGAGTTGTTTGGGCTGCATTAAGTGAGGAGGGGTCCTCTGGGAGAGAGATGGCCACCCTTTCCCCATCATGGGGAGTGAAATGGACCCCACCATTGTAGGAAAAGCCTGTTGACTTGGCTTGGAAGTTGCTTATGAGCTAGGAAATGGAGAGTGGGGATAAAGGGCAGGCAGTCTGGTGCAATGTGATAAATATTGTTCCCCGGGAATCAGTTCTAGGGCCTCAACTTTACACCATATTTATTAATGGCTTGGATGAACGAAGAGAGTTGTTTATCCAAGTTTGCAGATGATGATAAATTAGAGGGACAGACAAATTAAGTGAGTGGACAAAAGTAGGTGCAGTGTTGGGAAATGTGAGACCATCCACTTTGGGCTTAAGTGGTGAGAAACTATTATCTGTAGAAAAGCAGAGATTTGGGAGTCCAGTTACACAAATCATTTAAACCTATATCTTCCTGATCCCACACTGTTACCTCTGGTGTTCCCCAAGGATCTATCCTTGGACCCTCCTATTTCTCATCTACATGCTGCCCCTCGGCGACACCATCCAAAAACACACAGTTTCCACATGTACGCTGACAACACCAAACTCTACCTCACCATTATCTCTCTCAACCCTTCCACTGTCTCTAAATTGTCACACTGCTTGTCTAACATCCAGCACTGAATGAGAAGAAATTTCCTCCAACTGACTATTGGAAGATCTGCTACAAGCTCCGTTCCATAGCTACTGACTCCATTTCTTTCTCGGCAGCTGTCTGAGGCTGAGCCACACTGTGCGCATCCTTGATGTCCTATTTGATCCTGAGCTGAGCTTCCCACCACATATCTGCACCATCACTAAGGCCGTGTATTTCCACCTCCTTAACATCACCCGACTCTGCCTCAGCTCATCTGTTACACCTTTGCTCAAGGAAAGGGTGTAAGGACAAACCCAACAACTACAGGCCAGTCAGTTTAAGCTCAGTGGTGGGAAAGCTTTTAGAAACAATAATCCGGGACAAAATTAACAGTCGCTTAGCCAAATGCGGGTTAATTAAGGAAAGCCAGCACAGATTTGTTAAGGGTCAATCATGTTTAACTAACTTGATTGAATTTTTTGAGGAGGTAGCAGAGAGGGTTGATGAGGGTAATGCGGTTGATGTTGTGACATTTGATAAAGTGCCACATAACAGGATTGTCAGCAGAGTTGAAGCCAATGGAACGAAAGAGACAGTAGCAGCATGGATATGAAATTGGCTGAGTGACAGGACACAGAGCATCGTGGTGAACGGTTCTTTCTCGGACTGGAGGAAGGTGTATAGTGGGGGTCCCCAGGGGTCTGTATTAGGACGACTGCTTTTCTTGATCTTTCTTAGTGACCTAGACCTGGGTGCACAGGGCACAATTTCAAAATTTGAAGATGACACAAAGCTTGGAAATATTGTGAACTGTGAGGAGGATAGTGACAGACTTCAAAAGGACATAGACAGGCTGGTGAAATGGGCAGACACATGGCAGATGAAATTTAATGCAGAGAATTTTGAAGTGATTCATTTTGGTAGGAAGAATAAGGAGAGACAATACAAAATAAAAGGTACAATTCTAAAGGGGGTGCAGGAGCAGAGGGACCTGGGGGTATATGTACACAAATCTTTTAAAGTGGCAGGACAAGTTGAGAAAGTGATTAATAAAGCTTACAAGATATTGGGTTTCATTAATAGGGGCATAGAGTACAAAAGCAAGGAAGTTATGGTGAACTTTTATAAAACACTGGTTCGGCCTCAACTGGAGTATTGTGTCCAGTTCTGGGCACCACACTTTAGAAAAGATGTTAAGGCATTGGAGAGAGGGCAGAAAAGATTTACAAGAATGGTTCCAGGGATGAGGAACTTCAATTATGTGGATAAATTGGAGAAGCTGGGGCTGTTTTCCTTGGAGAGGAGAAGGCTGAGAGGTGATTTGATAGAGGTATTCAAAATCATGAGGGGTCTGGGCTGATAGAGTAAAACCGTTTTTGTTGGCAGAAGGGTTGAGAACCAGAGGACACCAATTTAAGATAATTGGCAAAAGAAGCAATGGCGACATGAGGAAAAACGTTTTTACGCAGCGAGTGGTTAGGATCTGGAATGCACAGTGTGGTGGAGGCAGATTCAATCAAGGCTTTCAAAAGGGAATTCGATAATCATCTCAAGAGAAAAAATGTTCAAGGCCAAGGGGAAAGGGCAGCAGGGTGGGACTAGCTGAATTGCACTTACAGAGAGCTGACATGGAAACAACGGGCTGAATGGCCTCATTCTGTACTGTAACCATTCTCTGATTCTGTAATCTGCTACTGAAACGCCCATCCATGTCTTTGTCACCTCTAGACTTGACTATTCCACTGCTCTGCTTGTCGGCCTCCCACATTCCACCTTCCATAAACTTGAGGTTGTTCTAACTCGTTCACCCATCAGCCCTGTGCTCGCTGATCTACATTGACTCCTGGTTCACCCATCAGCCCTGTGCTCGCTGATCTACATTGACTCCTGGTTCACCCATCAGCCCTGTGCTCGCTGATCTACATTGACTCCTGGTTCACCCATCAGCCCTGTGCTCGCTGATCTACATTGACTCCTGGTTCACCCATCAGGCCTGTGCTCGCTGATCTACATTGACTCCTGGTTCACCCATCAGCCCTGTGCTCGCTGATCTACATTGACTCCTGGTTCACCCATCAGCCCTGTGCTCGCTGATCTACATTGACTCCTGGTTCACCCATCAGGCCTGTGCTCGCTGATCTACATTGACTCCTGGTTCACCCATCAGCCCTGTGCTCGCTGATCTACATTGACTCCTGGTTCACCCATCAGCCCTGTGCTCGCTGATCTACATTGACTCCTGGTTCACCCATCAGCCCTGTGCTCGCTGATCTACATTGACTCCTGGTTCACCCATCAGGCCTGTGCTCGCTGATCTACATTGACTCCTGGTTCACCCATCAACCCTGTGCTCGCTGATCTACATTGACTCCTGGTTCACCCATCAGGCCTGTGCTCGCTGATCTACATTGACTCCTGGTCTGCCAATGCCTCAAATTTAAAATACTCATCCTTATTTTCAATCCCTCCACAGCCTCGCCCCTCCCTATCTGTAATTTCCTCCAGCCCCACAACTCTGAGATCTCTGCCCACCTCCAATTCCGGCCTCTTGAGCATCCCTGATTTCCATCGCTCCACCATTGGCGGCCGTGCCTTCAGCTGCCTGGGCCCAAAGCTCTGGAATTCCCTCCCTAAACCTCTCCGCCTCTGTTAAGACACTCCTTAAAACCTCATTCTTATACCAAGGTTTTGGTCATCTGTTCTAATGCCTCAATGTCCAATTTTGTTTGATAACATTCCGAAGAAGCACTGTGGGATGTTTTATTATGTTAAAGGTGCTATATAAATATAGGTGTTTGTTGCTGTAGACAGTGCTAAAAAGTGATCAAACAGGCTGATGGAATGTTGCCATTTCGTCACACAAAGGGGAGTGGAAATCGAGAACTCTCACCCCGAAGGCTGTGAATGCTGGAGGTCAATAAAGCTTTCAAGACTGAGATTAATACATTTTTATTGGGAAAGCGAATCGAGGGCAGGTAAATATAGTTGAAGAACAGATCAGCCATAGTCGAATTGAATGGCAGAGCAGGCTCGAGGGGCTGAGCGGCCTCCTCCTTTTCCTATGATTGTGTAGCCTCGAACTATGCAAATGAATGTTATTTATCCTGCAGGAAATGGTCCCTCTGGGATCTGCCTGTCCTACCTACTGTCTGGGTACAGGCCCTACCTATCTCCTGGAGCAAGTCACCCAAACCCAATTCTACAGCGCAAACTGGAAGAGAATCGTCACCTGTCAATTGTTGACCAGGTAATGTACACACCTATATCAGCAACACAAACACAGTCTCAAACCACTTCCCAGTGCTCAATGAAACAGCATGAAGTTTCCTCTAATTCAGCAAGTAGCTGGTGTATTCGCAAACAAAGTAATTCCTGACAACGCAGCCAGCCGCTGATGTCATCAGGCTGCGCCAAGATGCACACATGCGCAGATGGGCTGCTGCTCTCTGCGTGTGCGCGGCGTTCCGACTTGCCAGGACTGGTTAGCGCCTGCGCCGAAACGTCATCACCTAACGCGTACATCTTCGTGCAACGCACCTGATCGGCTCTGCTCCCCCCACCCCCTCCAACTCTCTCCGGCCGCTCTGTCCCCCACCCTACCCCACTGCTCTCTCTCCCCCCCCCCCCACCCCTCCCCACCCCACCCCACCGCTCTCTCCCCCCACTACCCCGCCGCTCTCTCTGGCTGCTCCGCTCTATTCCCTACCCTGCCATCCGCTCTCTCCCCCATCCCTCCAGATGCTAGCTCGAGGTGGCGCCGCTTCCCTCCTCTCTGCCACGTGCTCCTACATCGCCTTGCTTCTTAGGGCAGCACGGTGCGGGAAGGAAGCAGGGGGCAGGGAGCGAGTGGCCAGAGCGGAATGGCACTGAAAACAATTAGAATTCTGCAGCACTGTCAGAGGTGTAGTACTTTAGATTTCTATTGCGTGCTGCCATAGGTTTACTTTGTCATTCTGTGATTATTTGAGCAGCGCCATCTTTAATCCTGGCAGCTGCCTGGACATCGCAGACAGTGACGTTTCAGTGGAACAGGCTGCATTTGCGCATGTGCCAGTACAGCGCCACCTAGTGGTTGCATTGTCAGCAAATGCAGCCTTTAGCAAATGACTTCATGGGATGGCTAATGTGGGAAATGAAAAAGGGAAGCAGTGCGAATGGGAGAGTTAATGTCCCTTCGTCTCTGAGATGTGGAGTGAAATACAGGCCAGCCTCCTGTGGATGGGTGATACTGACTGAGCTCACAACACAAATCTGCTGGCCAAGAGGGGCTCTTTGTTTCTGAGGTTCTGCCCTGAGGGCAGTCTTGGCTTTGGTGCCTTTGAGTTCCTGCTCCTGCTTGTTATATAGACTAGGCTTGTATTCCATCAAATTTAAAAGATTAAGGCGTGATCTAATAAAGCTGTTTTAATTGATTAAAGGATTCGATCAGGTCGTTGGAGAGGAACTGTTTCCTCTGCTCGGGGGAGTCCAGAACAAGGGGGCAGAATCTTAAAATTAGAGCCAGGCCGTTCAGAGGTGATGTCAGGAAGGACTTCTTCACACAGAGGGGAGTGAAAATCTGGAACTCTCCCCCGAAAAAATTGGATGCTGAGGGTCAATTGAAAATTTCTAAACAGAGAATGATCGATTTTTGTTGATTAAGGATTTTAAGTGTTACTGAACCAAGGCGGGTAGATGGAATTGAGATACAGATCAGCCATGATCTAACTGAATGGTGGAAAAGGCTCGAGGGGCTGAATGGCCTCCTCCTGTTCCTGTGTAACAGGCTCGAGGGGCTGAATGGGCTCCTCCTGTTCCTGTGTAACAGGCTCGAGGGGCTGAATGGGCTCCTCCTGTTCCTGTGTAACATGCTCGAGGGGCTGAATGGCCTCCTCCTGTTCCTGTGTAACAGACTCGAGAGGCTGAATGGCCTCCTCCTGTTCCTGTGTAACAGTCTTGAGGGGCTGAATGGGCTCCTCCTGTTCCTGTGTAACAGACTCGAGGGGCTGAATGGCCTCCTCCTGTTCCTGTGTAACAGGCTCGAGGGGCTGAATGGGCTCCTCATGTTCCTGTGTAACATGCTCGAGGGGCTGAATGGCCTCCTCATGTTCCTGTGTAACAGTCTCAAGGGGCTGAATGGGCTCCTCCTGTTCCTGTGTAACATGCTCGAGGGGCTGAATGGCCTCCTCCTGTTCCTGTGTAACAGTCTCAAGGGGCTGAATGGGCTCCTCCTGTTCCTGTGTAACAGGCTCGAGGGGCTGAATGGGCTCCTCCTGTTCCTGTGTAACAGGCTCGAGGGGCTGAATGGGCTCCTCCTGTTCCTGTGTAACATGCTCGAGGGGCTGAATGGCCTCCTCCTGTTCCTGTGTAACAGTCTCAAGGGGCTGAATGGGCTCCTCCTGTTCCTGTGTAACAGGCTCGAGGGGCTGAATGGGCTCCTCCTGTTCCTGTGTAACAGTCTCAAGGGGCTGAATGGGCTCCTCCTGTTCCTGTGTAACAGGCTCGAGGGGCTGATTGGGCTCCTCCTGTTCCTGTGTAACATGCTCGAGGAGCTGAATGGCCTCCTCATGTTCCTGTGTAACAGTCTCGAGGGGCTGAATGGGCTCCTCCTGTTCCTGTGTAACAGGCTCGAGGGGCTGAATGGGCTCCTCCTGTTCCTGTGTAACATGCTCGAGGAGCTGAATGGCCTCCTCATGTTCCTGTGTAACAGTCTCGAGGGGCTGAATGGGCTCCTCCTGTTCCTGTGTAACATACTCGAGGGGCTGAATGGCCTCCTCCTGTTCCTGTGTAACAGTCTCGAGGGGCTGAATGGCCTCCTCCTGTTCCTGTGTAACAGTCTCGAGGGGCTGAATGGCCTCCTCCTGTTCCTGTGTAACAGGCTCGAGGGGCTGAATGGGCTCCTCCTGTTCCTGTGTAACAGGCTCGAGGGGCTGAATGGGCTCCTCCTGTTCCTGTGTAACATGCTCGAGGGGCTGAATGGCCTCCTCCTGTTCCTGTGTAACAGGCTCGAGGGGCTGAATGGGCTCCTCCTGTTCCTGTGTAACAGGCTCGAGGGGCTGAATGGGCTCCTCCTGTTCCTGTGTAACATGCTCGAGGAGCTGAATGGCCTCCTCATGTTCCTGTGTAACAGTCTCGAGGGGCTGAATGGGCTCCTCCTGTTCCTGTGTAACATGCTCGAGGGGCTGAATGGCCTCCTCCTGTTCCTGTGTAACAGGCTCGAGGGGCTGAATGGGCTCCTCCTGTTCCTGTGTAACAGGCTCGAGGGGCTGAATGGGCTCCTCCTGTTCCTGTGTAACATGCTCGAGGAGCTGAATGGCCTCCTCATGTTCCTGTGTAACAGTCTCGAGGGGCTGAATGGGCTCCTCCTGTTCCTGTGTAACAGTCTCGAGGGGCTGAATGGCCTCCTCCTGTTCCTGTGTAACAGGCTCGAGGGGCTGAATGGGCTCCTCCTGTTCCTGTGTAACAGGCTCGAGGGGCTGAATGGGCTCCTCCTGTTCCTGTGTAACATGCTCGAGGAGCTGAATGGCCTCCTCATGTTCCTGTGTAACAGTCTCGAGGGGCTGAATGGGCTCCTCCTGTTCCTGTGTAACATGCTCGAGGGGCTGAATGGCCTCCTCCTGTTCCTGTGTAACAGGCTCGAGGGGCTGAATGGGCTCCTCCTGTTCCTGTGTAACATGCTCGAGGGGCTGAATGGCCTCCTCCTGTTCCTGTGTAACAGGCTCGAGGGGCTGAATGGGCTCCTCCTGTTCCTGTGTAACAGGCTCGAGGGGCTGAATGGGCTCCTCCTGTTCCTGTGTAACATGCTCGAGGGGCTGAATGGCCTCCTCCTGTTCCTGTGTAACAGGCTCGAGGGGCTGAATGGCCGCCTCCTGTTCCTGTATTATTCAGTGACTGCTGCTGGAGATCCAGGTGTGATAGTGGGTGAACTGTTTGCAAACTTTCATTGTCATGTGTTGCGTTTGAACACAGATTGAGTGAGAGATCCGTGCAATTAAATCCCAGCAAAGATTTAATACCCTCAGGTGCAGAGGAAAGACACAGTCAGAGACGTGGATCTCTAGTGAGCAGGTTGAAGATACCGTTGCCTTAGTTACTAGCCACTGAGGTCTGCAAGCTGCACTCGAGTCCAGTGATCTGACCAAGAGAGCCTGAGATGTGAGTGTCAGGGGCTGCTGGGGAGGTCCTTGTTTCTCGTTGTCCTGGGGTTGGTGAATGCAGACCTGAATCTCTCTCTTCTGCACAACCCTTGCTCCAGTACCGGATTCCAGTTGTTGACTGTTCACCTTGCTGGTTTTACTTGACATTGCTGTTTCTACACCCTGGAATGATTGTAGTTAGATTGTGGATTGCTTTTTAATGTTAATCTAATTCAGGATTTCTTCTGCCAAACCTCAAAGCCTTATGAAAATGCAGCAACACCACAAAGCAAGTGAAACATTGGTGTCAATTGGAATATTTATACAATGTTGTCAATTTCTGTTTTGTGCTGTAGGTTTTGGATTTTTTTTTTAGTGTAATAAGTGAAGACACCTTGTCAGGATAATGCTCACACCATAAACCTGACTTACAGCTTTCTTCATTCATTTCTTACAACAGACAGCTCACTGAACATTGAACAGGAGCCTTCCTTACAATGTGCCACTCTCAACACACAATCCAAAAACTAATCATGGGACCAGTGAAAGTTCATCCAGTTTTTATAATGTAAAGGGAGCAAACACCATACCGAAAATCAGAGCATGTTTTTAGTTGCTGGTGTGTTTTGTATAGGGAGTTTGTTGTGTGTGATTTACAGGACAGCCTGTGTGTGTGGGAGATACGTTGAGATTCTGTGTGTCAGTATGTGGTGTGGTTAACACTCTGCTGCTGCAGTGCTGGTCAGGCTGTGTTCTGGAGCAGGTGTCTTGTTTTGAGTGCGTGTCTCCGTGGGCCAGTGAAACAGGATTTTCTATTCTATCACTGAATTTGCCCCTTATATTGGGGGATGACTGTGTGTAAAGTGACAAATGCAGCCGAGGAGTGATGGCTGACGTGTGACCTGTGACCCTCCTCAGGCACACCTGCTTTCATTCGCTGCGGATGATCTGACCCTGACTCTTGGTGTCAATTGTTTTCAGAGAGACAAAGCTGCCCACGAAGCCTTGCATCCTCCTGCAGCCAATCTCTGGGACAGGGCACTCTTAAATAATGTGTTCAAGCTGCTCTTGAACCCTCGCTCACCCTGACTGTGAAAATGGCTAAATCATTGCTGTTTGAACTACCCTCAGGATCTGGAATATCTCTCTGAAGGGTTAGAGGGTCGGTCGTCCAATCCTGTGGCCCTGCTCTTTGACACACTCCTTCTGCCTGATGGTGACTATGGACTGGATCATCCTTCTCCCATGTGGTGGAGACTGGAGCCTTGGCAGAGCATATCTCACCTCGTCCTGGGCACAGAGTCACTAGGAGGATCCTGGCATGTAAGTGGCTGATACCTGGACTTCACACTGGCTTTATTAATTATTCATCCTGTGCTGAAAAGGTTAACCCAGGCCTGGATTAGTAGGAAATTTGAATTTGTGATTTGCATCCTGGTGAATGTGCTCAGACAGCGCTGTGAGCCTGATAAAAATTACTCCCACCCCCACCATCTCCCCACCTCCTCCACTACCCCCTCCCCCCTCACGAAAGGCCTGCTCAGGTCTGCAAATGAAACCCGACTCGAGCCCGACAGAACCACATCCGACCAGAGCCCAAGTCCTTTCATTTTCTCCCGCCTCGCCCCGACCCGACCATCGGAATATAATCAACTTTATTGTGCTCTACCTTGGATGGAATCACTCACTGCAGACTAGTGCGGAGTGTTTCCTGCCTTGACTTCCTGGCTGTCACTGTGTCCGACCCGACCTGACCCGAGCCTGAATGCTGGACCTCGAAGAGTGACCCGAACCCGACACATGTCGTCGGGTCGCTTCGGGTTGGGTAGCCATGCTCTACCCCCCCACTATCCTCGCCTTCTCTCCCCCTCCCCGTCTCAATCTGACTGGCTGCTGGGTGAGAAGCAGAATACAAAAATTATGATGAGCTGCCGTTAACATTCGGCAGCCCCTCCACATCTCTGAGATTCCCCCCAGCCCCTCCACATCTCTGAGATTCCCCCCAGCCCCTCCACATCTCTGAGATTCCCCCCAGCCCCTCCACATCTCTGAGATTCCCCCCAGCCCCTCCACATCTCTGAGATTCCCCCCAGCCCCTCCACATCTCTGAGATTCCCCCCAGTCCCTCCACATCTCTGAGATTCCCCCCAGCCCCTCGACATCTCTGAGATTCCCCCCAGCCCCTCCACATCTCTGAGATTCTCCCCAGCCCCTCCACATCTATGAGATTCCCCCCAGTCCCTCGACATCTCTGAGATTCCCCCCAGTCCCTCGACATCTCTGAGATTCCCCCCAGCCCCTCGACGAGATTCCCCCCAGTCCCTCCACATCTCTGAGATTCCCCCCAGCCCCTGCACATCTCTGAGATTCCCCCCAGCCCCTCCATATCTCTGAGATTCCCCCCAGCCCCTCCACATATCTGAGATTCCCCCCAGCCCCTCCACATCTCTGAGATTCCCCCCAGTCCCTCCACATCTCTGAGATTCCCCCCAGCCCCTCCACATCTCTGAGATTCCCCCCAGCCCCTCCACATCTCTGAGATTCCCCCCAGCCCCTCCACATCTCTGAGATTCCCCCCAGCCCCTCCACATCTCTGAGATTCCCCCCAGCCCCTCCACATCTCTGAGATTCCCCCCAGCCCCTCCACATCTCTGAGATTCCCCCCAGCCCCTCCACATCTCTGAGATTCCCCCCAGCCCCTCCACATCTCTGAGATTCCCCCCAGTCCCTCCACATCTCTGAGATTCCCCCCAGCCCCTCCACATCTCTGAGATTCCCCCCAGTCCCTCCACATCTCTGAGATTCCCCCCAGCCCCTCCACATCTCTGAGATTCCCCCCAGCCCCTCCACATCTCTGAGATTCCCCCCAGTCCCTCGACAAGCTCAGGATATTGTACTAGATTACATCCTGTAGCAGGATAATCCCACAACACCAGTGAGAGAAATGACCAGTTAATCTGTTTCTTGATGTTGTTGGTTGTGGGAGCAATTTTGACCAGAATTTGGGGAGGACAAACAAGGCAAGAGGAATACACAATAAATGGTAGGATACTGAAAAGTGTAGAGGAAGCAGGTCCGCAGATCCCTGAATTTGGCTGGACAAGTAGATGAGGTGGTTAAGAAGGAATACGGGATACTTGCCTTTATTAGCTCGAATATAAGAGCAGGAAGGTTATGCCAGAACTTTATTAAAGAAAAAGACTTGCATTTATATAGCGCCCTTCACAACAGCCACCGGACGTCCTAAAGTGCTTTACAGTCACAATGAAGTATTTTTGAAGTGTCAGTGAATTATTGAAGTGTAGTCACTGTTGTAATGTAGGAAACACAGCAGCCAATTTGCACACAGCAAGATCCCACAAACTGCAATGTGATAATGACCAGATAATCTGTTTAGTGATGTTTATTGGGGGATAAACATTGACCAGGACACCGGGGAAAACTCTCTGCTCCTCTTCCAAATAGTGCCAAGGGACATGAGAGGGCAGGCGGAGCCTCGGTTTGACGTCTCATCCAAAAGACAGAATCTCAACAGTGCAGCACTCCCTCAGTACCGCACTGGAGTGTCAGTCTGGATTTTTGTGCTGAAGTCCTGTTGTGGGTCTTGAACCCAGAACCTTCAGAGGAGAGATGCTATCCACTCAGCCAAACTGACACTGACATTAGTCAGGCCACAGCTAGATTACTAACACCATATTACAGGAAAGATGTGATCACACTAGAGAGGGTGCAGAGGAAATTTACAAGGATGTTGCCAGGAATGGAGAATTTTAGCTGCGAGGAAAGATTGGACCGGCTGGGGTTGTTTTCTCTGGAACAGAGGTGGCTGAGGGGAGATGTAACTGAGGTGTATAAAATTATGAGGGGCCTGGATCGAGTGGATAGGAAGGACCTATTTCCATTAGCAGAGAGGTTAATAACCAGGGGGCAGAGATTTAAAGTAATTTGTGGAAGGATTAATGGGGAGTTGAATAGAATGGTCTGGGCAGGGTTTCTGTGTGCTGCCCCAGCCTTACTGTGACCTCGTCTCAGTTTCCAGCCTCCAGTAGTTATGCAGCGCCAGAATAGAAAGGAGGCCATTGTAGAGGGCGGAAAGCGTCACAAAGAGAGCAATATTTTTTTTTCACTGCATGCTTCAGACTGAGCCACAGCCTTCAAGAGGTGAATGACTGGGGCTTTTGTGGAGGGACAGGAGGGCCAGTACTCCAGTTAATGCAGTTGGGAGTTGCTGCTGCTGCCACAGGGTCATGGAGCCTGACAACCCACCCACTTGCTTTCGTTACCACCACTGACACCACCACCTTTCTCCTGGTAGTCTCGGAGCTTGATGGTATTAGTGCTGAGGGGAGTGGTGGCAACTCGGGAAATTGGTGAATTGCCAGGCCCCATGACTTAAATGTGTCAGCGCAGTGAAGGTTGCAATGAGCTGCCATCGTGGTTGGAGTGAGAGTGGGAATGTAGGAGTTGGCCTCTCACAAAATGCCTTGATGCCTTTAGATAGAAATCCTTTCTTTGACAGAATGGCTCATCATCCCTGATTGGTCAGGAAGCCTGGAGATGAGCTCTTAATTGGTTTGTTCTGGTAAAGACAGGCTGCTATTCCAGCGATTGGATTCGCCACCCAAAATGGCCCCACCGTCGTGCCAGAGATGAAGGTGTTTAAATTCTAATTGACCATCGTACCTTACAAATCCCATGATTTATTAATGTTTTCCTGTTCAGAGTCATTCTTGCCAGCAGCAAGCTAATTTAAATCCCCTTGTTTGTGTATAATGAGCATTAAGCACTGTGGTGAGTACAGCAGCCATTTTTGCACAGCAAGATCCCACTAACTACCATGATGTGAGTGAGGAATTAGCCCAAGAGACCCCCTCCTCTTTGAATAATACCATAATATCTTTAACATGCACTTAAAACATCAGGACAGCCAGAGACGGGACCTTAGTCTTGTGTCTTCTGTTAAGTTCAGCACCTCTGACAGTGCAGCACTCTCTTGTGACGGCACTAGATTGTGTGCTCGAATCCTGGAGCAAGACTTGGATCCATAATTCCAATTAATGGAGTCCGATCACATGAGCATCACAGTGACATTTGTGTTTGTCTAATTTTGTGTAATTTCTCATAAATGCATTTGGGAGTGATATAGGCTTGTTAAATTCGTTACTGTTCAGACGTGCATTCCTGTAACGGGAGGGTGCTGGGATCAGTAACTCTCTGATTCCTTCTCCTCAGCACTCACAGGAGCAACGTTTCTTTAAAAGAGATTTTGAAGCTCTTTTGTGTTTTAAAGTTCTATTTTTGTCATTGTGCTCTGGGGAAGAGCCTGTGCTTGTGGTGCTGTCCTGTCTTTGCTAACTTGTTGAAGTGATCACTCCTCATACAAGATTGGAGGCAGGAAGAGACATCAAGTGTGCAAAGCTCAACCAATGCTGTCTGTATCTGTGATAATTCCTCATTCACTATTGGTGTGAACCCTGTTTGCACATATTAGATGGTATTTACAACACAGAAACAGGCCCAACATGTCTGTGCTGGTGTTTCTGCTTCACACGAGCCTCCTCCCACTCCCTCTTCATCTCACCCTATCACCATATCCTTCTATTCCTTTTTCCATGTGTTTATCCAGCTTCCTCTTAAATGTATCTATATTCACCTCAACCACTCCCTGTGGTAGTGAGTTCCACATTCTCACCACTCTCTGGGTAAAGACGTTTCTCCTGAATTCCCGATTGGATTTATTAGTGACTGTCTTATATTTATGGTGCCTAGTTCTGTTCTTACCTGCAAGTGGAAACATTTTCTTTGTCTATCCTATCGAACCCTTTCATAATCTTATATACCTCTATTCGGTTTTACACACATTGCTGTGCTCACAGGTATCCATTCACATCCTGTTATGTTGAAGTCACTCCATTCTGCTTTCACATGCTCACCTGAACTGTTTATTCCTTGTTTATCTTTCAGGCTATGGAGGGCTCGTTGCTCACACTGAGCTTTGGGAACTGGATGGAGTTGCCAGGTCTGAAACTGAAGGACTGGTTTGGAGAGAAGCGAAGGTTCGTGCCAAACCCAATGCACAGTAGCTTTCCTTTTAAGGCTTTAACTTACTGGGGTCAGGTCCCTTAGGAAGATATATTGTCGTTGGAAGGAGTCCAGCACAGATTTAGCAGACATTACTCGGTCTCCAAGGGTTAGATTATGAGGAGAGATTAAACTAGGCTTGTATTCCCTGGAATATAGAAGGTTAAAGGGTGATTCGGTTGAAGTTTTTGGGATTTTGAAAGGAATTGGTAGGGTGGATTGGGAGAAACGTTTTCCACTGGTGGGGGGAAGTTTAGGATAAGGGGAGATTTTTTTATTTTAGAGATACAGCACTGAAACAGGCCCTTCGGCCCACCGAGTCTGTGCCGACCAAGAACCACCCATTTATACTAACCCTACAGTAATCCCATATTCCCTACCACCTACCTACACTAGGGGCAATTGACAATGGCCAATTTACCTAGCAACCTGCAAGTCTTTGGCTGTGGGAGGAAACCGGAGCACCCGGCGAAAACCCACACGGTCACAGGGAGAACTTGCAAACTCCGCACAGGCAGTATCCAGAATTGAACCCGGGTCACTGGAGCTGTGAGGCTGCGGTGCTAACCACTGCACCGCCCTTTAAAGATAACTTGAAAATTAGAGCCAGGCCATTCAGCAAAGAAGTTAGGAAATAATTCTTCACACAAAGGGTGGTAGAAGTGTGAAACTCACTCCCACTAAAAGCCGTCGATGCTAGGTTAATTAATAATTTTAAACCAGAGACTGAAAGATTTTTTTAGGAAGGATATTGAGGGATCTGGGGCCAATGTGGCCAAATGAAGTTATGATCTTAATGATGGAGTAGCCTCGAGGGGCTGAATGGCCTTCTGTTTCAGTATTCATGGCTGCGATACCTTCGGTATTTGATGCCTCACTGGGGTCAGGCCCCATTGTTGTCCCTCCAGCTATTCGTATGTGAGCTCAGTGAGTATTGGAACCCCCACCCCACCTCCTGGTATCTCAGTCAAGACCTCACTTGTCCTTTAGTTAATTGCAGATAATCATCTTGGATTTCTACAAGGCAGTTTGTGCTTGAACAACATTATTGAATTCTTTGAATTTATAACCTTAGGATGTCCCAAAGTGATTCACAGCCAATTAGACACTTCTGAAGTGTAGTCACTGGTGCAGTGTAGGAAACATGGCAGCCATTATGTGCACAGCAAGCTCCCACAAACAACAATGTGATAACGACCAGGTACTCTGTTTTTGTGATGTTGACTGAGGGATAAATATTGGCCCCAGGACGATAGTGCCCTGGGATCTTTTACTGCCACCTGAGAGGGCAGGTGGGGCCTTGGTTTAATGTTTATCTGAAAGATAGCACCTTTGACAGTGCAGCACTCCCTCAGTACTGCATTGGAGTGTCAGCCTGGATTTTTCTGCTCAAGTCCTGGAGTGGGATTTGAACACACAACCTGCTGACTCAGAGGTGAGAGAGCTACCCACTGAGCCACAGTTGACATCTAAAGAAGTAAGAAAGAATGGTTAAAGAACTGAGCTTCTAAGGTAAAAGCAAAATACTGCAGATGCTGGAAATCTGAAATAAAAACAAGAAATGCTGGAACCACTCAGCAGATGCTGCCAGACCTGCTGAGTGGTTCCAGCATTTCTTGTTTTTATTTGACCTTCTAAGGATTTAGGAAGCATTTGATAAGGTCCCAAATAAGAGACAGAAGACAAAGATAATGGGCATGGAATTGAGTGAAATGTAATCACTTGGATAGAGCAATAGTTGCAGGGCAGAGAGCAAAGGGTTAGGGGGAGGACTGGAGGAGGTGTGCTGAGATTTCTCTGGATAACTGAAATGATCTGATTTTGGATTTGAGAGAATATTGAAATTTTGCTGATGGCATTAAATTGTTTAATTTAGTTCAGAGATACAGCACTGAAACAGGCCCTTCGGCCCACCGAGTCTGTGCCGACCATCAACCACCCATTTATACTAATCCTACACTAATTCCATATTCCTACCACATCCCCACCTGTCCCTATATTTCCCTACCACCTACCTATACTAGGGGCAATTTATAATGGCCAATTTACCTATCAACCTGCAAGTCTTTTGGCAGTGGGAGGAAACCAGAGCACCCGGAGGAAACCCACAGGGAGAACTTGCAAACTCCACACAGGCAGTACCCAGAATTGAACCCAGGTCACTGGAGCTGTGAGGCTGCGGTGCTAACCACTGTGCCACTGTGCGCTTGGAGAGAGTTGTGACAAATAGTGGTGAATGTTTTGAAAGACTGCAGGAGTACGTGGGTTAGCAAATCAGTGAGGAGAGAACACGTGTGGGATCATCACAAAAAGAATTAAATGGGAACTGTCAGAAGGACGTGGAGGCTTTGGAGAGGGTACAGAAGAGGTTTACCAGGATGTTGCCTGGTCTGGAGGGCATTAGCTATGAGGAGAGGTTGGATAAACTCGGATTGTTTTCACTGGAACGACGGAGGTGGAGGGGCGACACGATAGAGGTTTACAAAGTTATGAGCGGCATGGACAGAGTGGATAGTCAGAAGCTTTTTCCCAGGGTGGAAGAGTCAGTTACTAGGGGACATAGGTTTAAGGTGCGAGGGGCAAAGTTTAGAGGGGATGTGCGAGGCAACTTCTTTACACAGAGGGTGGTGAGTGGCTGGAACCTGTTGCCGGGGGAGGTGGTGGAAGCAGGTACGATAGCAACGTTTAAGAGGCATCTTGACAAATAGCTGAATAGGATGGGAATAGAGGGATACGGTCCCCAGAAGTGCAGAAGGTTTTAGTTTAGGCAGGCATCAAGATCGGCGCAGGCTTGGAGAGCCGAATGGCCTGTTCCTGTGCTGTACTGTTCTTTGTTCTTTGTTTAGTTGGTGGGTGATTGGAACGTGGAATCCATTCGCTGCTAAGCTTCACCAGCTGCTCGTTCTAATGATAACTTATCTGAGTCCAAACCACACCAATCTCTGCCCATTCCTCCAACTCTCTGTCCTTGTGCCCCAAAATCAGCCTGCGCCCTCTTTGCCCTCCTCATCTCATCCTCCTTCCTCCATCCCCTCCTCAACTCCTCACTCGTTATAGCAGGGCATCTAGATAAATTCAAGGTAATCAGGCAGAGTCAACATGGTTTTGTGAATTGTTTAACCAATTTATTGGAGTTTGTGAGGGAGTTACAGGTGCTGTGGATAAAGGGTGGATATACTGAGATTTTCCGAAGGCATTTGTTAAGGTGCCACATCAAAGGTTATTGCGGAAAATAAAAGCTCATGGTGTGGGGGGTAACATATTGACATGGATAGAAGACTGATTAGCTAACAGGAAACAGAGTAGGCATCAATGGGTGATTTTCTGGTTGGCATGATGTAACGAGTGGAGTGCCACAGGGATCTGTGCTGGGGCCTCAATATTTTACAATTTATATCGTTACGACCGAGGTGGGAGGAGTGCAGAGTCTTTCTCTCGTTCCACTTCTCCACAGGTCACAACATATATTTAAATGTTTACCCAGTTACTGATACGTCAATCACAGACTCTACTCTTTATCCCAGAATAAAATACACCAACCAAGTTTTAATAAACAACAAAATTATCAGTTTATTATAAAATAAAACTTATCCAGTAACGAAGCAAAGCATTAACACACAGATTGCAATATGAAAGTTCCCTTTTTAAATACCCAACACACACGCTGATAAAAGAAAAAGAAGAAAGAAATTCTCTCCCTGCAGAGGTCGTTACAAAAATAAGACAAAAAAGAATACTTAGGCCAAATACTTGCTAATTCTTGAAGAAAAAGGATGAACCAACTAGAGAACAGGCCATCCTAGACTGGGTATTGTGTAATGAGAGAGGAATAATTGACAATCTAGTTATGCGAGACCCCTTGGGGATGAGCGACCATAATATGATAGAATTCTTCATCAAGATGGAGAGTGATGTAGTTGATTCTGAGACTTGGATCCTGAATCTTAGTAAAGGAAACTACGAAGGTATGAGGCGCGAGTTGGCTATGACGGATTGGGAAACGCTATTTAAAGGGATGACAGTGGATAGGCAATGGCAAACATTTAAAGAGCGCATGGATGAACTTCAACAATTGTTTATTCCTGTCTGGCACAAAAGTAAAACGGGAAAGGTAGCCAAACCGTGGCTTACAAGGGAAATTAGAGATAGCATTGGATCCAAGGAAGAGGCATATAAATTCATCAGAAAAAAACAACAAACCTGAGGATTGGGAACAGTTTATAATTCAGCAAAGGAGGACCAAGGGATTGATTAAGAAGGGGAAAATAGAGTACGAGAGCAAGCTTGCGGGGAACATAAAAACTGACTGTAAAAGTTTTATGTGAAGAGAAAAAGATTGGTGAAGACAAATGTAGGTCCCTTACGTCATAAACAGGGAATTTATTATGGGGAACAAAGAAATGGCTGACCAACTAAATGCATACTTTGGTTCTGTCTTCACAAAAGAGGATACAAATATCATATCAGAAATGTTGGGGAACACAGGGCTTAGTGAGAGAGAGGAACTGAAGGAAATCAGTATTAGTAGAGAAATGGTGTTGGGGAAATTGATGGGATTGAAGGCCGATAAATCCCCAGGGCCTGATAATCTACATCCCAGAGTACTTAAGGAAGTGGCCCTAGAAATAGTGGATGCATTGGTGGTCATCTTCCAAAATTCTATAGACTCTGAAACAGTTCCTATAGATTGGAGGGTAGCTAATGTAACCCCACTATTTAAAAAGGGAGATAGAGAGAAAACAGGGAATTATAGACCAGTCAGCCTGGCGTCCGTAGTGGGGAAAATTCTAGAGTCCATTATCAAAGATTTTGTAGCAGAGCACTTAGAGAACAGTGGTAGAATTGGACAGAGTCAGCATGGATTTACGAAAGGGAAATCATGCTTGACAAATCTACTAGAATTCTTCGAGGATGTAACTAGTAGAGTTGATGAGGGGGAGCCAGTAGATGTGTTTTATTTGGACTTTCAGAAGGCTTTCGACAAAGTCCCACATAAGAGATTAGCGTGTAAAATTAAAGCGCATGGGATTGGGGGTAGTGTATTGCGATGGATAGAAAATTGGTTGGCAGACAGGAAACAAAGAGTAAGAATAAATGAGTCTTTTTCTGAATGGCAGGCAGTGACTAGTGGGGTACTGCAGGGATCGGTGCTAGGACCCCAGCTATTCACAATATATATTAATGAATTAGATGAGGGAACTAAATGTAATATCTCCAAATTTACAGATGACACAAAACTGGGCAGGAAGGTGTGTTGTGAGGAGGATGCAGAGAGGCTTCAGGGTGATTTGGACAAGTTGAGTGAGTGGGCTAATGCATGGCAGATGCAGTATAATGTGGATAAATGTGAGGTTATCCACTTTGGTAGCAAAAACAGGAAGGCAGATTATTATCTGAACGGCTATAAACTGAGAGAGGGAAATATGCAACGAGACCTGGGTGTTCTCGCACACCAGTCACTGAAGGTAAGCATGCAGGTGCAACAGGCGGTAAAAAAGGCAAATGGTACGTTAGCTTTCATAGTGAGAGGATTCGAGTACAGGAGCAGGGATGTCTTGCTGCAATTATACAGGGCCTTGGTGAGGCCGCACCTGGAATATTGTGTGCAGTTTTGGTCTCCTTATCTGAGGAAGGATGTTCTTGCTATAGAGGGAGTGCAGCGAAGCTTTACCAGACTGATTCCTGGGATGGCGGGACTGATGTATGAGGAGAGATTGAGTCGGTTAGGATTATATTCGCTGGAGTTCAGTAGAGTGAGGGGGGATCTCATAGAAACCTATAAAATTCTAACAGGACTTGACAGGGTAGATGCAATCAGATCAGCCATGATCTTGTTGACTGGCGGAGCATGCTCAAGGGTCTGAGTGGCCTACTCCTGCTCCTGATTTGTATGTTCACTCCCTCCTCCACCCTTCACTCTATCCACCTCACCCCCTTGCTACCCCCCTCCTCATCCCTTCCTGCTTCCTCCAACCCCTCCTCCTCGCCCCTTCACTCGCTGTCTCCCTGCCCCCTCCCGGGACTCATATCCCTGTACTCCATATGAATTAGGAGCAGGAGTAGGCCATTCGGCCCCGAGAGCCTGCTCTGCCATTTGATAAGATCATGGCTGATTTCCACTTTCCTCCCTGCCCCCTATAACCCTTGACCCCTTGTCGACCAAAAATCTGTCTAACTCAGCTTTGAATATATTCAGTGACCCAGCCTCCACTGTTCTCTGGGGAAGAGAATTGCACAGACTAACGACCCTCTGAGGAAAGAGATTTCTCCTCGTCTCCGTTTTAAATGGGAGATCCCTTATTTTTAAACTGTGTCCCCTGGTTCCAGTCTCTCCCACGAGGGGAAACATCCTCTCAGCATCTACCCTGTCAAGTCCCCTCAGGATCTGATATGTTTCAATAAGATCACCTCTCATTCTTCTAAACTCCAATGAATACAAATCAAACCTTCCCTCATAAGATAACCCCCCTGCAGAAAAACGTCCCTATTTTTATATTTTATTCCCTTTGCAATAAATGACAACACTCCATTTGCCCTCCTCATCACTTGCTGTACCTGCATATGAACCTTTTTGTGCTGCACCCCCCACTGCCCACTCTGAGAGATAATGTCTGCTTCCCCCAGGAACAGTGTCTGTCTGTTCCTCCCGCTTTCCCTGGGACTGTGTATGCACACTGTCTGTGTACAGCCTCGTGATTGTGTTTCTTGAAGTGCCGATGAGAGTTTAAAGTCTGATTAAATGTATGGAGCCGTATTGAGAACAAACCCAGGGTCTGGATTCAAATTCATATCCAGTAAATGAAAGGCCAGTGACCCTTCCCCCCCCCCCCCCCCACCGCCCCCATTCTCCTGCTACCTTCACTCTCCTAAATTCTGCTACATGTCCAGCAAAAAAGCAATGGGCCGAATAGCCGGCTTATTTGCCCTAAATTTTCTCTGTTTGTATATTTCCATGTGTCCTGCAATGACCACCTGAAGACTCTGTTAACGCTGTTACAAGCGGACCTAAAGTTAAACAATGCAGACCTTGGTATCGTGCATCCCCAGTAAAACCTTTTCCTGGATACGTACCTGGGAGCCAGAGAGGCTGATTTCTCCGTGTGGGATCAGCACATTCCTGCTTCAGGATTGAGTCACACATACAAAAGATTCCAACACCAAAAAGCTGCTGAGGTTGGGGATCAATTTAAATTTTCAAGACAGATAGGGATTGAATTTTTTGGGTTTGTGTATCGAGGGGTCTTGAGGTCAGACAGGTGAATAGCTCGAGGCACAGACTCTCCTTTTTCTACTACCATGTTCCCAATAAACTCTCCTTTTCCCAAAACATTAATATTCAGGGATACAAGTACAGAGGACAACTTTTGAATAACTTGATTTTTTATAGACAATTAAAAACGGAAATGCTGGAAATACTCAGCAAGTCAGGCCAGGGTCACAGGGGTCAGAGTGCGGGGTGGGGGGGCAGGGATGGAGAAATAACCTGGCAATGGGACTTGTTCCATCGTTGGACCCATGGTTCTTGTGGGAGGGCGGTTAGGTGGGTAAAGGATGTCAGGGTGAGAGGACTGTTGTCTGTCCAAACACTCCGTATATCACAGGTTCTACTTAAAATTCTTGATTTATAGTTTTCACATTTTGTTTCTTCCTTTCCCTCTTTTGGCTCCCTCCCCCTCCCCCCCCCCCCCCCCAACCTGCCCTTCCAGGAGTCTAAGGAATGATCGTGTGACCCCGGCCGAGGTGGCTGCCTATTACCAGCACTTTGTCAGTGAGATGGGTCTTGAGTCGAACTTTGTGGCCAACAGCTGCCTGACATCGCTTTGTCGTATCAGTGATATTGCTGAGAGTGAGGCAGGCAGCGAGCAGAGGGTGAACCAGGAGAGTGGAGAGGAGGAAAGGAGTGGGGCAGCAGCACGGCCATTGTGGGAGGTTAAAGGTTACCAGACGGGAGAGACGGGGCCCAGACGCCCTTTCAGATCTTTGCGGAGAATGTGGTCTTAGCGACTGGGACGCACGATGAGCCTGCAAGCCTAGGTGTAGACGGCGAGGACCTGCCTTATGTCTATCACAGCATTTCCATGTTGGAGGCTGCCATTGTCCACAGCCGGGTCAGTGAGCACTCGGAGCCGGTGCTGATTGTTGGTGCCGGACTCACTGCCGCAGATGCCATTCTCTGTGCTCACCACTGTGGAATCCCCGTTCTCCATGCATTCCGTCGGCCGGTCACTGATCCTAGCCTGATATTCAACCAGCTGCCCAAGATGCTTTACCCAGAATATCACAAGGTGTATCAGATGATGAGCCAGCAGAGTTTTGGTGGACAGTCTGGATCTTACCGTGGTTACACCAGTTTCCCCAGGCACCAGGTGACCAGCTTCAAGCCAGACAGGAAGTGCATTCTGGAAAGTTGGGAGAAGCGTCAGACAGTGGTGAATGTCTCCATGGCACTGGTGCTCATTGGGGCCAATCCCAGCCTCTCCTTCCTTAGGGACAAAGGGACCTACCTGGGACTGAACCCCAAGAAGCCAATCTCCTGCCGATGTAACCCTTTGCAGATTCACCCTTACACCTATGAGCTGCTCCAGGAACCCAACCTCTTTGCGATGGGTCCCCTGGTGGGCGATAATTTTGTGCGGTTTGTGAAGGGTGGAGCCCTGGGAATTACCAGTTGTCTGGTCAAACGCCACAAGAAGCAACAGGAGCAGCTCCTGGCAAAGGGAAACAGGGAAGGTGGGGAACTTCCATGGGTCTAATAACAAAAGGAGAAGCCACCTCTTGCTGTGTCTCACTCCTGTGCAGACTGACTGCTGCTGACTGCATACGGGGGGGGTGGAGGGGGGGAGATGGGGGCTGCACATTTTCTGTAAGGTCCTCCTGTACGTCCCACCCAAAAGCAATTCCGCAAATCTGCTTTTGGGTTCTCTGAATCTGTTGGACTGACCTTGACTCACAGGGAGAATTGCCTCCCTGTTCCTGTATGGAATTTAGAATTTCTCCATGAATTAACAGAGGAGTGTGGGATTGGGATGAGGTAATGGTGGAGAAGACTGAGGCTCAGGAAAGGCACTGGTTTTATAAGAACAGCTGCTGTTTGGTCTGTTACAGACCCAAGGCATTTCCCTGCCAGTCTGGAAAACGGCCAATGGCTCTGGACAAGCAGTGGATGGAAAAGAAAATGGGATCTGATATTCTCACTCCATCAACACTCAGCGAGAGCAAAACACAACTCCAGAACGTCACACAATCTGAAGACAACTGGTGTCTGAAGTAATGAAAGGCCACACATCCCACTTCTGACACACTTTTAGGGGCAGCCCAGTGGCGCAGTGGTTAGCACCGCAGCCTCACAGCTCCAGGGACCCGGGTTCAGTTCTGGGTACTGCCTGTGCGGAGTTTGTAAGTTGTCCCTGTGTCTGCGTGGGTTTTCCTCCGGGTGCTCCGGTTTCCTCCCACCGCCAAAGACTTGCAGGTGATAGGTAAATTGGCCGTTGTAAATTGCCCCTAGTGTAGGTAGGTGATAGAGAATATGGGATTAGTGTAGGGTTAGTATAAATGGGTGGTTGATGGTCGGCACAGACTCGGTGGGCCGAAGGGCCTGTTTCAGTGCTGTATCTCTAAATAAATAAATAAATCCTGACTTTACAGAACTTATTCATCACTCATTGTCCAGTGGGAGGAGGGGGGATGTGTCCGTGGCCGGGAGAAGTGGGGGGGTGGGGGGGTGCGGTGAAACTTGAACTTGATCTGGTTCCTTGAGGAAGTTCAATCATACTCCAATACATTGCTGATAATCCAACTTTAATGATGAAATGAACTTTGTAAAGTTTCTGTCCTGTGTCTAAGAATTGAGATGAGATATTCTTTGTCATTCTTTGTGTTTGAGGCTGTGGGCACTGAGGTGAGAACTTTGTTTCTGTAACATCTCCCCCCCCCCCCCCACTTTTATATTCAATTCCGTGCTGCCACCTCTCCACACTGTCTGATTTATTGGGAAAATCTTGCTGGAGTGAGGCATCTCACATCCTGCCCCCTGAGTTAGACTTTTCCCTCGTGCCTCAGCTAGAAATTGTTTTGCACCACAACCCAATGAGTGCAATGAGAAGTCAGTCTCCTTAACCAGGATTAAGCAAGAAACATAAATAAGTAGTGAATTAGAGGGAATTCAGTTACAGGAAGAGAGACAGACAGGGAAAGGAAGATTGGAGTGAGAGAAAAAAAAAAGAGACCAAAGTACAGATTTTTTTTTCTTTAAGAATGAACAACTTGCAGGAATGAATGAACAGTCTAATTGGGCCCTTTCTGGATGGAGAGGTTGATTGAGATTGTGTTCACAATTATCACAGTGCAATGAGTTTACTGAGCAAATGCAGCACCTTCACTGGGAGAAGCTATTGGTGGGAATCGAGTGGCCCTTTCTGCAGATTCTGACCTCACGACCGACTTCTTCATCCCCTGAACTTGCCGACTGATTTTCACTTTAATAACAGTGGTTATTTTCCAGCAAATTGCATCCATTGTGATTTTACTGTCATTCTGTATCTGGACAAGCAGCGAAGTGAGTGAGCAGCAGGTCCCAGTGCGGATATTGGAAAGCTGGTGGCATTGCTTAAATATAGAAGAAGGTGTGGGGATTGTGTGAGGCTGAGGATCTTCAGTGTCTGTTACATGGAGCACATTGCACAGTATTGATCCAGTCTGGGGAGACACGGGGTGGGGGGGGGGGGGGACTCGGACCCGGGGGTGGGGGGAGGGGGTGTCGGACCCAGGGGAGGGGCTGGGGGAGGGGGGTTAGGACCCGGAGGAGGGGGGGGTCAGACCAGGGGGAGGAGGAGGGGGGGTCGGACCCAGGGTTGGGGCTGGGGGAGGGGGGGGGTGGTCGGACCCGGGGGAGGAGGAGGGGGGGTCAGACCCGGGATTGTGTGGGCATTGATGTGGTTGGATTTGTGCTTTGATCTCTGATTGTGTTGATGATTCTCTGACCGCTCAGTCTTTGTGGAATTTTCCTGAAGCTGAATTTACTGTAAAACTGGAACATGATCTAATGACCCGATCGGGGACCAAATAAATCCTCATCCCCTTCACCAGGCAGTCAGTCTCCTGCTTGATCCCCCTTCACCCCTCACTGTCTTACCCCCCTCCCCCTTCACCCCCCCTCACTGTCTCAAACCCCCTCCCCCTTCACCCCCCTCACTGTCTCAACCCCCTCCCCCTTCACCCCCCTCACTGTCTCAAACCCCCTCCCCCTTCACCCCTCACTGTCTCACCCCCTCTCCCCTTTCACCCCCCTCTGTCTCAAACCCCCTCCCCCTTCACTCCTCACTGTCTCACCCCCCTCCCCCTTCACCCCTCACTGTCTCACCCCCTCTCCCCTTTCACCCCCCTCACTGTCTCAACCCCCCTCCCCCTTCACCCCTCACTGTTTCACCCCCCTCCCCCTTCACCCCCCTCACTGTCTCAAACCCCCTCCCCCTTCACCCCTCACTGTCTCACCCCCCTCCCCTTTCACCCCCCCTCACTGTCTCAAACCCCCTCCCCCTTCACCCCTCACTGTCTCACCCCCTCTCCCCTTTCACCCCCCTCACTGTCTCAAACCCCCTCCCCCTTCACCCCTCACTGTCTCACCCCCCTCCCCCTTCACCCCTCACTGTCTCACCCCCTCCCCCTTTCACCCCCTCACTGTCTCAAACCCCCTCCCCCTTCACCCCACTCACTGTCTCAAACCCCCTCCCCTTCACCCCTCACTGTCTCACCCCCCTCCCCTTCACCCCTCACTGTCTCACCCCCCTCCCCTTTCACCCCCCTCTGTCTCAAACCCCTCCCCCTTCACCCCTCACTGTCTCAAACCCCCTCCCCCTTCCCTCACTGTCTCAAACCCCCTCCCCCTTCACCCCTCACTGTCTCAAACCTCCTCCCCCTTCACCCCTCACTGTTTCACCCCCCTCCCCTTTCACCCCCCTCACTGTCTCAAACCTCCTCCCCCTTCACCCCTCACTGTTTCACCCCCCCTCCCCTTTCACCCCCTCACTGTCTCAAACCCCCTCCCCCTTCACCCCTCACTGTCTCAAACCTCCTCCCCCTTCACCCCTCACTGTTTCACCCCCCTCCCCTTTCACCCCCCTCACTGTCTCAAACCCCCTCCCCCTTCACCCCTCACTGTTTCACCCCCCTCCCCCTTCACCCCCCTCACTGTCTCAAACCCCCTCCCCCTTCACCCCTCACTGTCTCACCCCCCTCCCCTTTCACCCCCCTCACTGTCTCAAACCCCCTCCCCCTTCACCCCTCACTGTCTCACCCCCTCTCCCCTTTCACCCCCCTCACTGTCTCAAACCCCCTCCCCCTTCACCCCTCACTGTCTCACCCCCTCTCCCCTTTCACCCCCCTCACTGTCTCAAACCCCCTCCCCCTTCACCCCTCACTGTCTCACCCCCCTCCCCCTTCACCCCTCACTGTCTCACCCCCTCTCCCCTTTCACCCCCCCTCACTGTCTCAAACCCCCTCCCCCTTCACCCCACTCACTGTCTCAAACCCCCTCCCCTTCACCCCTCACTGTCTCACCCCCCTCCCCTTTCACCCCCCTCTGTCTCAAACCCCCTCCCCTTCACCCCTCACTGTCTCAAACCCCCTCCCCCTTCACCCCTCACTGTCTCACCCCCTCTCCCCTTTCACCCCCCTCACTGTCTCAAACCCCCTCCCCCTTCACCCCTCACTGTCTCACCCCCTTCCCCCTTCACCCCTCACTGTCTCACCCCCTCTCCCCTTTCACCCCCCTCACTGTCTCAAACCCCCTCCCCCTTCACCCCTCTCACTGTCTCAAACCCCCTCCCCCTTCACCCCTCACTGTCTCACCCCCTCTCCCCTTTCACCCCCCTCACTGTCTCAAACCCCCTCCCCCTTCACCCCTCTCACTGTCTCAAACCCCCTCCCCCTTCACCCCTCACTGTCTCACCCCCCTCCCCTTTCACCCCTCTCACTGTCTCAAACCCCCTCCCCCTTCACCCCTCACTGTCTCACCCCCCTCCCCCTTCACCCCTCACTGTCTCACCCCCTCTCCCCTTTCACCCCCCTCACTGTCTCAAACCCCCTCCCCCTTCACCCCTCTCACTGTCTCAAACCCCCTCCCCCTTCACCCCTCACTGTCTCACCCCCTCTCCCCTTTCACCCCCCTCACTGTCTCAAACCCCCTCCCCCTTCACCCCTCTCACTGTCTCAAACCCCCTCCCCGTTCACCCCCTCACTGTCTCACCCCCCTCCCCTTTCACCCCCCTCACTGTCTCAAACCCCCTCCCCCTTCACCCCTCACTGTCTCACCCCCCTCCCCTTTCACCCCCCTCACTGTCTCAAACCCCCTCCCCCTTCACCCCTCACTGTCTCACCCCCTCTCCCCTTTCACCCCCCTCACTGTCTCAAACCCCCTCCCCCTTCACCCCTCACTGTCTCACCCCCCTCCCCCTTCACCCCTCTCACTGTCTCAAACCCCCTCCCCCTTCACCCCTCACTGTCTCACCCCCCTCCCCCTTCACCCCCCTCACTGTCTCAAACCCCCTCCCCCTTCACCCCTCACTGTCTCAAACCCCCTCCCCCTTCACCCCTCTCACTGTCTCAAACCCCCTCCCCCTTCACCCCTCACTGTCTCACCCCCCTCCCCTTTCACCCCCCTCACTGTCTCAAACCCCCTCCCCCTTCACCCCCTCACCACAGGCTTCATACAGTGAAGATACGTTATCACGTACACGAAGACCATCTCTGGCAGCAGCTGATCCAAGTGTTCTGCAATCCCGAGACTGATCAGAGCTCACTGTGGGAATGCAGCTTTGCAGCAAGTGCCATATTCAGCTAACACATTAAAGTGGGATCCTGCCTCCCTGGTGAGGGGATGTTAAAGCTTTGGGGAGAAAGTCAGTTTGGATGCTGCAAAGTAAAGGGACCTGGGCCCTGAGTCACAAATAAAGAGCTGTTTACCTGCCCAGGTGAGATGGAAACTTGGACGGACCGGCAATCTCGCCCTTGTTTGTGGGGGTAATGGAATTGCCCTGCGAGGGACTGAATTCAGCTTCACATTCTCGAGGAGCCGCAATCTGGAGGAGCAGCTCCCTGAGCTGGACCATGTTCACTGTTCACTGGTAACGATCAGCACTGAGGCCCACCTCAGTGGGAGCACATTGGACAAGAGGGACAGACTTGCATTTCTCTAGCGCCTTTATGATCTCAGGACGTCCCAAAGCGCTTTACAGCCAATGAAGTACTACTTTAACATTAAAAAGGGGCAGCCAATTTGCACACAGCAAGATCCCACAAACAGCAATGGAATAAATGACGGGAAAATCAGTTTGTGATGTTTATTGAGGGTTCACTATTGGCTGGGACATGGAGGAGACGTCACTGACTGCTCTTCAAAATAGTGGCCATGAGATCTTTTACATCAACGTGATGGGGAAGATAGGCCTCAGTTTAACACTGCATTCTAAAGACAGACCCTCCGACAGTGCGGTTCTCCCTCAGTACTGGGGGCGGCGCAGTGGTCAGCACCGCAGCCTCACAGCTCCAGCGACCCGGGTTCAATTCTGGGTACTGCCTGTGTGGAGTTTGCAAGTTCTCCCTGTGTCTGCGTGGGTTTCCTCCGGGTGCTCCGGTTTCCTCCCACATGCCAAAGACTTGCAGGTTGATAGGCCAAATTGGCCTTTATGAATTGCCCCTAGTACAGGTCGGTGGTAGGGAAATATAGGGA